>NC_042618.1:271476282-271803403 GCF_901001135.1 Rhinatrema bivittatum | reverse complement strand
AGTGTGATAAAGTCATGTTGCACAGCTTAACACAAATGAAAAGGTATAGTTAAAACTGTATGATGTGGCTTTGCAATTTGTGAAGCCAGCCCACTTGGTGAGAAATCTCATCCCTTTTCTAAATTAGCATCACACCATGCATTATGGTGCTTTTCGCATGCAAAAAGCCCATAACACAGCTTGGAAAATAACCCCCTAAGATAGTTAGTCTTGATATAGAACAGGTGTAATGTTAGCCGGATAAAACTTATCTGGCAAACTTAAAACTTATTTGAGTATATTCTGCGGTGCAGCTGCACCGCTGAATATCTTGGCTAAGGACTAGATTTATCAATTTGCTGTAAATATTGCATGCGAAAGAAAAAGGGGCATGTTTTATGGTAATTGCCTAATTATCACTGCAAAATGCATTAATTATTTGCACTTATACCTACATAATAGCATTTTCCTACCTACAAAGTGCTAATTTTATATGAAAGAGAGAGAGACTAACTGCAAGGCCCTTGTAGTAGTTAGCTATTTATATCTCTATAGGAGGCCCACCTAGTAACTCTAGGTGAGGTTTAGGTTGTAGTGTAGAGGTTAGGGGCCACTTTTACATGCAGAGTGAGATGTTCGAACAGAACAGTACACTCATGGAAAGATTTGATGTCCTTCAGAGTGAGGACAACACTGATCCACAGCACACAGCATATGTTCTTTTACAATGTCCTCCCTTTATCTGTGCAATAATATTGGCTGCTGGAGCTAGGGGAATTTATGCCCTCCAAGGCTTGGAAGAATGGAGCCTTTAGGTGGGCAGGGTGTTCTTTAGCTGGGCAGAAACACCCCTCCACCCGGCAAAGACAGAATGTATCAGCCACTGCACAGATAGGTACAATTTCTCTCTTCCCAGGGGTCTTGAAGAATCACTGGATGAGAGTCTTCCTGAATGTTAGGCTTAGTCTTTTACTCACAGTTAGTTGTATAATTTTTTTTTAAGTATTAGTGTAGTCCTTAGATCTTTTCTTCGAATCCCTGATAGGCGGGATCCCCTTGATCAGGGCTTTCAGTGCTCCGCTCAGGCAGGAAGGGCAGTCAAAAACATCCTCCTGGATGTTGAACTTAATTTTTACACAACTGACAATAACACGGGTGATTCCTTATAGCAGGTCACCCTTTCCCTCAATGAGGCTATGGAGGGCAGGTCTTCCCTAATTTGTACAGGCCTAGACCCAGAGTTCCCCATTACCTGGGCCCAGGAGATGAACATGCTCCAGCAAGGCCCCTACCACTCAAAAACTTAAATTCCAAAAAATGCCCTCAGAAGGATAACTCCCACCAGATAGGTTGTGTACTGGCTGGGCAGAAGCCCTCCTGACCCCAGTCAGGACCATCAAACAAGGCTTGTTTGGCTCCTCTGGCTGGGCCTGAAACATAACAAAAATCTTAAGCACATAAGAACATAAGAAATTGCCATGCTGGGTCAGACCAAGGGTCCATCAAGCCCAGCATCCTGTTTCCAACAGAGGCCAAACCAGGCCATAAGAACCTGGCAATTACCCAAACACTAAGAAGATCCCATGCTACTGATGCAATTAATAGCAGTGGCTATTCCCTAAGTAAATTTGATTAATAGCTGTTAATGGACTTCTCCTCCAAGAACTTATCCAAACCTTTTTTGAACCCAGCTACACTAACTGCACTAACTACATCCTCTGGCAACAAATTCCAGAGCTTTATTGTGCATTGAGTGAAAGAATTTTCTCCGATTAGTCTTAAATGTACTTCTTGCTAACTTCATGGAATGCCCCCTAGTTCTTCTTTATTCAAAAGTGTAAATAAACGATTCACATCTACTCGTTCAAGACCTCTCATGATCTTAAAGACCTCTACCATATGCCCCCTCAGCCGTCTCTTCTCCAAGCTGAACAGCCCTAACCTTTTCAGCCTTTCCTCATAGGGGAGCTGTTCCATGCCCTTTATCATTTTGGTTGCCCTTCTCTGTACCTTCTACATCTCAACTATATGGTTTTTGAGATGTGACAACCAGAATTGTACACAGTATTCAACGTGTGGTCTCACCATGGAGCGATATAGAGGCATTATGACATTTTCCATTTCATTAACCATTCCCTTCCTAATAATTCCTAACATTCTGTTTGCTTTTTTGACTGCTGCAGCACACTGAGCCGATGATTTTAAAGTATTATCCACTATGATGCCTAGATCTTTTTCCTGGGTGGTAGCTCCTAATATGGAACCTAACATCGTGTAACTACAGCAAGGGTTATTTTTCCCTATATGCAACACCTTGCACTTGTCCACATTAAATTTCATCTGCCATTTGGATGCCCAATCTTCTAGTCTTGTAAGGTCCTCCTGTAATGTATCACAATCTGCTTGTGATTTAACTACTCTGAATAATTTTGTATCATCCACAAATTTGATAACCTCACTCGTCGTATTCCTTTCCAGATCATTTATATATATACAAGCCGTTAAGCCCGTAACAACGGGCTACATTAAAACATTTTTTTCGGTTTGGTTTTCGGAAACGGCACTCTTCCTCATTTCTTCTCCCTCACTCCCTCTTCCCCTCTCTCATTCACCTTGGTCACTCATCCTCCTTCCCCTCGGTCACTCACCCCCCTTCCTCCACTCACCTTCCTTCCTTCCCCTGCCCCCACTCAAACTCCTTTCCCTCAGTCTTATTCACCCTCTTTCTCCCACTGCCTCCCTCCCCTCTCACTGAAACCCCCTTCCTTCACTCTCACTTCCCCTTCCCTCATTCTCACTCTGACTCCCTCCCCTCCTCAGTCACTCCCCACCCTCTCCCAATCCCATCCCTCACTCTCAACCCCTCCCGTCCCCTCTCAGTCACTACTCTATGTGACTCACTCCTTCCCTTGTGGCACGGCAGTCTGTTACTCTTGGCCCTTATTGGAAACTTTTTGTTTCTAATTTTCTTCCCCCCTGGCATGGATGCAGAGAGCAGTGCTGGAGCTGCATCAAAGTAAAGGCTTGCTTTGCTCTCTTTCTGGGAGACCTGTGCCTTTAAGAAATCCGCTCACGGACTTGAGAGGGAGGAGGGAGCAGGGAGCACGGCTCTGGCTTTCACTTTTGTTGCTCTGCTTTGCTGAGAGCCCGTCCCCCATGTTTACTTGGCTTCTCCTTATCTGCAGGACTCAGGGGGTGGGGCGGGCTGACTCAGATCTTCTCCTTCCGTTGTCTTCGCTGTGCTCCTGCTGCAGCTGCTTCTAATAATCTGTTCAGCTGGAGGTAAGGAGTAAGGCCCCTTCGCAGCACGTCAGTCTCTTGCTCGGCGACTCTTCTTTCCTCCTCCTGTCCCTGTGCGTGACAGTCCGGCAGTCCCTCCCTACTCCCCCCCCCCTGGACAGTGGAGGAGGAGGGACGGGCTCAGGCTGTTAACATATCGGAGTGGCGGCTCCCTGCCCTTTCCTCCTCCCCTCTGTTGCTCAGAGTTCTCTGTGCCGCACATGCACAGTAGAGCTGCTCTCTACTGCGCATGTGCAGCACGTCGGTCAGGGCTCATTTATCTAGTTAGACTAGCCTTTAAGCCCGTAACAACAGGCTACATTTAAAAAAAAAATATTCGTCCATTCCTCCCCCCACCCCCTCACTCCCCCCCCCCTATGTCGCCCTCAATCCTCACCCCCGCCCTAGTCGCCCTCCCCCTCACTCCCACTCCGCCCTCCCACTTTACCTCCCTCTTCACTCTCTACTACTCCACCCACCTCACTATCTCCTCCCGACCCCCGCCCCTCCCCTCATTTCTCCTCACCTCCCCTCAGTCACTCCCCCTCTCTCAATCCCCTCCCCTTTCAGCTCATCCACAACCGGCAGACGGAAGATCTCGAGGGGGGGGGGTGTCCCTCCCTACCTTGCGCGCGCCACCGCCGCTACTGCTCGTCGCCGCCGCCGCTACTACTCCTCCCGCTCCTGCTCTTCGTCGCCGCGCCTGCTCCTCACTGCCGCCGCCGCCACCGCTCCTGCTCCTCGCCACCGCCACTCCTGCTCCTCCCAGCGCCATTTTTTTTCAGGCACGCTCTGCTCTGACCGACGTGCTCGCTCGCGCATGCGCAGTAGAGCTGCTCTCTACTGCGCATTTGTGGGCCGTCGGTCAGAGCCCATTTATAAGGTAGATATTGAAAAGCACCGGTCCAAGTACAGATCCCTGAGGCACTCCACTGTTTACCTTTTCCACTAAGAAAATTGACCATTTAATCCTACTCTCTGTTTCCTGTCTTTTAACCAGTTTGTAATCCATGAAAGGACATCGCCTCCTATCCGATGACTTTTTAGTTTTCTTAGAAGCCTCTCATGAACTCTATTCTAAACTCAAAGGACTGCCTCTCTAGCAGTAACCAGAGCCCTGCTTTTAAAAGCTCACCAGAGGGATGGTCATTCCAGGCCCTGCAGAAAGAGGGTCTGCATTTGAATGAATCCTCCCCCACTTTCATCCTGCACTAGGTAGCTGACACTTGACACCCTGGACCTAATGGTTACAGAACTAAAAGTCTGTTACACGTCATTTTGCAGCTGTCCACATTATATTTCATATACATTTAATTTCATATATTTAACTTTGTATAAGTCTATTATATATTAACTTTTTTTATACTGCAGTGCTTTAATGAACCTGAATTTGACTGCTTACTCCATCTGTTAATCCTGTTAGATTTTGAGGGCAATGCTTCAAGCTACAAGACTGCCCCATCCATGGAGTCAGCTTGACATACTCTAATTAAGGGGGTAGAAGAACTAGCTGTTTCAGCTTAATCAGTTAACTTTTCTTGCACTGCAGTACTTTATCGAGCCTGAATTTGACTACTTACTCTGGCCATTGCCCCTGCCTGCTCTTGAGGGTGATGTTGTGGGCTTTGACCTTGCCCATCCCATAAAATCAGCTTATTGTGCTCCAATAAAGGAGTTCAGCTCCTTGGAGAGCCTGGAGTTTTCCAAAGCACCTTGAGAGGACAAAAGCAGCAGCAGGAGCGTCAAGAACACATAAGGCTCCAAAAGAGGCAAAGGGCATCAACTCCAGTGATATGAACCTCCCAAGGCAGAATGAGAGGGGTAAAGTGGTAGAAAGTGTGACACAAAAAGCTCAAGGCACCATGATATGGGAATGAAGTACAAGTGGCAGAAGAACCTCAAAGCATCGATATAGTGTCAAAGCAGTAGAAAGAGCATTATGAGAGAGGCAAAGCAGCCATTCACAGTGGTAAGGAGCAAAGAGCACTAACCAAATTGAACCAAAACCCTAGCCAGGATGAAGCCATTGGAAGTCTCTGAAGCAAGCCTGAGGTAATTTACTTATGGCATCATCTGGAGAAGAGGCTGGCAGTTTAAGCTTGTGGTTGGTATTCCTTTACTGTGGTATAATCTCAGTCCTATTAGTATCATCTGTCTCATGCACCTCCTTGCTAGAGACTAAGATACTACAGACTATATGCTCCAAATTCTCTTCAACCAGTAGCTGTTAAATACCCTAAGATTCAGGAGATTCAGGACATGATTCTTCTTCTGAATCAGTTTTTTACAAATACATCCGCACAGGAGACTGGTGAATAAAATGAGAAGCTTAGGAGTGAGTGCCGAGGTGGTGACCTGGATTGCAAACTGGTTGACGGACAGAAGACAATGTGTGATGGTAAATGGAGCTCTCTCTGAAGAGAGGGAGGTTTTAAGTGGTGTACCACAAGGATCGGTGTTGGGACCGGTCCTGTTCAATATATTTGTGAGCGACATTGCGGACGGGATAGAAGGTAAGGTTTGACTTTTTGCGGATGACACTAAGATCTGCAACAGAGTGGACATGCTGGAAGGAGTGGAGAGAATGAGACGGGATTTAAGGAAGCTGGAAGAGTGGTCGAAGATATGGCAGCTGAGATTCAATGCCAAGAAGTGCAGAGTCATGCATATGGGGAGTGGAAATCCGAATGAACTATACTCGATGGGGGGAGAAGGGCTGATGTGCACAGAGCAGGAGAGAGACCTTGGGGTGATAGTGTCTAATGATATGAAGTCTGCGAAACAATGCGACAAGGCGATAGCAAAAGCCAGAAGAATGCTGGGCTGCATAGAGAGAGGAATATCGAGTAAGAAAAGGGAAGTGATTATCCCCTTGTACAGGTCCTTGGTGAGGCCTCACCTGGAGTACTGTGTTCAGTTCTGGAGACCGTATCTACAAAGAGACAAGGACAAGATGGAAGCGGTACAGAGAAGGGCGACCAGGAAGGTGGAGGGTCTTCATCGGATGACATACGAGGAGAGATTGAACAATCTAAATATGTACTCCCTGGAGGAAAGGAGGAGCAGGGGTGATATGATTCAGACTTTCAGATACTTGAAAAACTTTAATGATCCAAAGACAACGACAAACCTTTTCCGTCGGAAAAAAATCAGCAGAACCAGAGGTCACGAGCTGAGGCTCCAGGGAGGAAGACTAAGAACCAATGTCAGGAAGTATTTCTTCACAGAAAGGGTGGTGGATGCCTGGAATGCCCTTCCGGAGGAAGTGGTGAAGTCTAAAACTGTGAACAACTTCAAAGGGGCGTGGGATAAACACTGTGGATCCATCAAGTCTAGAGGGTGTGAATAAAGAGGAGGCATTCAAACACTGCACGGAGTGGCAGTAGCCACAGAGGCATTCAAACACTGCACGGAGCGGCAGTAGCCACAGAGGCATTCACGGAGCGGGATGCCAGTGGCCAGTAGTTGGTGTTCCACCTTCACGGAGCGGAAGGATGGAGGGCTGCTATCTCAAAAAATAAAAAAATAAAAACAGGGGTGGGTAAGAGTATGGGGTAAGGGTGTGGCCTGCTTGTTACAGCGGTTGCTACCCCTAATTGAGCTGGACGTTCACTTGGATGCAGATACGGCGCTGCTCTCTAAATTGGTGGTGGGGTGGAGGGAAATTAGGGCTGGAGGGTACTGGAAGCCAATAGTAACAGGTGGGAGAGAAAAAAAGGGGAAAAAATGGATAAAGTGCGTAGCTTGCTGGGCAGACTAGATGGGCCTGGAATGCCCTTCCGGAGGAAGTGGTGAAGTATAAAACTGTGAACGACTTCAAAGGGGCATGGGATAAACACTGTGGATCCATCAAGTCTAGAGGGTGTGAATAAAGAGGAGGCATTCAAACACTGCACGGAGCGGCAGTAGCCACAGAGGCATTCAAACACTGCACGGAGTGGCAGTAGCCACAGAGGTATTCACGGAGCGGGACGCCAGTGGCCAGTAGTTGGTGTTCCACCTTCACGGAGCGGAAGGATGGAGGGCTGCTATCTCAAAAAATAAAAAAATACAAACAGGGGTGGGTAAGAGTATGGGGTAAGGGTGTAGCCTGCTTGTTACAGCGGTTGCTACCCCTAATTGATTAGGGCTGGAGGGTACTGGAAGCCAATAGTAACAGGTGGGAGAGAAAAAAAGGGGAAAAAATGGATAAAGTGTGTAGCTTGCTGGGCAGACTAGATGGGCCGTTTGGTCTTCTTCTGCCGTCATTTCTATGTTTCTATGTTTCTATTAACTGAGAAGCAGTAATCATGGAGGAGCACACTGGGTGTTACATTTTTTCTGCCCCTATTCTTGCTCCTGCCTTGCTAATGCCAGCTTTGGTTGGCTCTCTCTTTTTTGCCCCTGCTTCAAAATAAAAGGAATAGGAACAGGTCGCAGTGGCACATGCTCTCCTAAATTTAAATGTTCATGGCTTAATCTGGCTTCCACTCCTGGCTTTCTGCAGCTAAAAAAGTCTCTTTTAAGTTTAAGAGAAGGACTCTCTTTTTTCCCACTGCTACTATTGGTTGTACTTTTAACAATTTATTTATGAACATTTGATATTCTGCTTTTTGCCAGATTTGGTCTCAAAGCAGATTGCATAAATTAAGATGTAGACAGATATAACATGTTTAATAACACTGAGTGCCATTGTATGGCATAAGAACAAAGTGTGGGAAAACTTTAATATTCCTAATGAGCTGGCTGGGGAATGGCATGATAAATAGCCATGCATGAGCTTTTTTCTGGAAAAAAGGATAGTTTGGTTGGGATGGGTAAAGGAACCTCATTAGAGGCATAGCATCTGAAGGCTCTTAGTCTTGTTCAGTTCAATTTGGCAGAAGTCAGGGGTTATGTCACAGTCTGGCAGGCAGGAATCAGGGAGCACTCCCAGAGAAGTGACACAGGACTGCATGGCAGGACTAGAGGTGATCTTTTGCTTAACAACCCCCCTTCTTGCAGGTTGAGCCCTTGGATTCTGGGGGCTGCAAGGACTTTTCTTTTAGTAAACATCATGGCTGGTGCTGGATTCAGATACTGGCTGGAAGCTGGAATCAGGCACAGGCTGGGAGTTGGATCCAGGTACTGATGGGAAGCTAGGTACAGATACTGGCTGGGAGCTAGATACAGGCACTGGCTGGGAGCTGGATTCCAACACAGGCTAAGAGCTGGATACAGGCAGGGCTGAGGGTAAGGCTGGTACTGAGGACAGCAGGGGCTGGGATACAAGCAGGGATTGTACCAAGGACAAGGGTAAGATTTGGGAAACAGACAAGGGATTGAAAAGGACTGGGCAGGACAAGGCCCAAACAATGACAGGATTGGACTAGGACTGGACTAGACAAAGATTAGACAAGTACAGGCTTAGGACATGCAAAAGTAAACAGGAAAGTCCAACAGGGCACGAGACAGGGAAGAACATAAGAACATAAGAAAATGCCATACTGGGTCAGACCAAGGGTCCATCAAGCCCAGCCTCCTGTTTCCAACAGTGGCCAATCCAGGCCATAAGAACCTGGCAAGTACCCAAAAACTAAGTCTATTCCATGTAACCATTGCTAATGGCAGTGGCTATTCTCTAAGTGAACTTAATAGCAGGTAATGGACTTCTCCTCCAAGAACTTATCCAATCCTTTTTTAAACACAGCTATACTAACTGCACGAACCACATTCTCTGGTAACAAATTCCAGAGTTTAATTGTGCGTTGAGTAAAAAAGAACTTTCTCCGATTAGTTTTAAATGTGCCCCATGCTAACTTCATGGAGTGCCCCCTAGTCTTTCTACTATCCGAAAGAGTAAGTAACCCTAGTAGGCCCAAAGGCCACAAGGCAGGGCAAATAGGCTTAGAAAGCCCCAGAGCAAGGCATGAAGCCAAAGTAGGCTATGGAGCAAGGCAGGAGATCAGAATAGGTCACAGAGCAAGGCAGAAAGCCAAGGAAGGCTACAGAGCAAGGCTGTAGGCCAAGATAGGTCACAAGGCAAGGCACAAGGCTTGGGAAGGACACAAGGCAAGGCAGAAGGCCCAGGTAGGCTGCAAGGAAAAATAGTGAGACAAGGCTGACCAGGTCAAGGAACTGCAGTGACTCCATTGACTAGGGCAAAGAGAGGCTGGATAGGTTGGATTAAGTAGGGCTGGAACTGCTATGTCATGTGATCAGTGAGGAAGTGGCTAGGACAATTATACACGGGGCTCGCTGAAAGCCTCTGCTGGTGAGGAGGCTGCATAGCAGGTGGAACCATAGCATGGGGAGGTTGCATACCAGGCAAAACCATGACAGGGTGGGAGGAAAGAAGGGCATTTCATGAGGATTTGAGCTCTTTTGCTGAGGTGATAGGTGAAATAGTCTGAGGCCTGTTTGTTCACACATTTGAAGATGAAGCAGAGGGTTTAAAATTGAATCCTGGTTTCAATTGATAGCCAATGTTGTCTGTACAAGATATATGTTATATATATTTATGTAGCCCCCCTACCAGGATTTTGGTCACCATTTTTGTATGAGTTGTAGTTATTTCCTTTTTTTAAAATTTTTTTTATTTATTGAATTGTAGTTATTTCAAGCAAGTCTGGGAGTTACCATTCAGAAGAGAGTTTATCTATTGATTTTATTTATTTATATATCCTGCCTATCTAAAATACTAGGTGGATTACAATAAAACATACATATGTAAATAAGCAATAACATCACATAACAATAACATCACAAAACATCAATAACATCACATAACAGAACAATAAAGCAACTTAAAAAACAAAAGAAAAAGCATAAAAAGAAGCAAAAAATAAACATCATCTCTGGTCAATATAAAAAACTTGCACACAAGAGCATGAATGTCACTTCAGGCTAGATTGCATAAACTGCATCATAAATCACAATCCAACTGCATCATAAATTACAATATTCATAATTCATAAACTAGAAAAGTTGATGTATTAAAAATATTACCGTTACAGATATAAGGGAAACCAAGTGCAAGAGGTCAGCTAAGTAACAAGGGCCTACTTAAAAAGATAAGACCGTAATAACTTCCTAAATTTTACCGAGGAATTCTCAGTTTTAAGCTCCAAAGGTAATTCATACCAAAGAGAAGGTCCAGACACATAAAAAAATCCTCTCTCTGAACTCACAATATCTGACTTGGAGTAAGAAAGAGACTTCCAAGGCAATTAAGAGGCAGAATAGAGGTTCTTTACAGGTTGATAAATTTTAAGAATGGAATTAAAATGTGTTGGAACAAGTCCATGCACACACTTAAACACAAGCAAAATGCGAGGGGAAGGTCCGAGTCTTCCCCCCAGACACTCCTCTTCCCCATGGACAGAGATTGATCACTGTCTATGGATCGGCTACCCTTGAGGGGGTGCCTGACCCCGCTGCAAAATCTGATGAGGTAGCACTGGTTTCGCCAAGGGATGTTTTTCTGAGCTCCCCGGATCTGCGGCTCCTGCTGGTGCCTGGGTTCACTCCTGCTTCAAATCTGAACCACAGCACGGGGCAGTGACGGGTCACTCTAGAAGCCCTTTGGGACTTTGTAGCTGGGTTTGGATGCTCTCTACAGGATTGCCAGCTGAAGATTAAGAACCTTACTATGAATGTTGGCACTTCTGAGATGAAGTGGGATGAGAAATTTAGGGAATTACAGACACAGATAAAGGCTTTGGAGGTTGTGACCACAGAGACACAATCTTGTAATGTAAAACTGATTAAAGATTTCAGCAATTGCTCTAGAAGGTTGGAATATTTAGAAAATTATTCTCAGCATTTAAATCTCTGAATATTGAATTTTCCAAAGGTTATAGGTGAAAATTCCTATCAAACCCTTAACAAATATTTTCTGGATACATTGCAATTTGAGGAGGGGAAAATGCCTTCTATAATTAAGTCTTATTTCCTACCAGCAATGGATAAAGGGAAAACTTCTCAAGATCGTCCTCGTGATGCCATTGTTGACTTAACTCAATTTCTGGAGGATTCCACCGCAGAAGTTTATGAACATTTAACTCTTCTTGTTTCCTTTATTTCTGAATGTGATGTGAGCGAAGTAATGAAAAGATACTTCAAGAATATCTCTGTACCTTTTTATGGACAGATAATTTGTATCTTTCTGGACTTTGCTCGTGCGACCCAAGAAAGTAGACATAATTTCAGTATTCTCTGTCCCCAGGTTATCTCATTAGGGTTTTCCTTTATTTTAAGGTATCCCTGTAAATGTATTATTCTCTCTTCGAACTACTGTTTTGTATTTTTTTTTTCAGAACAGCTTAAATCCTTTATTGATTCCAGGAGTATATTAACATCTTCTCCTGGGGAATTGGTCAACCTAGATCCATGAGATATATATATATTGCTGATCGAATGTTAAGTCATTTTCTTTGAATGTTAGATGCTTATAATTCTCCCAATATTGCACTCGCCCACATATAGAGTTTCCTATTAGGTAAATGACTTATTGTATATAAGATTTAATTCTTGTGAAATTAGTCTCTTTTTTTTTCTATTTCTGGATAATGTTATTTTGTTTTTTTAAAGTAAGGTATTGTCCTGCTTATAATGATGAAATTAATAGTAACATAGTAGGGACAGCAGAAAAAGACCAAAATGGTCCATTTAGTCTGCCCAGCAAGCCTCCCAAGGTAGTAACTGCCACTCCCTGCAGGTTACCCCATGTTCTCTTAAGGGTAGTAACTGCCGCTCCGTGCAGGTTACCCCCATGTTTCTCTTAAGGGTAGTAACTGCTGCTCTGTGCAGGTTACCCCCATGTATCTCTACAGGATTGCCAGCTGAAGATTAAGAACCTTAAGCAAAATAAACTTACATTTCACATGCCAGATAATAGGAAGTCAATGCAAGTGTTTCAGGACAGGGGTAATATGCTCGTAAATACTACAACCAGTAATTAAATGAGTGGCAGCATTTTTAATAAGTTGGAGTGCTTTTAAGGATGCCTGGGGTAAGCCAATATACAAAGAATTGCTTTAATCATTTAAAGGCTACTAAGGCATGCACATCTGTATACAAATTATCTCCATTCAAGTAAGGCTTAAGAGCTTTGAATAACCTAAGTTTATAAAAGCAAGAGCAAACAACATTTTTAATGTTGGTTTGAAAGACAAGGCAGAGTCCATACAAACTTAAATTCTGCATTAGACAGGATACCTTAAGGTCTAATCCATCAACGTTTATAAAAACTGGAGAAAAAGAATCTCAGTTTTATTCACATTCACATTCAATTTCAATTTATTGTCAAATAAACAATTCTTAAGAGACCTTAAGCAATAGGTAGTTTTCACTATGGCCTCACCCATTGAACTAACCATGATGAAAAACTGTATGTCGTCAGTGTAAAGCTGATAGCCAGCATCCAAGTTAGCTAAAAGTTGACACAAAAGAAACATATATAAATTAAATAACAAGGTGGTTAAAGCTGAACCTTGTGGAACTTCTGATTTAACACAGAATAAAGATGATTTGGACCCTTTGATTACTACTGTTGAGAATGATCTGAAAGAAATGAATGAAACCAATTAAACACAACCAAAGAGATGCCAACTTGTTTAAATCATCCTAAAAGAATACCATAACCTAAGGTATCAAATGCCACAGATATATCTAATAAAATAAAAATGCAACTAGTTCTATTAACAAAACCAATCCTAAAAATATCACAATAGATAAAAGCTGGGATTCAATATCATGACCATCTCTAAAACCCGAATTGGCACGCCTATTCTTTCGACACATCTTCCGACTACACTGCTTACCCAAGGATATTGTTTCTGACAGAGGCCCACAATTCATCGCCAGATATTGGCGCACCCTTTGTGAAAAGTTTGGCAATAACATCAGTTTAACAAACATCGTATCATCCTCAAGCCAATGGACAAGCTGAGCGTACAAACTGCTCCTTGAAGTCCTTCCTCCGTGCATATATAAACGATCGTCAGGACAATTTGTCGGAGCTTCTTCAAAGGGATATTGTAGTGATGCTTTACTGTATTTAAACTTCAGCCTTTTAGTGGAATTTGTTTTGTGCTTTGTCAGAGAGCTCTTCCCTTGGGCCCAAGACTGATCTCTGCTGTCCTTAAAGGGGTGGGTGGGTGAGTCATCTTTTCTCCTCTTTCCCACATTTCTGCTTCTTAGCTGTCTGATTCTGAGATAAGATCAGAGTGCTAAATAGCTTTTTGCTCTTTGGCAATTATTGATGTGGTAGGTCTCAGACTTCTGCAGTGTAACAGTAGAGACTTGATTAACAGGTATATCAGATAAGGAATACTGCCAGAGACCTAGCAGGACAGGGAGGATGAACTCCTGTTTGAAGAGATAAATTGGATTTCTCAAAATAGCTAAGTATTTGAATGGAGAACCTTGTCAACTGTGGTTGGTGGAAATATGGCCCTTTGTTAAAGTTGTCCCTGTTTTAAATGACTTTGCATCTGTTTCAAATGATTTTGGAACCAGTGTCAGAATGGGGTTGTCAGAGGAAATCTTGTCTGGAGTTGTAATGTTTCAGTTCACATTTAAAGAAAAAAATACACAGGCTACTTTTTGTCACTGGTATGGTTTTGCCCATAGCATAAAAAGGTAGTTACATGCCACAAGCCAAAACATTATTTTTAAAAGAGAGGACACCTAGGTTCACATCCTGCTTCTGCACTAGCGCTTATGATCGTGGGCAAATTATTTTAATGTCCATGGCCTCTGGTAGCTACTTACATTGTAAATTCTCTGAGGCCGGGATTCTTTGTATCTTCATGTAAACTGCAATAATACTGAATATCAACTAATAAAGTCATTCAGTGGGACATACCCATGCAGATACTTTGAAACCTATCGGCTATCTTTGAATATCACCATTTAGGTTCCAAAGTTATTTTGGAATACATTTCTAGATAACATTAACTTACCCAGTTATATTCAAAGAATATAGACAGTTAAGCAGTGCTAGAAAAAATACAGGTGAGTGAGCCTACTGGCCTGATCCAGTAAAATCAATATTGGTCCTGATGGCTGATCCCCTTTCCCCAAGTCCCCACAAAAATTAAGTTCACATTAAGGGCCTAATATAGGCCTGAAAAGCTTCATCCCTACTTCCCCTCTTCCCCCACCCCCCCCCCAGCATCAATATGTACAATAATTGCTGGCCCACAGAAGGAGGACACTCTTGTCCCAGCCACCTGACCCCAAATCCTGGTCACTCCCACTCTAACCCTCCCACCACACCTCAACTCACCCACTCTACAATCCCCTAATTGTGGTTGGGAGCTCAGAACTAGTATCTGGCTCCTGGCATGCCCAATCTTGCTGTCAAAGCAATACCCTGGTGATGTAAGGGTTAATAGGTTAATGCTGGATGTTTGTTAGGTCAAAACTTTTCTTATGTGATAAGTACCTTGATCCCTGCCAGGGAATGCAGCACTTCTGCTTAGGAGGTGTTATGCCTGTCGGTCGCAGATAGCTGCGACCGTTTGTACTTACTTCCTGCACTGCTCTCCTGCCCTTCCCGGGGCTTTTCGTGGCTCGGGCCAGCTTTCACCACCATATTCCCTGGGACTCCTCATGGCGGCCTAAACATTGCCGCCACCCTCCTCGACTTTAGGCCTTCCATGGCGTGCGCGCCACCGGGCCCTCCATTGAAGCCTCCTCGGCAGGGGGCGTCTCCAGTTGATGATGTCATAAGACTGGTGTATTTCTCAATTTATTCTTTATTGAGTTTTCATTTAACTTTTTAAACAAAAATATCAGGAAGTAATACAGATGTTATTACATTTCAAATTAATAGTTGCGATAATCTTTTACATCTTCATTACATAATGCATAATCGGGGGAGCTTTACTATAATTATGTTAAATAAAACAATACTATAGGCTGAGAGAGAGAAAATAGGACATCTATTGGTCATCAATACAACCTCCTACTACTTGCTTATCTAACAAAAATGTCTCCAACTGCAAAGGGTCAGAGAAACTGTATTTATTACCTTGATAGTTTACTAAATATAAGCAAGGATACTTTAGGAAAAAGCTTGCTCCTATAGCAAGCAACTTAACTTTCAAGGAAAGGAAATGTCTCCTCTTTGCCTGAGTGGCACGGGAGACATCAGGAAAAATTAAGATTCTCTGACCAAGACCAGTGTATTTAAACTCCACCTTCACCCTCAGCTGCCGACTTGGCAACAAGTTCCATACGTCTTCGACTACTGCCTACGTGTTCTTGTGACTACGCTTCATGCCTGTGGACTTGGAACCTGTCTAGTACCTGCTCCTCGGGGGCCAGTGTACGCATTGGGGACTTGCTCTCCTTGCCTACCCCGCTCCTCGGGCTGACTCTGCGTCTCCTGGGTTCTAACCTACAAGGCCTCCCTTTCCTCGGGACTTCCTCTGGGACACCTCTGCTACCTGAGAGTTCTACAGTTGGGTTCCCCCGCTCCTCGAGGTTGTGCCCGGAGCCTGAACAAGACTGTCCTTGCCTCCCGTTCCTCGGGACCACGCTCACGTGTTTCTTAAAGTGACTGCCAGAGCTTCCCCACTCCTCAGGGTAGCACTCTTTGGCTTCTCTGGGACTTTGCATACTTCCCCACTCCTCGGGGTCACGTCTACATACTATATCAAGACTGCCAGCACTTCCCTGTTCCTCAGGGCTGTGCTACGTCTTCACTAGAGGTTCAGCTCGGGCTTCCCTGTCCTGAGGGTTGGCCTATGGCATTACATCACCACCCCGCTACACTGTCCAGCTCCTCCCCTCGGGGTTGCCCTCCGGAGTACCCCCTGATTGGTCAACCTCACACCCCCCGCTCTGCGGTCTGTTTGGCACTTCTCCCTTGGGGGTCCCTGCCCAGGTACTACCTCCAGTCTACTCTCCACGGGGGTTCTCTCCTGGCTATTCGGGAGCTCTCCATTGCCTCACCCAGAGCTCCTCACTGTCTCTGACCTTGCCTCCCGACAGTGCGGGCCTGTGGGGGTTCTTCCTACAGGTAGCAACAACTTGCATCTTGGGCCAAGGGCCCAAATCATAACAGGAGGATGTCAGAGGATGTCAGAGAGAGGCAAATTTTCAAAGTCATTTACATGAGTAAATGGGCCTGTTTAACAATTACTCTCATTCAATCTAGCTAAAAGTACTCTCACAGGGTTCACACATGGGTACTTTTAGCTGATTAAAAAGGGGCATTGCTGTGGGTTTGTTTATCTCAGGGAAGAAAATATCACATGTACATCAGAATATCAAAAGTAGGCATGCTGTTTTTCCCTTCTTGGCCATCTGCACAAAAGAGCTGGGGCAAAGTACATTATGCAAAGATATGTAGTTTCCATTTGAAAATGTGGGTAAAGTGTATGCATTAACATCGCCCACATGGTTTTGGTTTGCGACTCTGTGGACTGAAAATTGCCCCCTAAAAGGATAAGTTTTTAAGGGATTTAGTTGGGTAACTATGGATTGGGTTTCCCTAGTAGAAAATTGTTCCCATCAGGCTAACTGAATGTGTGGGCTTTCAGCTGGATTTAAATACGGTGAGGTCAGACCATAAGGCTTCTTAAAGTTAGCCAGATAAACTTATATGGCTAACTTTAAGATAGCTGGGTATATTCAGTTGTGCTGCCACAGAATGGTGTGGCTAGCTAGCAGAGCCACACAGCGGCTGCATAAGGACTCTGGTGTTTCTTGGAGAGTAGCTTGCTAAATGATTCACTTATAATTGCATTGTCAAGAATATTGCATGTGCCCTGATTCACCCCCATTCCTCTGCCAACAGAAACAGTAGTTGAAAAGCGAGCATGTGCATTAACTTTCTTTACAGTGAATTTTCAAAGAAAAACTGGGTAATTTCCTGGTGCAGAGCCCTCTGTTAGGGAGTCCTCCTGGGCCTTAGGCATTAGTTAACTTTCCCTTAATACATGCCATTGATGAGGCTAGATACAGGACTGGTGTTCCAATATAATTTTACTCAGGAAATCATTCAAACATGAAAAATGGCATTTTCCACTGCTCACTCTTAGAATATATATATCCAGGTACTGAAATCTAAAAAACTTTGACTACGTTTCTAGGTAAAACTGTGATCCTTTGCTCCAATCCACAAGGTCCCTTTTATATCCTTGAACTGTATATGAAGCTCCTTTGGTCACCTTGGACTAAGGTTATCCCTTTCACTCACTTCACCTTGGACTAGGATTATCCCTTTCACTCACTTCACCAGTGTCTTTGTGCCTTGAAATACCTGGGATTCATAGCACCTCCTTGAATTCTCCACTGTTATCTACTCTGGTACTGAATGGGCACTTTTACTACAAGTAGCTGATGGCAAACACCTGGTGGTCTACTTGCTTCTCCTCTTTCCTCTCATATTTTGAAATCAGTTGGGTATCCACTTATTCTTGTTCACTTGCTAGTTGAACAATTCAATCTTTTGGATTAGGGAATTCTCTATTGAACAAACCATTCCTCACTTACTCCAACTGGGTGGAAGGGTGGTTGGAAACGTCCCCCAAAAAGATAATTAGTTTCTCAGAAAAGATACTGAAAAATCACTTAGGAATAAATCTATTACTCACCCAGCATGAGTTTATGATTTTAAAAACCTCCTTATTTCTTCTAGGGCTCCTTACCCTAAGACTCTGGGCCTTATTTATTTATTTATTTATTTAAACATTTTTATATACCGGCGGCATTAGTTGTGCACATCATGCCGGTTTACATCAAAAAACTGGTAAAGTTTGGAAATTACATTTTAACAGGGGAATTAGAACTGGGAGGGGGGTAACAAGAGAATAGGATAGACGAGAAATAACAGTAACATTAACATTAACATGGTTCCTCGGTGTGAGCGAGGGGAGAGTATAACTACATATGGTTCCTCAGTATGAGGAAGATGGATTAGACGCAATGTGGTCTATTTTTGTTGGTGGCGGTGTAAGTTTTTTATTCTGGGTAAGCATGTTTGAACAACCATGTTTTCAATTTCTTTTTGAAATTGTTCATACATGGTTCAAGGCGTAGATCAGGCGGCAGTGTGTTCCAATGAGTGGGACCTGCTATGGAAAAAGCACGGTCACGTGTTGAGGTGCGATGGGCTGTTTTAAGGCAGGGCACAACTAGGGTGCCTTTATTGGTCGTTCTAGTCGGACGATTGGATTGGGTGGTTGTAAAGGGGAGGTCTAGCCAGTTGGAGTTGTGGGTGTAAATTTCTTTATGCATTAAGGTGAGTGTTTTGTAGATGATACGGGAGGCAATGGGGAGCCAGTGTAGGTCTCTAAGGATAGGGGTGATGTGGTCGTATTTGCGAGAGTTTGCTATGAGTCTTGCTGTGGCATGTTGTAACATTTGTAGTGGTTTGATGGAAGAGTAAGGGAGTCCTAGGAGTAGAGCATTACAGTAGTCTAATTTGGATGATATGGTGGCCTGTATGACTGTACGGAAGTCTTGGGTGTGAAGAAGGGGTCTGAGTTTTTTAAGTACGTTAAGTTTGAAATTAACAGGAACTGAAAAGAAAAGTTCCTTACTTCACAAAAGGAAACTCAAAATCTACAGAGACCACTTAGAGAGTTTGTGCTTTTATAACAGGAGGATCAGCCTATGGCAGCAGCCTCACAAGGGGGTGATCTAGCAAACATGGTGCATTCCTCTCTTCTGCTTTAATTTCATGTCTCTTCTACAAAGCAACACCTTCGTAGGGATCCCAATGGGGTCCTACACAGGAAATGGTCAAAATAGAGGAAGGCAGTTAACATCTCTTGGGTATGTTATCTAATGGAGTAACTGAAGGCCATGTATTCAAGCTAGTTTTCCTATTTGTTTTGAGTGCCAAAATTGCTCCATAGGAAGTAATGAGAGTTCTGTGACTATAGCAGTGCCTGTGAGTGGGATGGAGGACATTAACACATCATTTTATTTTATTTTTATGCATAATAACCTGTTTTTAGAATAAATGAACTTGGTCAAAAATTATTTGGATGAATTCAGCTAAAACTATTTAAAATTCAAAAGAAATAAAATCCTTATAGAAAATGGAAAGGAAACTGGTGATCAAGGTCTTATACAGAGCTACGATCAAGGAAATTGCTGATCAAACTTTGATGCTTCAGTTTTCACACCTTATTGGATTTTGATCCAGGTTCAGTTTGCCATCATTTAGCCCAGTTTTAGGCAACTCAGGTCCTGGAGTGCCACAAACAGATCTGGTTTTCAGAACATCCACAATGAATATGCATGTGATATATTTGCATACAATAGCAACAGTGCATGCAAATAAACCTCATGCATATTCATTATTAAGTCAGGCATTGTTTACCCCTGAGTTAGACCAATTTGTTGTAAGGCAATATTCAAGGTTCCTATGAGAATTCCTAATGAGATGACAATTATCTTTCTTTTTATATGTTGTGTGTTGAGTACTATGGTGATATATCAATACTGTGCTCAGCAGGCACTTACAAACAGCAACAATTTTTACAGTAACCATTTTCAGTATTTGTCATTATGGCTAGTAATGATGTTTGCTTCCCATTGCAAAGAATTGAAATCCACCAATGGCTTTTAGCTTTGATATTTCAGGGATTTTGAAGGGCATCTGCTTATATTACTTGTGAGCCAAATATATTCAAAGGATTATCAGGAATTAAAATGATAGGAAATTTCAAAAAAGAGAAAAACATGAAACAAACATGCTGGAGATTTGCAGGATCTGTTGAAGGAAAACAATGTCTAAACTGATTCAAACCACAAAATGTTCACTAATTCATAACAAAAACTTATGAGAAAATAAAACTTATACATTTTTAAGAAGGAATCAGTGCTAATAATGCATGACTAGTCATTTAAAAAAAAAATCATCCTAATCCTATCAGGCAATTAGTACCAAAGGACACGTGATCATGGAACAAATATGTTTATTGTAGTACCAATATAAAACCAAAGTGATTCTGTCTCTCTGTGCAGACTGCCTGATGTGTGCTAGACCTGCATTTGAATTTGTGGGTATTTATTTATGCATTGATACCACAGAAGAAGATCAAAATGATTAAAACCATTGTAAATTAGGACACGATGCCTCTAAGTGAAGAGTGCTGCAATAAAAAAACAGATTTGCATGAACTAATATGTTCCTGGAACCATTTACTTTCTAGGCTAGGCGTAACCTGTAAAAGCACAAGTGACAAATAGAACCCCTATATTTCTTTTTCTTGAGCATTTCCTATATTGAGGCCTCTCTGACATTGTAAACAAAAGTTTTCTACTCTGTCCTCTTTTCTTCCCTCTTTCCTTTTTTTCTCCCCACCACAATCCCACTTATTCAGCTGACTACCAGTGTCTTTGCTTACTAATGGCTACACTGAAACTGAGCCACCTAATAACCTCTTTTAACAAACAGTGACCACCACAGTGACTGCCATTGCTTTCCCTCTATTTGAGATTGAAGCATATCACCTCGGTGATTTGCCTACGTTCTGCCAGCCCCACTGGACTGAAGACTTGATCCCAAATATCCTGCACCACTGTATGCTGCACTGTGCTAAAGGACTGGCTCAGCTGCTGTGTTCTTTTATGAGTTGCAATGAAAATACAGAACATGTATTTTTTCTTGCAGGGTTTCAGTTTCCTGAGTTGCCAATTATACACTGTCCACTAGGGATGTGCAATCATTTTTAATGAAATAGACAACAGCAACAAAATTGTCTATTTCATCGTGCACCCCAAAACGAAAAAATAAATCGATGACATTTTGTGGAATTTCGTATTTCTTATTAGTGCGCACTAAGTCCCATTAGTGCACACTACCTAGTTTTCTAATTTCAGAGTTAGTGTGCCCTAATAGGACTTGGGGAGTGCTAACTGGTTGTTAGCGCGTGGTAACTAAAGTTAGTGCACACTAACAAAAAAATGTTACTAATAAGTTAAAAAGTGTCAATTGGGGAGTAGTTCATTAATTAGAGGTATGGTTCTGCATTCCCATTGGCTGTTTCCTTACTGTCTCTTTAGAAGGAGACAGCCAATGGGAATGCAGAAACATATTTCTAGCTAACGAACTGCCACTCAATTGACACTTTTTAACTTATTGTTAATATTTTTTGTTAGTGCGCACTAAGGGGCAGATTTTCAAAGGCTACGCATGTAAGATACGCGCGTAACCTGAGAAAATCTGCCCCTGAGCACGCCGAGCCTATTTTGCATAGGCTCAGCGGCGCTTGCAAGCCCCGGGTCGCGTGTATGTCCTGGGGCTTGCAAAAAGGGGCATTCCAGGGGCGGGGCCGTGGGCAGGCGCCAGCCCAGGGGCATGCCAGGTGCGGGACCGAGGCCTCCGGCACAGCTGCCGTGCCGAGGGATGGCGCACCAGCAGCCGGCCTGCGCGCGCATGTTAAGCCTGCCAGGAGGCAGGCGTAACTTTCGAGATAAAGGTCAGGAGGGGGTTTTAGTTATGGCTGGGGGGCGGATTGGATAGGGGAAGGGAGGGGAAAGTGGAGGGGGTGGAAGGAAAGTTCCCTCCGAGGCCTGGGAAAGACATCGGGGCTCCCCTAGGGCTCGGCACGCGCAAGGTACACAAGTGTGCACCCCCTTGCATGCGCCGACCCCGGATTTTATAACATGCACGTGGCTCCGTGCGCATGTTATAAAATTGGGCGTAGATTTGTTCGTGCCAGGTTGCGCGAACAAATCCATGCCCTCACGCTGTTTTTAAAATCTTGCCCTAACTTTAGTTAGTAAACGCTAACAACCAGTTAGTGCACCCTAAATCCTATTAGGGCACACTAACTCCGGAACTAGAAACCTTGGTAGTGCGCACTAACAGGACTTAATGTGCACTAACTCCAAATTTAGAAAACTGGTTACTGTGCACAAACGTGATTTAGTGAGCACTAACTCTGAAACGAGGGAAACATGAAATAACTACCTCCCGAACCATTATAAAAACAAAATTTGATATTAAATGCCCCGAAATGAAAATGACATAAAAAAAAAATCAGTGCACATCTCAGTGTCCACATGGCCTGCCAGGATTACAGCGTCATTTGAGCCATGCCTGTGCATGGCATCTTTCTTTGCTCCTATTGTAGAACAGTCGCAACTTTGAAGAAGTGAGCAATTGATGTTTACAGAGCTGTGTACAAGGCCAGAACTCTATAAAAATAAGCTAATGAAACATAAAAGGCACAGCAGGCTATTATGAAACATTAAAGCAATTTATTACAGGGGATTATTTTACATTTACACTCAGTTATTAAATTCTAAAAGACAATCTTTATATAAAAACGACCGTATAAAGACAAAAGCAGTGCAATAGCAGTGTAAAACACATTTTTGGTTTTCTTGGCCGTCACTTCAGAAAGACACCATGACTAATTACATGAAGTCAGAGAATACAGCAGAGAGAGAGGACAGGTTTAGATGTAGACTTAGATCAGCAAGTCACAGGACATCTGCACATATCGAAGTAAACAAGAGGCAAATTAATTTATAACCTGTTCAAAAAGATGACCCTCTACAGTTTTCTGACCTTATAAAATGTTATATATCATCTGTCCAAATTTTTCTAATCAACTGTTAAAAACTATATAGAGATTATTACATAAGTGCTCAGCATTTTAAAGCACCTGCTCACATTTAGGTGATTTTCAAAGGAGTTACACATGTAAATATAACATATTTTCATAGCAATTTTCAAAAGCCATTTACCCATATTAAGTGCACTTAACGTGGGTAAAACCTATTGATAATTCAATGGCATATACAGTATTGTAGCAATTTTCAAAAGCCCATTTGCAAGGGTAAAGTGCATTTACATGTGTAAAACCCTGTTTTAAGCATGTTAATGCTTTTGAAATTCAGGCCCTAAAGCTTTTTCTTTGGGTGATGGCAATGAAATGTCCCTAGTAACAAAGGCCATAAAATAGGGAGCCATCCTCATGGTTCTAAGACATGAAATGCTGTTCTTTCAGCTATTTTTATTTGCCATATTAATTGTAAATATTACAATTTATTTAAATGTGACACATAGGGGTAGATTTTCAAAGGGTTACGTGTGTAAGATACGTGCGTAACCCCCGAAAACCTACCCCTCCGCGCGCCGAGCTTATTTTGAATAGGCTCGGCAGCACGCGCAAGCCCCAGGATGCGCGTATGTCCCACAGCTTTCCAAAATGGGCGGTTCAGGGGCAGGGCCGGGGTGTGGAGGCATCCGGGGGCAGTCCCGAGTGCTCCAGCACAGCAGCCTAAAAAAAAAGGTATGGGGAATTTAGTTAGGGCTGGGGGGTGGGTTAGATAGGGGAAGGGAGGGAAAGGTGGAGGGATCGAAAAAAAAGTTCCCTTCAAGGTCGCTCCAATTTCGGAGTGGGCTTGGATGGAACGGGGAAAGCCATTGGCGCTCTCCTTGGGCTCAGCGCGTGCAAGGTGCACAAGTGTGCACCCCCTTAAATGCGCTGACCTTGGATTTTATAATATGCACGCGGCAGCGCGTGCATGTTATAAAATTGGGTGTACATTTGTGTGCGAAGGGTAGTGCGCACAAATGTACCCCGCGTGCGTAACATTTAAAATCTGCCCCATACTGTATAGGGCCTGATTCACCAAAACATTTCTGCTATTCTGTATCTTTTGGGGAGAAAACGTTGGGGTGAATTAAAAAAAACCCAGCGTGCACCAAAACCGAGAGATATTATGTCCTGCTGGTGCTTGCTGAGCAGATTTTAACAGCCACCCATGTACTCGTGTATCTCCCGGTACACACACAAATAAGAAGTTGCAAAAAAGGGCTGGGGTGTGAGTGTGGTCTGGGCAGGTTTTGGGCAGGACATGGACATTCCAGGACTTTAACATGAAATGTACACGTAAGTATTTACACGCTCAAGCATGCACCAGGGTCCTTTGCTGCATAACTTTACAACTGCTATGGATGGCATGTAAGTAATAAACCAAAAAAATCTAGGCTAGTCAGTGGGGTTTTAAGGGTTGGTGCTAACAGGGTAAAAGGGAGGTTATTTAACTGGGGTGGGATGGGGTTAGGAAGTCCTATCCCTTACCTGGACAAACAGGGAATAAACTGGGGAGACTGGTAATTGCGTCAGCGCGTGTGTCTACTAAAATCCCCTCATTTACGTAGTAGAGGCGGCATTTGCTTGCACATGCATGTATCCATATAAAATTGTGCATACATGTACGCACGTACAGCCTATTTTATATCATGCACACATATACATGCGCATGTTATAAAATGGCTCCATCCTTTGGTGCGAACTGGCATATGCACATACATTCTCATACATGTGCGCCTGAGCAGCTGTTTCAAAATTATCGCCCCAGTGAATCAGACCCAAAGCATCTTCTAAGACCCATTGTAACTAACATATGTTTTTACTTGGGAAAAATAAGCAAGAAAAATTAAAGGCATGATTTCCTCATAAAGAAGCTGAATATGAATAGCAGTCAGTTCTTCAGTTTTCTAAAGAGTAAATCACCAAAGTTAACTCATTTGTAGAGATGTGCAAATGCCCTCAAAATATGTATGCTGAATAAATCGATCAACCTGAAAAAGTCCAAAAGTTATTCAAATTGGTTTGCCAAACTTTATATAGAAACAGATTTTAAAAAATCTGCTTCAGATGTTATTGAATCAGTAACCTACAGATCTTGTTTAAAGGAAGTGGGTGTTGAAAAGTAGGCTTCATTAGTTTTGTGTGGAACTTCTTGTTTATAAATCTGAATCAAACTTTTCAGATTTCTTTTGCATTTTCTAGAAATCTTATGAATTTTCTTAGTGGATTTGGGGAAAATAAAAAAAACAAATAAAATTCAAACAAAACTGAAATTTGGTTCAGGTTCATCCTCAAACTGTTTGCACATCTGAATTCATTTGTGAGAGGTCTGTTTTATTAACATAGTGGTTAGATTCTGGAATAGTCTTCCAAAGCCTGCTTTTCAAGCTATTTAAATTAAAGATTATTAACGTAACTCATATTTTGAGGTGTTCTGATATCTGTGGTTATATCTGCTGGGTCAGAATCTATGTGTGATATAATGATCCTTTTGCCTTTTTGCATCTTTCTGTAACTAACAGATTAAGAAAACAGATTACAGAGATTGTGATAATATGGAAGAGATACTGTAGGACACTCATTTTTAGAAAGCACAGTAAATTAGATTCTATATATTGTTTTTCTAGTAATATATCAAATACTAAAAGAGAAATGAACATTTAAATCATCAAAATCAGATTTTATTAACCATTTTTGTACCAACTCTTTTGAAATGTATTGATCGAAAATCAGAAAAAAAAATAGTTTATCCTCTTTAAAGAAGCTGTTTGAAGAATTTGCTTTTGGAATTGTGTTTTTCTCGGTAGATGTCTACATGTACATCAGCCATACTATGGGAATATAAAAATGGGGATGCCAATTTTAAGCCTCTCTGAGATGCCTTTAGGCCAGTGGGTACTCTGTGCCTGTGGACCTGCAAACAGATTTTCATAGGAAAACTCATGATGTTTACATTTAAAAATTACACAGTGGCCAGTGCCACAGGGATTGTTTTCCCCCACAAGTACTTCTGCTGGCCCATGCTAACCTTGCCCCCATATAGCCTCTTTCCCCTGTGGGAGAGAAAATTGTGCATGCATTGTTGACTTTGTGTGTGCTTTTCTCTGCAGGGAGGTGAGGCTGTTTTCAATGGTGCCATCTCCATGGGTAAACACCCATTTGCCCACAGAAAATCCCTTTGAAAATTGCCCCCAAGATGGCCATTATTTCTGTTCCAGCATTTGTGCCTCCTGGTAAGCTGGTATAGATTTTAAAAATAGGATGCTGTTCTAGGGGGCCACCAATTATGTTGGCTGGTAATAATAAGATATGGAATCTATTCACTAATGAAAATTTCCCCCTTTTGGAAAAAAAAAGCATTATTGAATAAGGCCCTATGGGGTAGATTTTTAAAGTTATGCACGGGCATAGATTTGTTTGCGCAACACGGCGCGAACAAATCTATGCCAGATTTTATGACATGCGCGCGCTGCTGCGCGCATGTTATAAAATCCAGGGTCGGCGCACGCAGGGGGGTGCACAGTTGTGCAACCTGCACACTCCGAGCCGAGCAGCCTGCCTCCATTCCCTCTGAGGCCGCTCCGAAATCGGAGCGGCCTGGGAGGGAACTTTTTTCCAGCCCTCCGAACCTTCCCCTTCCTTCCCCTATCTAACCCGCCCCCCAGCCCTAACTAACCCCCCCTTACCTTTGTTGGAGAAGTTACGCCTACCTCCGGGCAGGAGTAACTAGCACGCGCCGGCTATCCATCCCCCAGGACGGTGGCTGTTCCGGAGGCCTTGGTACCACCCCGGAATGCCCCCGGGCCGGCGCCCCGCCCATGGCCCCACCCCCGGAATGCCCATTTTTCAAGCGCGTCCTGGGGCTTGGGCGCACCACCGAGCCTATGCAAGATAGGCTCGGTGCACGCAAGGGGAGACAGGGGTAGGTTTTCTGGGGTTGCGCGCGTATCTTACACACACAACCCTTTGAAAATCTACCCCTATGTGTTCAAAACTAGCAGATTTCTAGGTGAAAATGTATCAATACAATGATTAGATTTATTGTACTGGTCCTTTCAATAGTTTTTTTTTTTTTAATAAATTGGAAATAAAGGAGGAACTTTCAAAGGAGTTATACATGAAATACAATATACTATTGTAACAATTTTCAAAAGCCATTTTCACTTATATAGTGCATTTATGCATGTAAAACCTAGTGACAATTCAATCATATATATTGTAGTAATTTTCATAAGCCCACTTACATGGGTAAAGTGTACTTACATGTGTAAAACCCACTTTTAAGGGTGTAAATCCTTTCAAAAATTAACCTCACTGTATACATTTCTAGGACTTTTTGTTAATGATGAAAATTGATTCTAAAAATCTTACTTATAAAAGAGAATCTATAACTGTCACTATTTTCTATTACTGATGGAACTTTTACTAGTAAAAGTTTGATGTAATCTAATTTGATTACCTAAATGGGTGTCATACTTTCTCTAATATGTAATAGGTCACATGACTCTTCTGGCTTTTGAGTATCAATCCATTGATTTTTTTTTAGACTTCACAAAACTTTGGAGGGTACATTACAATAAGATTAATTTGTGTTACTGTTTCACACTTAAATGCTGATTGATATAAAAAAAAGAGGGTAAGGGTCTTTTGTGGCCTAGATTACTTTCTTTCAAGTCTGTGTCAAATATTCTGATCACATGAATGGTTTTAGAAAATACTGATAGTGAAAATGAGTGAACTATGCATTTCTTAATTAGGATATGACCCCTTTGTTGTAAATAAATTCAAGAATTATTAGAAATGTTTGAACATTAACTGCTTAATATCAATCTGCTCTATACAAAGATTCAAAAACATAACTATTATAGTGAACACAAATCAGAAGAAAAGCATAAAACTGCTCATTAATAACACAATTCCCAAAGGGAAAAAACCCTTACAAAATACAAGTCACAGAAGTGAGTATCTAATACAGATTGCTTCATGAACATAAGCTTTGAAAGTTCTCTGTGGTGCGCTGCACACTATAAATAAAAGGAACATCTACTTTGTAGAAAAAATTAAAACTGTTGTCTAAATATCATATTGGTGCTAGTGATACGAGTGACAAAGTGAATCAAAATGCTTTTTATACAGTAGTATTTACTATCCAGAGACATAGTCACTGGTTATAATGTGAACTGTCATTTTCTGTCCATTTAAGTGCTAATTCTCAGTGGTGAGTGCTGTATTATGAGTAAATAACAAATGTAATGTTTACCATGAATAAAAAAGTAGAGTGCATAACAGAGGCCAAAGAAAGAATTAACATGATTATGCTTGTTATGATTAGATATTGTTAAATATTGCAGCCCTCTTTCTATCATGCATGTATATACAAAAGGGTAGGTTTTAAAACGTGCGCGCGTCCATGTGCGCCCGCTACCCGGCATGCGCACATGCACGCGCCGATTTTATAACATGCACGCGTATGTGCGGGCAGCGCGAGCAAGGGGGGGAAAACATATGCAAAATCCTGTGGCAACGAGATTGGAGCTCCCCTAGTTACCTCCCAGTCCGCTCCAATTTAGGAGCGGACTGGAAGGGAACTTTCCTACTCCCTACCCTAACCTCCCTTCCCCTCTCTTCCCCACCCTCTAAAACCCTTTTTAAATTTTGTTTACCCGACCTGAAGTAACTTGTGCATGTCAGCAGTCGTCCAGCGCACAAGGCTCCGGGACAGCAAGGAATGGCACTGTCCCGGACCACCCCACTCCACCCCCCCCCAGACTGCCCCCTTTTGAGGCCCCGGCACTTACACCCATCCCAGAGTTTACGTGCGTGGCCAGGCCCATTTGAAAATGGGATCGGTGTGCGTAAGGCCCTGGATTTACACAGCCGGGGTTTTAAAATCCAGCCTAAAGTGTTTAAAGATCTAGTGATTAGCAGCATGAATGGAAAACACATTATGACGTTTTTAATTTTCCCATTTATTTTTTGTTTTATTTTCATTTTATGCCATTTTGGGGTTTTTGTGCACTAGACCCAAAAAATGACAGAAAATAAAAATCTTTTGTTTGAAAACTACACAAAATGACATAACATATGTCTGCATTTTCATGTTGTTTTCAAATGACTGTGCACACCTAATTGTGATTGTAAGCAGAGTTCTTTGGACCAGAGTTCAGACTCAAGACATTGAGTCCTTTGACTGTGACTGTGGCTGTTACAGATGTTTCCTAGGGGAACAGCTTTTCAGTCAACCCAGTGTTACCAGGAGATAAACTTGTAGCCATGCAGATGTGGACTCTCTCATGTTGGTGGCTGAGAGAGTCCTGGTAGTTCATGGAAATTCTGATTTACGTGACATGTCTCCCATTTTCTTATAGGTGGTTGCCTGGATTAAAGCAGCAGTATTAATTACATTGTTCAAAATATGAACTTGTCTGTTTCTTGGTTCTATACTTCCTTTTTCAGTTTTTACTCTTGATTCATTTTATTTTTGGTCAAATATATTTTCTTATTTGTTCTTTTTTTAAATAAGAGCCTGTATATTCTTTTTAGGATTACAATCTTTTAAAAAACTCTTTCCCTAATTTTGCTTGATCTATATTTTTTGCACACATATACACATGCAAGTTATAAAATGGCTGCCGACGCACATGTGCCAAAGTGCGCCCACATGCCGGTTTGAAATTTGCCGTCCAATGGTGTACAATGCTGTGTTCCGTATTAGGACTCAAAAGAACTCGGTGTCATTATTGTCAAAATATTGAAATCCTCAGCTCAATTAGTGGCAGTGGTCAAGAAAGTAAATAGAATGTTAGGAATTATTTGGAAGAAAACCGAGAATATCATAGTGTCTCTGTTTAGCTATATGTTGCACCCACACTCTGGGGCCAATGCAATACAGTGCGCTCAGCCATGCGTACTGTATAACCCGCACTCAGACGCGGGGTTAAATAGGCGCTAATCCACCCCCTAATGCATAGGGGGATTAGCGCCTATTTAACCCATGTCCAACGCGTAGTGAATGCAATAGTGCTCATCACATGCAAATGCATGTGAATGAGGCTATTACTCATTCACTCTGCATTCAAAAAAAAAAGTGTGCATGTCAGATGCACATTTTGCTCTCAGATATTAATGCCTGCCTGGCGCAGGCGTTAATAGTTGAGCGCAGCTAAAAGAAGTACAGAAAAGCAGCAAAAAACGGTAAACTCGGCATCTGTTTTCATAACCAGCCGTCTGCCAGTAATGAAAACGGATGCTAGCGCGACCCCCTAATTTGGGTATAGCATGGCGCCCCCCTTGCGGGCACCATGCGTGCATTAATAAAGCAGGCGCTGACTTTTCAGTGCCCACTTTCAACACTTTTTATTGCATTGGCCCCTAGGATGGTAACTTTGAAACAAGTGTGCGGGGCACCCATACATATGCATATAGGCATGCGAGCATACTCTAGAATTGTAAATCATGTGCAGTTGCGCATGTATGATTTAAATTCACCTACCACGCATAAGTGTGCTCCTAATTTTAAGCCATTACTTGAGCAAATGTACTTTGTGTATCTTGATTAGGATTTTCTCGGCTTTAACACATGTAGGTAAACGGATTTTAAAACATAATCGTTTGAAGGACATTTCCAGTTTTATCAAGTAGTCCATCAGTTTGCCCAGTCTATCTTGAGGTCATCCAGACCCCTCTGGTTATTCAGCCTGTACTCCCTCCAGTTAATCCAGATCCTTCACCCTGTCATGTTAGCCCTAAAAAGCTATTTCTGCAAACTTACAACTCATCAGGAGCAGTAGTAAATACATAGCTAATAAGCCAACACTTGCTGCGGCCTCAAGTTTTAAAATACAGATTTATGTGTGTAACTGTTGACCCCACCCTGGAATGCCTATGTCACTCTCCTATTCCACCCCCTTTTTTATACTTGTACATGTGCATATATGCACATAATTAGGAGCTTTTAAAATCTATGTCAGTCATGTGAGGCATACATACTCGCATATTTGGCTTCCCAGTCTTCTGCATCGAGTGTTACATGTATGATTTTTTACCCGCCGGTGAGAAATTGTATGTGTGCATCCGATGCAAAGAGCTCCTGTCTCTCAGAGAATGAGTCCAATCTCTGGAGGCTAGAGTGGCAGACCTGGAGGAGATGAGGCAGACAGAGAGATTTGTAGATGAGCCCTTCAAGGACATTGTAGCCAAGTCCCAACTCCAGTCTGGCAGCCCTGGTGCTGCCTTGGAGGAGGAAGGTCTCATAATCGGAGAGTATTAACCTGGTGTAGCAGGAAATGATCCTGTAACAAGGACCTGCTCTCCAGGTGGTGCATTGTCCTCTCACACTGAGGATCTGGCTTCCAGGGCTACTGCCCAGGAGGGAAGGGTTAGGTCAGCCATCATAGCTGGTGATTCAATTATTAGGAATGTAGACACCTGGGTGCTGGTGGGCATGAGGATTGCCTGGTAAAATGCCTATCTGGTGCAAAGGTGGCAGACCTCAAGCAACACCTACATAGGATTTTAGACAGTGCTGGGGAGGAGCCGGCTGTCATGGAATATGTGATCACCAATGACATAGGAAAATATGGGAGAGAGGTTCTGGAAGCCAAATTTAAGCACTTAGGAAGAAAGCTGAAATCCAGAACCTCCAGGGTAGCGTTCTATGATATACTCCCTGTTCCATGCGCAGGTCTCCAGAGGCAGGCAGAACTCAGGAGTCTCAATGCATGAATGAGATGTTGGTACAAGGAAGAGGGATTCAGTTTTGTAAAGAACTAGGGAGCCTTTTGGGGAAGGGGGATTCTTTTCTGAAGGAATGGACTTCACCTTAACCAGGGTGGAACCAGGCTGCTGGTGCTAACCTTTAAAAAGGAGATAGAACAGCTTTTAAAGCCGGGAGTCACTCAACAGTACATGGTTCAGAGGGAGGTACCTTTGAAGGATACTAATGAAGCATTAGAGTTAGGGCATCCCAACAGACAGGTTCCAATAATAAGAAAAATAGTCCAAGTGCCTATAATTAAAAACTCACCTGAGCTAAAAGATTCCAATTTATCCCTGTCAACTGAAAAGCAGAATGTTAATAAAAACAAAAAACACACTTTGAAATGTTTGTATGCTAATGCCAGAAGTCTAAGAAGTAAGATGGGAGAATTAGAATGTATAGCAGTGAATGATAACATAGACTTAACTGGCATCTCAGAGACATGGTAGAAGGAGGATAACCAATGGGACAGTGCTATATCGAGGTACAAATTATATCGCAATGACAGAGATGAGCATCTTGGTGGCAGGGTGTGCGCTTTATGTCCAGGAAGGCATAGAGTACAACAGGATAAAGATCCTTCATGAGACTAAATGCACAATTGAATCTTTATGGTTAGAAATCCCTTGAGTGTTGGGGAAGAGTATAGCAATAGGAGTATACTACCTGACCAAGATGGTGAGATGGACAGAGAGATGCTAAGAGAAATTAGGGAAGCTAACCAAATTGGTAGTACAGTAATAATGGGAGATTTCAATTACCCCAATAAATGAAACATCAGGACATGCTAGAGAGATAAAGTTCCTGGATGGAAGAAATGACAGTTTTATGGAACAATTGGTTCAGGAACCAACGAAAGAGGGAACAATTTTTGATGTAATTCTCAGTAGAGTGCAGGACTTGGTGAATGAGGTAACGGTGGTGGGGCTGCTTGGCAATAGTGATCATAATATGATCAAATTTGAATTATTGACTGGAAGGGGGACAGTAAGTAAATCCATGTGTTAGCACCGAGGGCCGTGGCATGCCGCGACCGGAACCGGGCGTCATGGCTGCCGGCCACGGCAGACCGCGACTGAGGCCGGGCCGGCGGGGGCGGAAGGGACACTGGGTATTGTCGAGGGTTCCTGCGGGGGCAGGCAGCCCTTTCCTCTTCATTCTGGCGGCCGCCGCCATTGCTGGAATCAGCAGCGTGGCTCCGCGGTGATCCGGCTCCTCCTCCTCTGCTCCTAGGAGCTGCGCACGTGGCTGATGGGTATTCTTAAAGGAGCCATGACAGGAAGTGTCATGGCTCCCTCTGAAACTCCTCCCCTGGCTTCCTGTACTTCCATCAGTTTGCCCAGTCTATCTTGAGGTCATCCAGACCCCTCTGGTTATTCAGCCTGTACTCCCTCCAGCAAGGGCTGAGCATTCAGTCCTTGCCTTGGTATTGAGGTTCCTGCCTGAGTGTGTTCCTGTGTTCCTGGTTCTTCGTTCTTCATCCTGCTCTGCACCCCTGCTCCGTGGATTGATTCTTGGCTGCTGACTTCTGGACTGGTAGACATGTCTTCTCCTGGCTTGATCCTGGTACAGCGTTGGACCCTTCTCCTGGCTTGACCCTGGTACGGCTTTGGACCCTTCTCCTGCTTAGACCCTGGACTGGACTCGGACCCCGCCTGTGTATCAAACCTCGGACCGGCTTTGGACTCTTCTATGACTCCGTCCTCAGACTGCTACGACCTGCTGGAGGCGCCAGCCGTCTGGAACCCACGACCTGCAGGAGGCACCTGCATCCAGACCTTTCTACAGTCTTCAGAGGAGTCGCCTAAGTCCCAGCGGCCGGACCCCTACAGGCTCCTCCTGGGGGGGTTGCGTGCTTCCAGGGTGAAGTCTTCAATCAAGCACCTCCAGTCCAAGCGGCCTTGCCCTTCGATGGTAGCTATCTATCTCAAAACAGGGGTCCACTTCCATAACACCATGGTTGTAGCTCTAAACTTTCAAAAGGGAATCTTTGATAAAATTAGATAAATAATTAAAACAAAAAAGAAAGGTGCAGCTAAAAAGGTAAAAATTGTGCAACAGTCATGGAAATTGTTAAAAAAATAACATTCTAGAAGCACAGTCCATATGTATTCCTCACATTAAGAAAGGTGGAAGGAAGGTCAAACGATTGCCAGTGTGGCTAAAAAGTGAGGTGAAAGAGGCTTTTTTAGCCAAAAGATCTTCATTCAAAAATTGGAAGAAGGATCCTTCAGAAGAAAATAGGAAAAAGCATAAGCACTGGCAAGTAAAATGTAAGATATTAATAAGACAGGCTAAGAGTGAATTTGAAAAGAAATTGGCCGTAGAGGCAAAAACTCACAATAAAACATTTTAAAAATATATCCGAAGCAGAAAGCATGCGAGGGAGTCAGTTGGTCCGTTAGATGATCAAGGAGTTAAAGGGGCACTTAGGAAAGATAAGGCCATCGCAGAAAGATTAAATTATTTCTTTGCTTCGGTGTTTAAGGAAGAGGATATTAGGGAGATACCCATTCCGGTCAGTTTTCAAGGGTGATGATTCAGATAAACTAAACCAAATCACGGTGAACCTGGAAGATGTGGTAGGCCAGGTTGACAAACTGAAGAGTAGCGAATCACCTGGACCAGATGGCATATATCCCAGAGTTCTGAAAAAAACTAAAAAATGACATTTCAGACCTATTTCAATTAATTCGTAACATCATTAAAACCATCCATTGTACCTGAAGACTGGAAGATGGCCATTGTAACCCTGATATTTAAAAAAGGCTCCAGGGGTAAACTGGGAAACTATAGACTGGCGAATCTGTCTTCAGTGCCGGGAAAAATTATAGAAACTATTATAAAGAATAAAATCACAAAACATTTAGTTAGACATGGTTTAATGGGACACAGCCAGCATGCATTTACCTAAGGGAAGTCTTGCCTCACAAATCTACATTTTTTGAAGGGGTAAATAAACATGTGGACAAAGGTAGATGTGGTGTATGGGAGGCTTCTAAGAAAACTGTGGTGTATGAGAGGCTTCTAAGAAAACTAAAAAGTCATGGGATAGGAGGCGATGTCCTTTTGTGGATTGCAAACTGGTTAAAAGACAGGAAATGAAATAAGATTAAATGGTCTGTTTTCACAGTGGAAAAAAGTAAACAGTGGAGTGCCTCAGGGATCTGTACTTGGACCAGTGTTTTTTAATATATTTATAAATGATCTGGAAAGGTGTACGACAATTGAGGTGACCAAATTTGCAGATGTCACAAAGTATGCAGAGTTGTTAAACCTCAAATTAATTGTGATAAATTGCAGGAGGACCTTGCGAGACTGGAAGATTGGGCTTCCAAATGGAAGACGAAATTTAACAATGACAAGTGCAAAGTGATGCATATAGGGAAAGTAACCCTTGCTGTAGTTACACAATGTTAAGTTCTATCTTAGGAGTTATCACTCAGTAAAGAGATCTAGGTGTCATAGTGGATAATACATTGAAATCGTTGGTTCAGTGTGCTGTGGCAATGAAAACAGTAAACAGAATGTTAGGAATTATTAAAAAGGGAATGGCAAATAAAACAAAGGATGTCATAATGCCTCTGTATCACTCCATGGTGAGACCCCATCTTGAATACTGTGTGTAATTCTGGTCTCCGCATCTCAAAAAAGATATAGTTGCACTGGAGAAAGTGCAGAGAAGCGCGACCAAAATGATAAGTGGTATGGAATGGCTGACCTATGAGGTAAGGTTAAGGAAGTTAGGGCTGCTCAGTTTGGAGAAGAGATGACTGAGGGGGGTAATGATAGAGGTCTACAAAATCATGAAAGGCTTGAAAAAGTTAATGTAAATCGGTTATTTACTCTCTCAGATAATAGAAGAACTAGGGGGCATTCTGTGAAGTTAGCAATTAGCTCATTTAAAATGAATCAAAGAAGAATATTCTTTTTCACTCAGCTCTGGAATTCATTGCCAGAGGATGTGGTTACAGCAGTTAGTGTAACTGGGTTTTTAAAAAGGTTTGGATAAGTTCCTGTTAGCAGCGTCGGCCGCGGCGGGCCGCGGCCGGGACCGGGTGTCATGGCCGCCGGCTGCGGTCGGCCGCGACTGAGGCAACCCCAGAAGAAGTAAGGCCCTTGAGGATAGCTTACCCGGATTGCCGGGGTGGCCTGTGGAGGCCTGCTTGGGCAGGCAGCTTCCTCTCCTGCCTTCTTCAGCCGCCGTCATCGCTGATCCTGCAGCATGGCTCCGCGGCGATTCAGCTCCTCCCCCTCAGCCCTTAGGGCCGCGCGCGCGGCTAAGAAGATTTCTTAAAGGGGCCATGACAGGAAGTGTCATGGCCCCTCCTGAAGCTCCTCCTCCTGCTTCCTGTACTTAAGGCAAGGGCTGTGCAGTCAGTCCTTGCCTTGGTATTAAGGTTCCTGTTTCGAGTGTGTTCCTGGCTCCTGGTTCTTGTTTCTTCGTCCCGGCTTCTTCCCTGCTCCATGGACTGATTCTTGGCTGCTGACTTTGGACTGGTGTTCGTGTATTCTCCCGGCTGGCTCCTGGTTTGGTTCTGGATTCTTCTTTGGCTTGACCCCGGTACGGATTTGGACCATTCTCCTGCCTCGACCCTGGTACGGCTGCGGACCCTTCTCCTGTCTCGACCCTGGTACGGCTTCGGACCCTTCTCCTGCTTCGACCCTGGACTGGATTCGGATCCCGCTGGTATTCTGAACATTGGACTGGACTTGGATTTTTCTTCTATTTGTCATCCTCAGACTGTCACGACCTGCTGGAGGCGCCAGCCGTCTGGAACCCACGACCTGCAGGAGGCGCCTGCATCCAGACCTCTTACAGTCGTCAGAGGAGTCGCCTAAGTCCCAGCGGCCGGACCCCTACGGGCTTCTCCTTGGGGGGTCGCGTGCTTCCAGGGTGAAGTCTTCTAGCAAGAGTCTTCAGTTCAACAGGCCTCGCCCTTCGACGGTAGCTGTTACCGCGATACAAGGGTCCACATTCATAACAGAATACCAAGGCCATGGACCCGGCAGAGGTCTCGGCTTGTCAAGCCATTCCAGGGTTGGCTCAGAAGGTTATGGAACAACAACGGATTCTAGAATCCATGGCATCATCATTGGAACGACTTAATGCACGTATGGAAGCCATGGCGGTCGCTCAAGCTACCGCTGCCGCCGTACCAGCATTGGCACCAAGTATTGGTCGAACCACAATTCCGTTACCTATACCTCCACGCTATGCAGGAGATCCGCATTTGTGCCAAGGATTCATTGATCAATGCAACATGCATTTTCAACTCCAAGCCTCTTTATTTCCTGATGATCTTACCAAGACCACGTACATTTTGTCACTATTGGAGGGGAAGGCCCTGGCCTGGGCATCTCCTTATTGGCGACGATCAGACCCCATCCTACAAGATCTTCAAAAGTTCTTGGAACTTTTTGTTACTATTTTCGATGATCCTGGGAAGCAGGTAGTAGCCGGTTCTAAACTATTACAACTACGACAAGGTAACCGAACCCTCTCAGAATACACTATTGAGTTTAGAACTTTGGCTTCGGAACTACATTGGGAGGAGAACTGCTTGCGTTCCATATACCTGGAGGGTCTGTCGTCAAAGATCAAAGACGAGATGGCAGCTCGGGAACTACCGAAGTCCTTAGATGCCATCATCAACTTAGTAAACCGGATAGATCGTCGGTTGCAAGAAAGAGTCCGTGAAGCTGCTAACTCCAGAAGAACCAGCTCGGGGAATTCTCCTCGTCCAGTATCAGCTGTCCCACCACCAACAACAGCTTCTGGAAGTAATACTGAAGAACCTATGCAATTGGGGCGTGGTCCTCTTTCCCCTGAAGAACGACAGAGGCGTCGCCGGGCAGGCCTATGTATGTACTGTGGAGGATCGGGTCACCTCATAGCCCGTTGCCCGATTCGTCCGGGAAACTTCAAAGCCTAGGCTCTGGCAGGGGAGTAACCCTAGGCAGTACCTCTCCAGCTCCTCCACTTACTCTCCGGATCTCATTGACACTTAAGGACTTTCATTTTTCCACCATGGCCCTAGTAGACTCTGGCGCAGGTGGGAGTTTCATTCTCCAGGATATCGTAGAGAAACTCCATATTCCTCTGCAACTTTGTCCTACACCGTTGATTATATCCTCAATTCATGGAGACCCATTACCAGGAAGGATAACCCATCAGACTGTTCCTTTGGAATGCCACATTGGACCCCGACATTGTGAGCAAATTTCGTTTTATGTTATCCAAAGGGCTATACACCCCGTGGTATTGGGGATTCCCTGGCTGCAACGGCACAATCCTCAGTTTGACTGGACGACCCTGAAACTTCTGCGATGGGGAGCTGCTTGTCAAGAAACTTGTCTCCAAGAATCCCTACCCACTGATAGCTACCTTTGTATCACACTACTCGAAGGGCTACCTGTACAATATAGCCAATTCACGGATGTCTTTTCTAAAAAGGCAGCGGAGGTCCTACCTCCACATCGAGAATTCGACTGTGCCATTAATCTAGTTCCAGGGGCCTCTCCTCCTCGAGGGAAGGTCTATGCCTTATCCGCTTCAGAAACCCAGGCTATGACTAATTACATTCAGGAAAATTTACAAAAAGGATTCATTCGACGCTCCACCTCGCCGGCTGGAGCTGGCTTTTTCTTCGTAGGAAAAAAAGATGGAACACTTAGACCATGCATTGATTTCCGGGGACTCAATGCTATCACCATTAAAGACTGCTATCCACTGCCTTTGATCGCTGAACTCTTTGATCGTTTACAAGGGGCCCAGATATTCTCCAAATTAGATCTCCGAGGGGCCTACAATCTTATCAGAATTCGCAAAGGTGATGAATGGAAAACAGCGTTCAACACGAGAAACGGACATTATGAATACTTAGTTATGCCATTTGGACTGACTAATGCCCCTGCAGTATTCCAAAACTTCATTAATGAAATATTCCGAGATCTGCTTTATATTTGTGTGGTGGTCTACCTGGATGACATTCTGATTTTCTCAGCTAATTTGCAAGATCATAGATTACACGTCATTCAGGTATTACAGCGGCTAAGAGAAAATAAATTGTATGCTAAACTTGAAAAATGTATTTTCAAAAAGGAGTCTTTACCATTCCTCGGTTACATAATATCCAAACAGGGATTTCAAATGGACCCCGCCAAGCTAAAATGCATCAAAGAATGGCCCCAGCCTAATGGACTGCGTGCGCTTCAGCGTTTTCTAGGCTTCTCTAATTATTATCGCAGCTTTATTCGGAACTTTTCTAAACTTGCTGCACCTCTGACTGCTCTGACTCGAAAAGGAGCGAACATCCGGACCTGGCCTGTGGAAGCCGAGGTAGCCTTTCAGGCCCTTAAAGACTCCTTCCTTCGGCAGCCCTGCCTTCGGCATCCCGATCCCAAGCACCCATTTTTTATAGAGGTCGACGCGTCTGCCGAGGGAGTGGGTGCTGTTCTTAGTCAGCATACCTCGTCGGGAACAGCACATCCTTGTTCATACTTCTCTAAGAAATTCTCTGCAGCAGAACGGAACTATTCTATTGGAGACAAGGAGTTGCTTGCTATTAAGCTGGCACTGGAAGAATGGAGACAGTGGTTAGAAGGAGCTCAATATCGTATCACCATCTTCACTGACCACAAAAACTTAACATACTTACAGCAAGCTCAACGTTTGAATCCCCGTCAAGCTCGCTGGGCCCTCTTTTTCACTCGTTTTGACATTGAAATACGATATCGCCCTGCTGACAAGAACATTAAGGCGGACGCCTTATCCCGTTCATTCTCCACAGAAGATACTGAGGAACCTGAACAGCACATCATTGACCCGGCTTGTATCATCCTGTCTGCTACCTTCACCGTTCCACCTGGGAAAACGGTGGTGCCTAAACGACTACGTAATAAGGTTTTGGCTTGGGGTCACGACTCCAAATTGGCAGGACACCCTGGACGACTGCGAACACAGGCACTATTGCAACAGTATTATTGGTGGCCAGAAATGCAGAAAGACATACGAGCTTATGTGGATTCCTGTCCAGTCTGCGCTCAGCATAAAGTCCTCACCGGAAAACCTTGGGGTCTATTACAACCGTTGCCCATTCCTACCAGGCCATGGACGCATATCTCCACGGATTTTGTAGTGGAACTTCCTCCTTCTGATGGCAATACTGTGATATGGGTAGTGGTAGATCGTTTTTCTAAAATGGCCCATTTTATTCCTCTCCCTTCCCTTCCGTCTGCCCCACGACTAGCCCAGTTATTCATGCTGCACATTTTCCATCTCCATGGTCTACCTCAACATATCACCTCGGACCGGGGTCCGCAGTTCACGGCTCGATATTGGCTCCATCTCTGCAAAAAGTTCCGGATTTCCTTGGATTTCACTACGGCGTTTCACCCTCAGGCTAATGGGCAGGCTGAGCGCACTAATCGCACTCTCAAACAGTTCCTCCGGTTGTATGTTAACTCTCGCCAAGATGACTGGGCGTCTCTTCTCTCCTGGGCGGAATTTTCCCATAATTCGCATGCAGGGGCCGCTACGGGAGCATCCCCCTTTCAGATTATCTTCGGTCGTCAACCCCGTCCACCCTTGCCTGTACCCCTCCCGGTGCCTTCTCCAGCGGCTCAGTTGACTGCTACTCAATTGCACCGCCTTTGGGTCCATACTCAAAAGATGTTACTGAACGCAGCCCGCACCGCGAAGAAATTTACTGATCCGCATCGACGTCGAGCTCCGCAGTTCCACTCTGGGGAGAAGGTGTGGCTCAGCACCCGGCATATCCGACTTAGAGTCCCTTCTATGCGCTTGGCTCCTCGGTATATTGGCCCGTTTCCGGTTTTGAGACAACTTGGTCCAGTAACCTATCAACTTCGGTTACCGGCCTCCTTGCGCATCCACAATTCTTTCCATGTGTCTCTTCTCAAACCCTTGGTCCTCAGGTGGCCTGGTCGGAAACCGCCTGAACCTGCGCATCATCAGGCTGTGGATGAGACTGTTTATCGAGTACGAGAGGTGTTGGATGTCCGGAAACGGGGTTCCGTTTGGGAGTATCTCTTGGCTTGGGAGGGATTTGGTCTGGAGGAAAACTCTTGGGAACCGGCGAAGAATATATTGGACAAATCCTTGCTCACGGACTTCCATTCCAAGTACCCCGGTAAACCCAAGCCTTCTAGGGGGAGGCCTAAAGGAGGGGGTACTGTTAGCAGCGTCGGCTGCGGCCGGGACCGGGTGTCATGGCCGCCGGCCGCGGTCGGCCGCGACTGAGGCAACCCCAGAAGAAGTAAGTCCCTTGAGGATAGCTTACCCGGATCGCCGGGGTGGCCTGTGGAGGCCTGCTTGGGCAGGCAGCTTCCTCTCCTGCCTTCTTCAGCCGCCGCCATCGCTGATCCTGCAGCATGGCTCCGCGGCGATTCAGCTCCTCCCCCTCAGCCCTTAGGGCCGCGCGCGCGGCTAAGAAGATTTCTTAAAGGGGCCATGACAGGAAGTGTCATGGCCCCTCCTGAAGCTCCTCCTCCTGCTTCCTGTACTTAAGGCAAGGGCTGTGCAGTCAGTCCTTGCCTTGGTATTAAGGTTCCTGTTTCGAGTGTGTTCCTGGCTCCTGGTTCTTGTTTCTTCGTCCCGGCTTCTTCCCTGCTCCATGGACTGATTCTTGGCTGCTGACTTTGGACTGGTGTTCGTGTATTCTCCCGGCTGGCTCCTGGTTTGGTTCTGGATTCTTCTTTGGCTTGACCCCGGTACGGATTTGGACCATTCTCCTGCCTCGACCCTGGTACGGCTGCGGACCCTTCTCCTGTCTCGACCCTGGTACGGCTTCGGACCCTTCTCCTGCTTCGACCCTGGACTGGATTCGGATCCCGCTGGTATTCTGAACATTGGACTGGACTTGGATTTTTCTTCTATTTGTCATCCTCAGACTGTCACGACCTGCTGGAGGCGCCAGCTGTCTGGAACCCACGACCTGCAGGAGGCGCCTGCATCCAGACCTCTTACAGTCGTCAGAGGAGTCGCCTAAGTCCCAGCGGCCGGACCCCTACGGGCTTCTCCTTGGGGGGTCGCGTGCTTCCAGGGTGAAGTCTTCTAGCAAGAGTCTTCAGTTCAACAGGCCTCGCCCTTCGACGGTAGCTGTTACCGCGATACAAGGGTCCACATTCATAACAGAATACCAAGGCCATGGACCCGGCAGAGGTCTCGGCTTGTCAAGCCATTCCAGGGTTGGCTCAGAAGGTTATGGAACAACAACAGATTCTAGAATCCATGGCATCATCATTGGAACGACTTAATGCACGTATGGAAGCCATGGCGGTCGCTCAAGCTACCGCTGCCGCCGTACCAGCATTGGCACCAAGTATTGGTCGAACCACAATTCCGTTACCTATACCTCCACGCTATGCAGGAGATCCGCATTTGTGCCAAGGATTCATTGATCAATGCAACATGCATTTTCAACTCCAAGCCTCTTTATTTCCTGATGATCTTACCAAGACCACGTACATTTTGTCACTATTGGAGGGGAAGGCCCTGGCCTGGGCATCTCCTTATTGGCGACGATCAGACCCCATCCTACAAGATCTTCAAAAGTTCTTGGAACTTTTTGTTACTATTTTCGATGATCCTGGGAAGCAGTTCAACAGGCCTCGCCCTTCGACGGTAGCTGTTACCGCGATACAAGGGTCCACATTCATAACAGTTCCTAGAGGAAAAATCCATAAACTGCTATTAATTAATGAACAATAGTAGCTTGAGATTAATTTAATATTTGGGTACTTGCCAGGTACTTGTGACTTGGATTGGCCACTGTTGGAAACAGGATACTAGGCTTGATGGACCCTTGGTCTGACCCAGTATGGCAATTCTTATGTTCTTATGTTCTTTTAGTGTAAGCAACGCTTTTAAAATTTGGCCCATTGAGTATTACACTTAGTTTTGGTTGCGCCATCTCAAAAATGATATAGCAGAACTAGAAATTGTATACAGAAGGGTTACAATATAGATAAAGGGAATTAGAATGACTTCTTTATGAAGAAAAATTAAACAGGTTATGTGTCTTCAGCTTTGAGAAGAAATGACTAAGAAGGGATATGATAGAGATATATAAAATCATCAGTGTAGAGGAAGAGATAAACAGGGAACAGTTATTTACTTTTTCAAATACCACTAGGACTATGAGACACTCCAGAAAACTAATGAGTAGCAGACAACACAAATTAGAGAAAGTATTTTTTCACTCAATGCACAATTAATCTATGGAAATGTTGCCGGAGGATTTGGTCAAAGGCTTCTAGCATAGCTGAATTTAAAAAAAAAGTTTGGACAAGTTCCTGGAAGAACAGTCCATAAACAATTATTAGCCACTGCTATCTCTGAGAATGGTCAACAAGAAATGGATCTACTCTTTGGGATCTGCTTGAGATTTGGATTGGCCACCATCAAGAACAGGATGCTGGGCTCGATGGACTTTTGGCTTGAACCAGCATGGTACTTCTTATATTCTTAGAATGCACACTGAGTTTGGTTTAAACATTTCTGGACTATTTGCTTTCTCTAAAACCTTCAGCTCTGGAACTGAGGGGATATTCAATATTGAATATATACTAGAATTTTTCACTAGCATTGATTTATGCCCTGCTAATGATAGCGAAAAATAGTAATCTTTTAAAATCAATGGCAATAGTCCCATAGGTACAAATAAGGCTTCTGTTAATATCTCTTAAACTTTTCTAACCCCGAAATTCCCTTCTTTGGAAAAATTATCAATCTCCAATTCCTTGATTTAAAAGAATGTTTTAACATTTTCAGGTTTCCATCTTAACTTATATTATCTTTATTTAAGGCATTGGTAGAAACTTGTTACAAAACTTAATTCTTGACACTATCATAATAGCTGCTTCATCTTAGAAAAGTAAACAATCAGTCTGGATTCCATTTCTTTATCCTGTGACTATGGAGCAAGAACTGCAGATTCCAAATTTGTTATTGTCCATAGCATAGTCAATGTAATCTCCTTTCTCAATGACCATGAAACCAGTATTTAAAGGAAGAAATTCAGATGAAAATGTATTCTTATAAACCTCTTAACTCCTGGGCATAGCAGCAAACAAGTAGCCAACATGTTCTTAGGTACTACATTAATGAAGCTGCCAGTATGGAAGTGTATTATTCATTTGAACTTAATGCGTTTGGAACTAACTGAATCAGCAGAATCTAAAAAAAATAAAAAAAAGAAAATTTCTGTTTCTTTCATGTTCTGGAGTTTATTCACACAGTTATAGCTGCGTGCATAAAAACACACTTTGTGCAAGTACATAGGAAATTGTATGTACAACTTCTGATGTGCATGCACAAAGTGCTTTTTTGTGGGTGCAACTAGAGCTGTGCACATAAATTTATGAAAACCATTAAAAAAAACAAACAAATAAAGAAAACAAAACAAACCTCCCTCCTGAAAATCCCTACTGAAACAAACCAAAACAAAAATTTTTGGTTGCTCTCAATTCATATCTCTGTACTGGAATCCCAGCACAGAGATATGGCTACCTTAGCCCCACCGCTGATCTTCCCATTGTGCAAACACTCATCAACACTGGCAGTGTTCTCTTCATCAATTTCAGCTGTTCTTTCAGTTGTGGCAAACCCAACAGACCCAAATGGTAAGGTCTGCTATGCAATTTCAACCTGGTCCATATATGGTTGCCAACTGGCTCCAGATTTTCAGGACAGGTTGATCCAGTCCTGGTTTTACTCCACTGCATGCTGGGACTTATTCTGCTTTCCCTATTGCATTCCCTAAGAAAAGTAAGACTAGCGATATGTATTGTATACAGGATCATCGGTATATAAAAACAAAAAATAAATAAAATAAATAAATATGTATCTGCATGTACTGGGAAAACCAGGACTGGATCTTCCTGTCCTGAAAATCTGGAGCCAGTTGACAACCCTAGGTCCAAATCATGGGGGCCAAACTCTCAAATCTGCATTTCTCTGAGACCCTTAGATGGAGGAAGCATATTTAGACAAAAGGTCCAGTCACCATCAGATGTCAGGAAGAATGGGCCCTCTGTAATAGTTGTGGATACTAATCCTTGTCCTCCTGAGATAAAGGGAAGAATCACCCTTCTTCATAATATCCTCAATATGAAAAACACTGTTTTTTCCCTTTCTCTTTACCATGAATGGAAGAAAATAATGCTCAGCACAAGAGCACCTCCTAAAGATAATTAGTTAAAACAATTATCTTCAGCTTAAATTCAGATACAGAATTTAAAGAAAAGAGAAGGTGGGAAATAATTTGTGACAAAATCCATGGCTTCTTTAAAAAAAAACAACAAAAACCCCCGATATCTGTCACAAGCTATATTTTCTGAAACTAGGTAAAATAGTTCTATAGGGATATGTTCACTTATAAAGTTTTGTTATTCCTGATGCCCCTTGAACTGGGACATTATTCATGAAAATCACTGTAGAACTACACATTTGCAACAGTTAGAGGGTTTAAGGGTAAATATGAGCATATATTTAATTTAATTTACTATTTTTATTCTGCCTTTTGTGGCTGGATTGCCACTTCAAAGCAAATTACATTATCGATGATTAGGCCCAAATGGAAGTTTTACATTAATTACATTCAGACAAGATTGCATACATTGTGGTATTAATATAATAGATTAAAAAGATTACTTATTTATACCTTAGTAGTTTATTACATTCAGTGTATTGTAGTTCAGTATTTATTTATAACTAGTGTGCTGGTATTGACTCCTTGCAGTTTGAATGTGCTGTAGAGTTGTGCATAGCCTAATGCCTTATCCTATACAGTGTTAGTCTGTTGGGTAATTGATTTCTTATAGGTATGGGGGAGTGCGTTCCATAATTCTGGAGGTACTCTTGTGAAGGTTCTGATTCTGGGTATTATTTGATCAAAGAGTTTTAAGGGTGAGGCTGCAAATTTTTATTCACACAGAGGGGTCTGTTTATCATAGTGCATTAAATCTATGTGCTAATGACTAGTAGCATAGCTTACGCCTGATTCACTGAAAGGTGTAAATTCTGTTGAATTTTGTGCTAAAATTGCTGATAGCACACACATTAAACTTTTCCTGTTAATGTGTGTATTTAACATAAATAGAGGCTGCAGTAAAATTTCTGTGCTAATGACTGTATTTACATGTGCAAATATATTAGCACAAACTGCATTACATTAAAATGAGCCAGCTAGCATAATTTTTCCTATTGCTTAATTTCAATTTTAACACAAAAATCGACATTAACTGACAAAATTATGTTATCGCTAATCCAGGTGTTGAATGCATGTTAATTCTGTTTAGTAAACAGGCCCCACAGTTTGCAGCCATGGGAGGCCCTTGTTGTCCTGAAAACAAGTTTCACCTATATACACAAGATGGGAGAAATGTGGTTTAAACAATGACCCAAAATTCTTTTGGCCATGGAGGTTACAAACATCTAGGCAGCAAAGGGGTAATGTATGCATCAACTGGGGCTTTTTAACATGTGTAGTTAGTCATTCTGAATTAATTTGGTGTAACCTGTCTGTTATTTAGTGTCCATGAATTCATTTAATGTTGCAAGTAGTTATGTTATGTAACACTATGAACATGATACTGTTTGGAAATTTATTGATCCTTTGCTTAGAGGTCTTGCCTTAATAAGGTATAATTGATTTTCACAGTAGTTTGATATCCAATTAATTTGAAAAGATTATTTTAAAGTGAAACCCAGAAATGGAAACCTGTAAACAGAAAACTCATTAGAGATGTGAATCGTGTGATCGATCGTCTTAACGATCGATTTCGGCTGGGGGGGGAGGGGATCGGATCGTCACGGTTTTGTTTTTTTAAATATCGTGAAAATCGTAAATTGGGGGAGGGCGGGAAAACCGGCACACTAAAACATCCCTAAAACCCACCCCGACCCTTTAAAATAAATCCCCCACCCTCCCGAACCCTCCGAAAATGCCTTAAATTACCTGGGGTCCAGAGGGGGGGGGGGGGTCCCGGTGTGATCTTTTACTTTCGGGCCTCCGGTGCGTTGTAGAAATGGCGCCGGCACACTAAAACATCCCTAAAACCCACCCCGACCCTTTAAAATAAATCCCCCCTCAAATGCCTTAAATTACCTGGGGTCCAGTGGGGGGGGGGGGGGTCCCGGTGTGATCTTTTACTCTCGGGCCTCCGGTGCGTTGTAGAAATGGCGCCGGCGCTACCTTTGCCCTGTCAAATGACAGGGCAAAGGTAGCGCCAGCACCATTTTGTTTTTTGTCCCCCGACGTCAGGAGCATAGGAGATTGCTCCCGGACCCCCGCTGGACCCCCAGGGACTTTTGGCCAGCTTGGTGGGGCCTCCTGACCCCCACAAGACTTGCCAAAAGTCCAGCGGGGGTCCGGGAGCGACCTCCTGCACTCGAATCATTTTGCCCCCAAGCTGGCCAAAAGTCCCTGGGGGTCCAGCGGGGGTCCGTGAGCAATCTCCTATGCTCCTGACGTCGGGGGACAAAAAACAAAATGGCGCCGGCGCTACCTTTGCCCTGTCATATGACAGGGCAAAGGTAGCGCCGGCGCCATTTCTACAACGCACCGGAGGCCCGAGAGTAAAATATCACACCGGGACCCCCCCCCACTGGACCCCAGGTAATTTAAGGCATTTGAGGGGGGGTTCGGGAGGGTGGGGGATTTATTTTAAAGGGTCGGGGTGGGTTTTAGGGTTGTTTTAGTGTGCCGGTTTTCCCGCCCTCCCCCTTCCCCTCCCCCTTCCCCCGATTTACGATTTTTGACGATAAATCGGGGGAATTCCTATTAAATATCGCCTCTAACGATTTTTGACGATTTAAAATATATCGGACGATATTTTAAATCGTCAAAAAACGATTCACATCCCTAAAACTCATAAATCTGTATCGAGAAATTGCATCACTGAAAATAAGGGGATGAAAAACAAATTTCAAAATTCAAAACTTATCATTTTGAATATGTAGCAGACAAATGAAATAGGTGAGATGCTATAAATAAAAACAATCTATAATCAGAGCACCAGTACCTAAATAGAACAGCAGTCATAGTCATTTCTAACTCAACTGAGTTAGCAGAAAGGATACTCAACAATGTTTCAGTAAGCTTCTACTTTTTAAAATTGTCTGACGCAGGACTGGCTTAGTAGCAGTGCTGCCATGTGGAGGACATAACTTTCATTCCAGAGCCAGGCTTCTGTTCCCTGGGTTGGCCAGTTTTGGGAATGCTGTGGAGACACCATTCTCAGCTGCTGAGGGTGTAGAAGGGAAAAAGCCCCAGTCATTGCTTAAAGGCAACATTTATGTTAACTGGCAAGACCTGGGACCTTATGACCGCAGGGTCTTTGAAGGAGCCCTGCTGTTTTGCCACTGGCTGAGGATTGACACTGTAATGATTGGACTAAATGAGTTGGTAGGGGGGTTGGGTGGTAGGGAGGAGAGATATAAAACAGGGGAAAACTGCCTGTATAATTGCAAATGAAGGAAGATGATGCTGCAGTCCAATGGAGGCCAGGTCCAGTAGAGGTGGAAGTCCAAGAAGGAGGAGGATACCATTGGGTTCCCTTCCTCAAAAAGAAAAAAAACCTCTAAACAAACAAAACGTCTGCTGGCAAGTTCCAATGGGTGGGAGGGTACTGCATCTTGGCTATGTATAAGTGTATCCTCAGCTAAGTGCATAAGTGCCTTTTCAGATATTAACAAACCAGAATGTTTGCTAAAGCATAGCTGCTAAGCATGGGTATCTTGAGTTAAATGCCCTTGACACAGATTAACAATTCAGTCAAAGCTCTGCAGAGTCAGGAATTGACATGCTGTTCAGTTTTGTGTTTCCTGAAAAGCTGAAGCTGTTTTATGAGCAAGGGTTATTTTGTGAGTAAATGGGAATGCAATAATGTTTTAAGAAGCGGTACGCACAATCAAACCCTATTCAATGTCCAAGATCCATTGCCATGGATGGTGTGCAAAATTATTGGATTTCAAACACTATAAAGAAAGGGATACAGAACTACTGTACCCATTCTAAATGATATAAACAGCTGGGGAAATCAAACTTTCAGACTTATAACAGGCCAACAATGACCAATAATAAAATACAATTATGTTGGCATGGAATATAATTAAAATTGCAGCATTGGGAACTATGATGTAGTTAGGATAAACCAAATCATAAGCCATAAATTTCCATTATGTTTACGTTTCATTATGGAGTAAACATGACTTTGAGATCTCTAGAAATATCTTTGAATTCCGAAACATGCAAATGTAGAACAAATACAATCTACTGTGACAGAAAACATAAGAACATAAGGCTTGCCATACTGGGTCAGACCAAGGGTCCATTAAGCCCAGTATCCTGCTTGCTTGTAACTTGGCCAAGCCAAGTCACAAGTAGCTGGCAGGATCTAAGGAGTAGATAGATACCAAGGAGCTCTACGATTGATACCAAAAGATGAATCAGGAAGATGAGAAAGAAACAAGTGATTTTACATTTAAAGTTATCTAGATAGTACTGCTGCTTTAAACTGATCAACTACATTGCCATTTGAATTGGATATAGTTTGTTAAGGCTTGGAAAATATTTATATGGAGCTTAAACAGCTCACTGAGAAACATAAAAGGCTTTCTTCTTTGTATCCAGACTGCCTGCATTTTGTGGTTGATTGACACACAGATCGTTTCACTAGATAGTGCTTTCTCTATATCTATCTATCTGTCTATCTATCTATCTGTCTGACTGTCTGTCTATCTGTCCCCATACCCATGTTCTACTTCTTTAAATCTGTTTCTACATACAATGATGTGGGTGAAAGCAGAGTTGCTTACCTGTAACATGTGTTCTCTAAGGTCAGCAGGATATTAATCCTCATACATGGGTGATATCAACAGAAGGAACCCCGACATGGAAAACTTATGTCAAAGTTTCTAGAACTTTGACTTGGCACACTGAGTATGCCCAGCATGCCCTATACCATGTGTCCCTCTTCAATCTTATAACATAGAATTATATATAAATGAAAAATTAGGAGAAACCCAACTCTGCTTTCTCTGAGGACAAGCAGGATGGTAGTCCTCACACATGGGTGAATCCCTAGCTACAGGCTGTTCCCCCCCACAAAAGTTACCAACAGACACCCAATCAGGTGCCAATGGACACAACATAACTGTGCTGTTAGTAACAAATCCAGATAGAAGGCCAAGGCTCACTTGAGTCCAAACTGTGCAGTGCTCGCTTGCCTTGGTGCAAATGGGGCTTGGGAAAGAAAGTTGGCAGGACGATTAACTGGTTAAAATGGAAGTCTGTCAATACCTTAGGCAGGAACTTAGGGTGGGCATGCAAGACCTCCCTGTCATGATAAAACTTAGTGTAAGGTGGATAAGTCACTAAGGCCTGGAGCTTGTTTACCTTGCATGCTGAGGTGACCACCACCAAAATTATGACCTTTCAGGACAGGTACCTCAGGTCATAGGTGTGCAGCGACTCAAAATGAGCTTTAATCAGCTGAGCTAACACCACGTTAAGGTCCCAATACACAGCGGGAGGTCTTAGGGGATGCTTCAATTGAAGCAGTTCCTCATGAAGCCTACTACAGGATGTACAGAGATGGGTGTACCTTCTACACCATGGTGGTATGCGCCAAATGCACTGAAATGAACTCTAACAGAGTTGGTTTTTGAGCCAGCTTCTAAAAGGTGTAGAATGTAATCAAGCAGTTTTTGTGTGGCGCAGGAGAATGGATCTAGGGTCTTCTGCTCATACCACACTGAAAACCTTCTCCAATTCAGTCCATAGGACTTTCTAGTGGAAGGTTTCTAGAAGCCACCAAGACTTAAGACACATCCTCTAAGAGATAGAGTGACTGCAGAATTAACTTCTCAATATCCAGGCTGTCAGCGAAATAGCATGGAGCTTAGGATGTCACAACCTGCCTCGATCTTGTGTGATGAGATCTGGGGAAGTCTCCAAACTGATTGGTCTCCGGATGAACAACTCCTGTAGGAGCAGAAACCAGATCTGTCTCAGCCAATAAGGGTCTATGAGGATCATAGTCCCCTTATCCTCACGAAGATTCAAGAAAGTCTTCACCACTAAGGGAATTGGAGGATATGCATACAGAAAATCTTTGCCCCTATGACAGGCAAAAGCATCCAAGGCTGACCTGTACAGGGAGCAGAACCGAGGCACCTTCCTGTTGCAGGTGTTGCGGGAGCGCTGGGAAGCGGTCCCATTTCCTGGGAGATGTAGTGTATCCTTGGGCCATGAGGTGACTGGAGAGGAGCTCCGGGGAAGTGCTGTGGCAAGCAAAAAAACCCCAGCACAACCCAGCAGGCTGGAGATTGGGAGCCCTGGCTTCTGCCGAACCTGACGCATCAGAGAGACCCACCAATGGAATGTTGGTCTCTGAAGTAGGCCTCCAGCCACTCGATAGCCCTTTCGGATCTGCAGTATGGAATAGCAGATGTGACAGGACAGACAGAGGCTGAGGGCAGAAGCAAACAGACTCAGACAAAGACTCAGATGAAGACCCAGGTTGCTTGAAGATTCCAACGAGGTTCAGAATAAAAGAGAATACTGAAGAAGTACTGCCACGCGCCCTACACAGCCAATCAAGGCAGGTCACGGACCACGTTGGAGACGAAACAGACTCCAAGCTCAGACATCGACTCAGGTTACTTAGAGTTCAAGATGACGGTGAGTGCTGAATGAGTGCTGCCTCACCGCGTGCCCTACACAACCACTCAAGGCAGGTCGCGGACCACACAGATGGTGAATCAGACACCAGGCAAAGCAATGGACTTCAAATCCAAACATGGCAAAGATTCAGGTGAGGCCTGCACCGAGGCGCGCCCTCCACAGCCAGTCAAGGCAAGGCACGGAGACGCTGGAATGGAGCAGGTTCAGGCGGAGTCTTAGCATGGACAGAAGCAGACACGAAGAACTCTGGAGACCGGGTCCGGATAAGGATTAAGAACAGAACCTCAGGATCCCAAGCTCGGAGAAAGGAACTCGGAGCGAATTGCTTGGAGAAAAGAAGCTTGAAGTGATGACTCGGAGCAAAAAGAACTCGGAGCTAGGAACCTGAAGCTTGAGGATTAAAAGCGAAGGTCTTCCAGAGACTTGTACTTCCGAAGAGAAGAGGATCTGATTAAGAACATCAGGAGACAGCACCTGGGTATGAGGACATCAGGAGAACATCTGGACATCTGGAACCAATGAGATGAAGACACAGGATCAGACGAGAGACCATGACAATGACAAGGATCAGACGAGAGGCCAAGACGAAGACACAGGATCTGACAAAGAACAGATTACCTAGGAGAAGCTGGGATGCTGGGAAGGAGGACTGGCTCCTTGCAAAGGCAACAATAGACTGAAGGCAGGGCCCTTTTATAGGGCTGAAGAAGAACTCCCACAATGAGGTCATCTGGAGGAGCCAGGAGGACTGGCCCTTCAAATCTGGAGAGGAGACGTGGTCCTGTGCCTAAGAAGGTAGGAGGCAGGACCCTGGAGAGCGGCGTCCCTGCCGCAAGTTAGAGTAGGAGCGGCACTAGGCCTTGAAGCAGGGCCTAGCGTAATGTCAGCTTCCTGCTGCAAGAAGAAAGGCTGGAGGCGGCTCCAGCTGCATGGAAACACCAGCGGCGGCCTCCAGGCAGTGAAGAGGAGCTCCGGGGCAGCCTACTGGCTGCAAGAAGAGGAAACTGGATGCGGCACTCCCAGCCATGGGAGGACCCAGGCGAAAGCGGCTCCATATTGCAGGGGCAGGCGACAGCGGTGGCACCAGGCCGCAAAGAAGCAATGTCGGCGGCCTCCAGGCCACATGGGAACGGCGTCTGTGCCCTCCTGGTCGCAGGGTGGAGAAACAACGTCGGCAGCTCATGCCGCAAAGGCAGGACAGTGGCGTCGGGACAGCTGGGGACTGTCAGGGAGCAGGCAGGTTGGAGGTGAGAGGCTGCTCACGACTAGGCCCGTGAGTAGAATCGTAACAGCAGGAGGATGTAAATAGATCTACATCTGGGCTCCCCCAGAGGTGGAATATCTGATTCGCCATCCCCTGGTCCAGGGACAACTTGTGGGGTCTGAAAGCATACCTCAGCCTGTCTGCTACCATATTCTCCATCCCGGCCAGGTACATGGCCCTGAGCACTATCCCGTGGGACAGGATTCATGACAAGATTTGGACCAGTTTTTGACACAGGAGGTATGTTCCCATGCCTCTGTGCTTGTTGACATACTACATAGCTACCTGGTTGTTAGTTTGGATCAGGACAACTTTGTTGGACAGCTGATCTCTGAAAGCCCATAGCACATACATGATCATAAGCTTCAGGAAGTTGATTTGACAACAGCTTTCCTGAGCAGACCAGAGACCCTGGATGCTGAGTCAATCTACATGAGCTCCCCAGCTCATTATGGATACATCTGTGTTAGGACAATTTGGGTAGGAGGATTTCAAAATAGATCCCCTGTTCCAGATTTGAAAGTACCTGCAACCAGAACAACAAGTCCCAGAGAAATGGGGGACTTGAATGTAGTCCTGGAGGTTCTGCATGGCCTGGCACCACTGAGGCCTTAGGGTCCATTGGGCTTTGCTCATGTGTAACCGTATCAAGGGAGTGACATAGACATTTGTAGCCATATGGCTCAACAGCCTCAACATCTGCCAGGCTAACACCTGCAGGCTCTGCTGAATCTCTGCAATGATGGTCGTCAAAGTGACGGTCCTTTGGTGAGGTAGGAAGACCTTGGCCTGAGCCATGTCTAATAAGGCTCCTATGAAGTGCAATTGAAATGATGGGCCGAGATGGGACTTTGGGTAGTTGATGATGAGCCCTAGCAACTCCAACACCAGGATAGTCAAATGCATGGACCCGATGGTACCTGCCTAAGATGTGATCTTGACCAACCAATCATCCAGATAGCCTGTGGAAGTGCACCACTACCATGGCCAGGCATTTTGTGAAGACTCGTGGGGCTGATGCTAGCCCGAACGGAAACACCTGGTGCTGGAAGTGCTGTTTTCCCACCAAATAGGAGATACTTTTTGTGACTGAGGAAGATCTTGATGGGAGAGTATGCTTCCTCTAGAGTGAGGAAGCCTAGCCAACCTCTTTTTGCAAAAAGAGGATCAAGGTGCCTAGGGAAACCATCTTGAACTCTTATTTTTTTTTTTTTTAATTTATTTATTTATGCAATTTTTATATACCGTAAGTAGAACACATGATTCTATCTTTACGGTTTACAATATAATTAAAATACTAGTAGGAAACAGAAAATACAATAAAATAGATAAAATAAGAATAAATAATTAATATTACTTATGATAAGCTAAAAATCTAAAAGCTTTGTTAGAATTAAAATAGTTAAGAAATTTGTTCAAGGCCCTTAGGTCTATGATGGATGGAGACCTCCTGTTCTCTTTGGAATCAGAAAGTACCTGGAGTAGAATCCACCCCCCCCCCCCCTTTGCCCTAGTAGGACAGGCTTGACCGCTTTGGCCATTAAGAGGGAGGAGAGCTCCACTAGCAGTATCTCCTGATGTGCTACCGCCTCCAAAACAGTCTTGGAGGACAATTTGGTGGCATACCCAATAGATTCAATTGGTACCCTTGACAGACAATGGAAAGAACCCACTGGTCCGAAGTTATACTGGGCCATTGGTTCGCAAAGAACTGCAGCCTGCTCCTGACTGGAGGGTCCATTGTCCCGGGTATGGGTGACTGGCCTACGCTCCCTATGACCCAGTCAAAACTCCATCCCTGGAGTTGACTGAAGTGCCAGCTGGGGCTTGGGGGTTCTCTGCTGCCTGGGCTGGCCGTGAGAGCCCTGATGGTATTGATGAGAGCGAGGGGGTGGAGGATAGCACTTCCTCTGGCAAAAGAAAGAATTCCTCTGTCCTGTTCTCACTGGCCTCCTGGAAGAGGAGGAACCATCTGGAGTGCTGGCAGAGAGTTTTTGGAGGGTTTCATAGTGGTCCCGGAGTTGGGCCATTCCATCCCTCACCCTATCTCCAAAGAGATTCTCCCCAGTAGATGGCACATTGGCAAGTCGTTCCTATATCTATGGTTAGAGATCTGAGGTCCACAGCCATGCCATTCTGTGGGCACCAATTCCCACTGCATAGACCCTCGATGCCATCTCAAAATCATCATAGGTTTCTCAGACCTCATGTTTCCTGTACTCCAGGCCCTTATGCACCAGTGACATAAGAGTGTCCTCCTGCTGTTGAGGCAGCTGCTCAGCCACCTTCTGCACCTGCTTCAAGATGTCCCATGAGTACTGGGTCATGTAGAGCTGATAGGATGCAATGTGGGCAATGATCATGGCTCCCTGAATCACTTTCCTCCTATGAGCACCCATTGTTCTGTGGTCCTTCCCTGGGAGCACCAAGCAATGGGTCCGAGAATGCTTGCCTCTCTTGAGAGCGAATTCAACCACCACTGACAGGTAAGGAAGCTGACGCTTATCGAATCTGGCAGCCTTCTGGATGAGGTAGACTCCGACAGCCTTCTTGTTAATGGGAGGCACAGTGAGGGCATGTTCCCATATCCTCAGCAGCAGTGCCTTAACGATCTCATGTACCGGGATCACCACAATCTCCTTAGGCGGTTCCATGAACTGGAGGATATCAAACCTTTTGTTTCTGGCATCCTCCTCCGTCTTAACTGAAATGGAATGGCTTCTGCCATCACCCTCACAAACTCCGAAAGTTAAGTCCTCAGGTGGAGACTTCCTTCACTCTTCTAGAGGAGAAGGGTCTGAGAGGAGACCCTTAGAGCCCTCAGAGGAGGAATCTGAAGTATCAACCCCCAGGGGTCATAGAGACCTCCATCCTCACTGTAAGCCACAGAGGATGGGCCCTAGGCGCTTGGTCTTTGTCCAGAGGTGCAGGTACTGGGAAAACTGGGTGGGGGGCTACAAGCCTTGGTTGCCTTGCCAGCCTAGGTAGAGCTTCCTCCTAGGATAAACCAGCAATAACCACTGTATCGGTAGAGGGAGGCATCGGTGTGCCACCGGGCACCGATGCTGTTCCGGTAACTGATGCCAGCTGGGTTGGTAGTGTACCAATGAGCTCACTGAGCTGCTCCAGCAGCGGATCAAGGATGGATGGTACCGGCTTCAGTACGATTGGTGCCACAGGACCAATGCCCAGAAAGCCTGTTCTACTGTCAGCTGGACTTGCTTCTCCAGCTCCTCCTTGAACTTTGCCAATGCCAACACTGACTGAGAGGAAAGAGTGGTGGCCAAATCCTCTTTGGACCAGCGAGGCAAATTGGTGCCTGGCATCAGGACCAGTGAAGACCATCATGGATCCCCAGTACTGATGGAAGACTGGTGTTTCCTCGCCACGGGGTTTGCTTCAGGAGCATAGTGAGATGAGCCAATAGGGATGTGAATCGTTTTTTGACGATTTAAAATATCGTCCGATATATTTTAAATCGTCAAAAATCGTTAGAGCCGCGATACAATAACAATTCCCCCGATTTATCATCAAAAAATCGTAAATCGGGGGAAGGGGGAGGAAAAGGGGAGGGCGGGAAACCGGCACACTAAACAACCCTAAAACCCACCCCGACCCTTTAAAATAAATCCCCCACCCTCCCGAACCCCCCAAAATGCCTTAAATTACCTGGGGTCCAGAGGAAGGGTCCCGGTGTGATCTTTACTCTCGGACCTCCGTGCGTTGTAGAAATGGCGCCGGCGCTACCTTTGACCAGTCATATGACAGGTCAAAGGTAGCGCCGGCGCCATTTTGTTTTTTTGTCCCCCGACGTCAGGAGCATAGGAGATCGTTCCGGACCCCCGCTGGACTTTTGGCAAGTCTTGTGGGGGTCAGGAGGCCCCCCCAAGCTGGCCAAAAGTCCCTGGGGGTCCAGCGGGGGTCCGGGAGCGATCTCCTACGCTCCTGATGTCGGGGGACAAAAAACAAAATGGCGCCGGCGCTACCTTTGACCTGTCATATGACAGGTCAAAGGTAGCGCCGGCGCCATTTCTACAACGCACGGAGGTCCGAGAGTAAAAGATCACACCGGGACCCTTCCTCTGGACCTCAGGTAATTTAAGGCATTTTGGGGGGGTTCGGGAGGGTGGGGGATTTATTTTAAAGGGTCGGGGTGGGTTTTAGGGATGTTTTAGTGTGCCGGTTTTCGATTTACACGATTTACACGATATTTAAAAAACCCAAACTGTGACGATCCGATTCCCTCCCCCTCCCAGCCGAAATCGATCGTTAAGACGATCGATCACATGATTCACATCTCTATGAGCAAATGGATCCTTGTGCCTGGCACCGTGCATCAATGGGGTCCGGCGCCAATGTTTCCTCAGCTTTCCTCAGAGCTCAGCCCGATTCTTCCCTGGTGCTGAGGCTGATGTTGAGGAACCCAACATCGTTGGCCTAGAGGAGATCAATGGTGGCCGGTCTCCAGCACCCCTGTTCACCGACGGAATTGACGGACCACTGATGTTGATGGCACGGTATCCATCAGTGTGGCTCTGTGATCCATCAATGCCAATGCCGTTGATGCTGATGGCTTGGTCTTCTTCTCGGGTCCGAAGAGCTGCTTCATTTTGTCAAGCCAAAGATGATGTCCCTTCAGTGTCAGTTGTGTGCATAAACAGCAACCCCAGACATTATTTATTTATTTTATTTATTTAAGGTTTTTATATACCGGCATTCATGAAATGATCACATCATGCTGGTTTACAAATAAACAGGGGTGCAATAAATACATCAAAAACAGAAATAACGTGTCGAAGAAAGCAGTTACAATTAACAAGGACTATTGAACTGGGATCAGAGGAAATAAATAATGCTATGCCCATAGGCAGAGGACACATATTTCATGGGGGTTTGTAATAGACGTGGTCCTCGGGCACTGAAGGCATCACCAAAGACTGGAAATAGCAATGATGGGATGAAATAAAAGGGCCGCAAAATCAAAATTAATGGCGGCGGGCACCAAAGCACCACCTCCATGGGGAATTGACTATGAATGGAAACTTATCAGAAGCACCGAAAACCCTGGCTAGGAACACTATGGGGAAGCACCACGAGGTACTTGGCATCGAACACTGCAAAGAAAAAACCCACAAAAGCGAGAATAAAGAAGTTTTCTAAAATGCCAAAAAGATCTCACTCACACTGCAATGCAAACAGCTCCATGGAAAAAGAGAGACTGGAGAGGGACCCCATGTGTACACAGGGTATAGGGCATGCTGAGCATGCTCAGTGTACCAAGTCAAAGTTCTAGAAACTTTGACATATGTTTTCCATGTCGGGGCTCCATCTGATTTCACTCGTGTGAGGACTACCATCCTGCTTGTCCTCGGTAAATTCAGGTTTGTGCATTGGCTATGGGTAGACAAGAATTCTTCACTGACACTAATTGGTCCATAATAAGTGCCATTTGTCCAGCTAAATTTGTATTTAGCAGGACAAATAGCAGATGCATGCCGGATTTTATAATCTGCCTGCGTATGTGCGGGTGACGCGCAACAAGGGAGGGGATTTTTTGGCAATTTCCGCACGGTGACGCATTCCGGCCTTTCCCAGTTCCCTTCCAGTCTGCTCATATTAAGGAGCGGACTGGGAGGGAACTTCCCTACCCCTACCTATACTTCCTCCCTCTTCCCTCTCCTCCCCAGCCCCTAAACCCTATCTTATCTTTCCTTTTTTTTTCTGTTGTACAACTTACTTCAGGGCCCGACCTGAAGTAAGTTGCATGCGCCGGCAGCCTTCGGGATAGTGTTCAATGGCACTGTCCAGGTTTGCCCCCTCACCCCACCCAAAACATGCCCACCCCCCCGGCCCGCCCCTTTGAGGAGGCCCAGCACTTGTGCGCATACTGGGCTTTATGTGCATGGCTGGGCCCCTTTGAAAATTCGCTCGGCATGCACAAGGCCTAGCCACGTGCGTAAAACCCAGATTTTACGCGTGTAGGGCTTTTAAAATCTGGCGTTAGTACACAGAAAAGCATGATTTATGTGCAAAAATCATAGTTAATCCAGCGCACTTCTCTGCATTGGGAAGAATAACTAATGCCTTCATTTGCATGGGATTTCCATGCAAGAGTGATTAGCAGTATATACAGTTCTACATACACATTTTTTGTGCACAAAATCCTTTGCTGCATCAGGAGTAACGTTTGTACACAAAAATGTTCGCAAACTGCAGGTAAAATTATGCTCTCTTCTCAGCACATTTTATTACATCAGGCCCCAAGTTATTCAGATGTGTATCCAGCTAACGTTGCTGGCTGACCTGCTGCTGAAAATGGACTGTGAATACTTTAGTACTGTTTTTGTTCCTGCAGGAGTCACTCCAGACATAGCAGTCACCTTCCCGCTCACTTGGAGGCTGAGTGCATCACCTCCATGACACACTTGAGCCCTGCTGGCCAAGCAAGTCAAAGGAGACTTTCATACAGTGTAGAGCTACGACTGGCGCAATGTTTTTACTTTAATTAATTTAAAATGGAGCTTAAATTTTAGAGTATGTCTCATATTTTTATTCTATATCTGGCAAGGGAACCGGCAACAAAACCAAAATTTTTTACAGACGCTCTTCCATCAAACAACAGATGTTTAGAAATCATGTAACAGTGAACTGAAATATTTAAATTTTGTAAAGGCGCCGCATCAGCAAGCCTGACAGCGTGTTCTGTATATTCCGTACTAGAACCGCTCGGACCTCTAATCATTTGCGGTTGTAATGACAGCTCCTGTAAACAATTTTATGTAGCCATATTAGTTAGCAAAGATTTGCAGATGTTTCCATTCTGTATCCCAAATGATTTGTAATGTGTCCCGTTTGTATTAATACAATCTTGTCCGCCTGACAGCAGCCAGTGCAAAATTGCAGCTTCTTCAGGGGAAATCAAATCTTAATTCTATAAATATGAAAAGAAACACAATTCAAAAATGGGACAAGTTCAATCAACAAACTGTTATCTGTACTTAGCTGAAGTGTTGCTGGAGAGCCGGACCTTTGTATCGAGGACGCCAAGTCTCAAAGAATTTGCGGGAACCGGGACAGAAACCGCTTATGGACCAAGGGTAGCTTTTTAAAGAGCCTACGTCTGTATGACGTCATGACGTCTCCGGTGCTATGATACAAAGACGCTAAACCTTCGCAGAGATCAATTACAAAAAAACATGTAGATCCAGCGATGTATTAAGTCCTGAGGGATGTACCGTATTCAATCTATGGATCCACCGTTGTTCTGCCTGTAATAACTTGCTATTGAAACTGCCACCGTGCCAAGAAGGCAGCAGTTGTTCAAGGATACAGGCTTTCAATGAATCAAAAGTGTGGGCTTTGTCCATACAATGTGCTACTAGAGGAGCTGAGAGGTGATTATTATTATTAAGGCACGAACGATGTTCCACAAGGCGGGTTCTGAATGAACGGGCCGTTTTACCTATGTACCACAAATTGCAAGGGCACTGAATTAAGTAAATAATACCTGTGGTAGAACAATTTGTGTGCTGTTTCAATGTCCAAGTGTAATTGAGTCTTGTGAAAAAAATAACAGGCAGAACAATGGTGGATCCATAGATTGAATATGGTACATCCCTCAGGACTTAATACATCGCTGGATCTACATGTTTTTTTGTAATTGATCTCTGCGAAGGTTTAGCGTCTGTGTATCATAGCACTGGAGACGTCATGACGTCACGACGTCATACAGACGTGGGCTCTTTATAAAACTACCCTTGGTCCATAAGCGGTTTCTGTCCCGGTTCCCGCAAATTCTTTGAGACTTGGCGGCCTCGATACAAAGGTCCGGCTCTCCATAAGAACATAAGAACATAAGAACATAAGAAAATGCCATACTGGGTCAGACCAAGGGTCCATCAAGCCCAGCATCCTGTTTCCAACAGTGGCCAATCCAGGCCATAAGAACCTGGCAAGTACCCAAAAACTAAGTCTATCATCAACACTTCAGCTAAGTACAGATAACAGTTTGTTGATTGAACTTGTCCCATTTTTGAATTGTGTTTCTTTTCATATTTATAGAATTAAGATTTGATTTCCCCTGAAGAAGCTGCAGTTTTGCAGTGAAACACCGGCCGCTGTCGGGTGGACAAGATTGTATTAATACAAATGGGACACATTACAAATCATTTGGGATACAGAATGCAAACATCTGCAAATATTTGCTAACTAATATGGCTATATAAAATTGTTTACAGGAGCTGTCATCTCAGCCACAAATGATTAGAGGTCCGGGTGGTTCTAGTACGGAATATACAGAATACGCTGTCAGGCTTGCTGATGCGGCGCCTTTACAAAATTTAAATATTTCAGTTCACTGTTACATGATTTCTAAGAACATAAGAAAATGCCATACTGGGTCAGACCAAGGGTCCATCAAGCCCAGCATCCTGTTTCCAACAGTGGCCAATCCAGGCCATAAGAACCTGGCAAGTACCCAAAAACTAAGTCTATTCCATGTAACCATTGCTAATGGCAGTGGCTATTCTCTAAGTGAACTTAATAGCAGGTAATGGACTTCTCCTCCAAGAACTTAGCCAATCCTTTTTTAAACACAGCTATACTAACTGCACGAACCACATTCTCTGGCAACAATTCCAGAGTTTAATTGTGCATTGAGTAAAAAAAGAACTTTCTCCGATTAGTTTTAAATGTGCCCCATGCTAACTTCATGGAGTGTCCCTAGTCTTTCTACTATCCGAAAGAGTAAATAACCGATTCAACATCTACCCGTTCTAGACCTCTCATGATTTTAAAACACCTCTATCATATCCCCCCTCAGTCGTCTCTTCTCCAAGCTGAAAAGTCCTAACCTCTTTAGTCTTTCCTCATAGGGGAGTTGTTCCATTCCCCTTATCATTTTGGTAGCCCTTCTCTGTACCTTCTCCATCGCAATTATATCTTTTTTGAGATGCGGCGACCAGAATTGTACACAGTATTCAAGGTGCGGTCTCACCATGGAGCGATACAGAGGCATTATGACATTTTCCGTTTTATTCATCATTCCTTTTCTAATAATTCCCAACATTCTGTTTGCTTTTTTGACTGCCGCAGCACACTGAACTGACGATTTCAATGTGTTATCCACTATGACACCTAGATCTCTTTCTTGTTGTTTTGATGGAAGAGCGTCTGTAAAAAAGTTTGGTTTTGTTGCCGGTTCCCTTGCCAGATATAGTTTTGATAATTGGGATCGTGTTTTGGTGCTCTTTGGTTTTTTTTGTCATATTTTTATTCACCATGTTACAAGTAAATCTTGAAATATCTGATTGTCTTTTTTTCCAGTTGTAACTGGGCAACAATTATTTTGATTTAAAGTCAGCAAAATTGCAATATCTATTTGCCTTGTGTAAAGAAGGGTGCGAAATGTGCATCTGAATAAAGAATTTGGAGGGCATAAGAACATAAGAAATTGCCATGCTGGGTCAGACCAAGGGTCCATCAAGCCCAGCATCCTGTTTCCAACAGAGGCCTTTTCGATATGTCTGCTGATTTTAACAACTGATTATGACTCATTTTGTAAGGAGCTGATAAAAAAGAAGAGGTGTTTTAAGGCCTTTCTCATGGTTTGAGGTGGTTTTATAAGTTTGCTATTTTATTATATGTATTTATTGATGTGTTTTATAAATTTGTATAGGTTGTATGTTTTATAATATTTAATTTTTCTGTGTGTTCCCCTTGGGTATTTTTCAGAAAGGTAGGATATAAATGTAAACAACAATAAATACCCCACTTTATTCCTTGAGAAAACTGCATGGCATGGGAAGAAATAAGAAATGAGGTTCTATGTACCGAATGAATGAAGCGATATTGATATTCTCACAAGAGAACTTTGAAAACTTTATATTCATTATTTTAACACAGAGTAGGCTCAAATGGTGACTAATGGATGGGAAGGCAAAGAAAGGGTTGTCCACCACTGATTTAGACTGAAGTCCATGTCATCTTGACTTGGATATTGCCAAAGCATTTCTGTTTCAATCTATCACATTCTGTCAAATGTGACAATCCTTTTCAAAAACAATATTCTGGACCTGGAATGAAAATATTGCTTACAAACAGACTTGGAAATCATTTGCATTCTGTTTAATTTTCTAGGGTGGTAGAGTGAAGAATCTGTTAAGAGATGACTGTTGACTTCCATTCTTCAGTTTGTAGACTTTCTTTCTTTCTTTCAAACCTGGTCACTTGAAGTTAGTCTCACCTCTCCCATCTTGAGGCACACCTTTGTTTCTAGAAAGATAAAACAATGTGTAAGGGAAGTATCATTGACAAGAGCCATGAACCGCAATATCAGTCAAAAAAACTAAAAAAAACATTTTACAAGTAAAACATAAAACAATAAAATCACAAATCATGTATAGTATAAAATAAAAAAAATATATAATATGCACTAACATTCATAGGAAATAAAACAAAGATATCAACAGCAGACATAAACAGTGATCTCAAGCATGAAACTACCAAAAGGCAACTGAAGCATATTACACCCCTCTGCTATCCAAAGAAGCCAAAATTCATCACAGCTTTTTCTAGAATAGCCTGGTTTTTATAATTTGTAAAAATTTAAAAAATGTAATTCTAATCTGATATTGCAAGGAAAACCATTCCACAAACTGGGAGCCATTAATAAGAAAGCATGTCTACTATGACCTTTAAGTACATATTCGGCCTGAAAGCAGTGTTCAATTGACAGAACTGGAAAGATCTAAGCATATGACTTGGTACAATCAGGCAATCTGCTTCTATAAGTACTTAGGTCCATAGTCACTCATAACTCAAAAAACTATAATAAGAAGCTGGCAATAATTATCAATATAAATTTGTAGAAAATTGTGGACCCAATATTCAAAATTACACATTTATTTAAGTTAACTGGATAAGACTTACCCGGTTAACTTAAATAGGATATTAAATGGGCCTTTGTGCTGGGTCATGCCGTTGGGCCTAGGTCTGGGCTAAAGCCCCGGCGTCGGGACCCGCTCTTCGGGTCTGGTGGCGGCATTGGGTCTGGATTCGGGCCTAGGCCCCAACGGTGGGACCTGGCCTTTGTTGGATATCCGATGGATTAGGTAAGTTTTTGCTTTTTTGTTTAATTTTTGGGATCTTGGCCGAGACCCTAGTGTCAGCCCGAGCCTCCACTGAGACCCTGGTGTCATACTCAGGCCTAGGCTGGGAACTCTGCTTTGGGCCTTAGCCTGTGCCCTAGACCAGGTCTCAGATTTGGGTCTAGGCTGAGGCACTGGCGTGACATTCGGGCACAGGCTGCAAACCCTGCTTTGGGCTTCGGCCTGTGCCCTAGGCAAGGCCCCAGCTTCAAGCCTAGACTTAGGCCTGAATCATTAGTTTAAAAGAAAACGAACGAATAGGATTTGTTTCACTCAGGGGAGCACCAGATTCAGTTTGTGACCCCCCCCACCCCACGAATAAAACAAATTAGCCTTATTCATCACATTTTACAGTTCTGTTTTAAATGAATGCACATCTCTAATATCAGTATTACTTGTGTCTTATTAACAGTCTCACAAGACATTCCAAATCCCCTTCTGTAGGTACTGGAGTAGTCAGAGCCAGCTAATCATCTAAATTTCATGTTAGCATCAGAATATGAGTAAAGGAAATGAAAATAACAAGGATGTTCTAGTTGCAAGGAGATCCTGTATTCTCTGCAAGGAGAATTGTTTTGTCAACTGGAAACAGAACTCTCAGGGGAACCGGGGGGGGGGGGGGGGGGAGATACTGGATCTGATGCTAACCAACAGGGACAGTATCTCTAATGTTATAGTTGATGATCATCTGGAATCCAGTGATCACTGGATGGTATGGCTCAGTATTAGAGAACAAGAGATAAAGGCTCATTCAAAGGGTCCTGGACTTCAGGAAATCTAAATGTGTTAAAATGGTAAAGTACGACAATGAGTTGTTAATTGGTTGGGAAAATCTACGGGAAGTAGAAGAGCAGTGGGTAAAACAAAAAGGAGATATATGGGCAATTAACCTTTTTGTTAGGAAAATAAAGAAAGAAAATAGCAAAAGAGGCCATTATGGTTTTCTAAAGAAGGAACTGAAAAGGTAAGGAGAAAAGGTTAGCATTCATAAACTACAAGAGTTCAGAGAAAGTGGAAGACAGGCAACAATAGCTGGAAAAGCTAAGAGAAACTGGGAACGTATTCAGGACTGCAAAAATTCAAATGGAAGAAAAATAGCAAAAGTAAAATGGGGGTGGGGAACAAGACTTTTTTTTTTTTTTTTTAAGAAATGTTTCTAATAGAAGGAAGTACAAAAGTGGCATTGTAAGACTCAGAGGTGAAGGAGAGCAATATGTAGATGCTGATGAGGAAAAAGTAAATTTACTTAACAAACATTTCTGTTCAGTGTTCTATGTGGAAGGGACTGGAGCAGGGCCACATAAAACAAACACAAATAAGATTGGAAGTGAGGTACACATCAATCGATCTTCAGAACAGTGTGTTCATGCGGAGCTAACTAAACTTAAAGTAGATAAGTTAATGGGGCCATACATCCGAGGGTACTGAGGGAACTTAGAGAAGTCCTGGAAGCTCCTCTGGCTGACCTTTTCATTGCTTCTTTAGAGTCAGGAGTAGTTCCAGACCACTGGACAGGGAGAGATGTAGTTCCTATTCATAACAGTGGAAATAAGAAGAAGGCTGGGAATTATAGGCTGAATAGTCTGACTTCTGTGGTGAGTAAATTAATTTAATTATTGTTAAAACTGAGGCTAGTGCAGTTTCTGGAATCCACCTGATGCCGTGCCACCATGGTAGAAGCTGCCGGCCCAGGCTTCCTGGCAGTGGCAGAGAGCTGCTGCTGATATAACGCCACTGCTGCTCTTCTTTGCGGCTGGAAACGCTGCCGACGTCCTGCTCCTGCCCCAACCTCCTAGGTGTGAGCGTGCACCTCTCTGCTGAATTTACCAGGTACATGAAGTTCTGGATGTGAGAAGACATGGCCAAAGATGGGAATATCTCCTCTCCTGTGAAGGACACGGCCCAGAGGAATACACCTGGGAGTATGCTCCAATATTTTAGCTAAAAATCTGATCAAGCAGTTCCATGCTTCCCCATCCCAGGAAGCGGAAGTCCTCAGGAAGGGGGCTTAGAGAAGGGGGTACCTTTACGTATGCTGTCCGAGGAGCCTCGCGGTTGGCCTCACTCACCCGATGCCATGCGGCCAAGGCAGAAGCCGACCCAGCCCCCTGCCAGTGGCAGGGAGCCACTGCTGACATGATGATCCTTCTTCGCGGCCCTGAGTGCCGCCGTTGCTCCATGCGGTTTGAGTTGCTGACGCCACCGCTGCTCTTCTTCATGGCTGGGAATACCTCCAACGTCCTGCTCCTGCCCCAATCTCCTAGGCGTGCATGCGCATCTCTCTGCTGAATTCAAAGGGCCTGCAGTGGGAAAAGCCCCGCAGCCCTCCTTGATGACTTTATAGCTGGTCCCTGCCTTCAGCCTTTGCCTTGGCAATAGGTCTTCTCTTTCCAGAGCACTGGATTGCCATTCCTGAGTTCCTGATCTTCATCCTTCATTCCTTGGACTGATCTCGGCTTTGACTTTGGACTGGACCTTGAACACAAGCTTCACCGCCTGCCTCGACCCTTGCCTGGACCTTGACTATGAGCTATGCCACCTACCTCGAACCTTGCCTGGAACTTGACCTTGAGCTTTATTGCCTGTTCCTGACCCCAACTTGTGCAACTGTGATTCTCCTTCTACCTGGACATCCATCTCCACTGAGGCCCCACAAAAGTCCAGCTGGCCCTGCTGTCCGAGGGCTCAACCTAAGGGGAAAGTTGGCTGGTGGTGGTGAAGCCCCAGCTGGGCCTCTGCTTTCCCTCAGCCTTGCCTACCGAAGGTGGGGACTTGTGAGGTTCCTCCCCATAGGTAGCATCAACTTCCCCTTGGTCCAAGGGTCCACCTTCACAATACCAATAACTGCAAGATCTGAGGCAGCATGGTTTTACTAGAGGTAAATCTTGACAGATGAATCTTATCAATTTCTTTGATTGGGTGACCAGACAGTTGGCTCAAGGGAGAGGTAGACATAGTATACTTGGATTTCAGTAAGGTCTTTGACACAGATCCACAGAGGAGACTTAAACAAATTAAGTTACCTAGAGTAACTGACTGGGTTAGAAACTGGCTGAATGGGAGGTGACAAAGGGTAGTGGTAAATGGAGTTTATTCTGAGGAGGAGAGGAACGTTACTAGTAGTGTCTCTCAGGAATCAGTCCTGGGACTGGTTCTTTTCAACATTTTCATGAGTGACATAGTGGAAGGATTGTCAGCAAAGATTTGTCTTTTTACTGATGATACCAAAATCTGCAATAGGGTAGACATCTAGGAAGGCATGGAAAACATGAGGAGAGAACTTGAAAAGCTCGAGGAATGGTCTAGAGACTGGCAGCTAAGATTTAATGCTAAAAAATGAAGAGTAATATATTTAGGCTGCAAAACCCAAAGAAGGGGAAATTCTTCTAAGCACAAATGAGGAGTAGGATCTTTATGTGATCATATTTGATGATTTTAATGTAGCCAAACAGTTGGATAAAGCGATGGCAAAAGCCAGAAAGATGCTTGGCTGCATAAATAGAGGAATGGTCAGCAGAAAGAGGGAGGTGATATTGCACCTGTACAGATCCTTGGTGAAACCTCATTTGCAAACTGTGTACAGTTCTGGAGACCACATCTTCAAACAGATATAAACCAGTTGGAGTCAGCCTAGAAGTGATTACTAAAATGATCAGTGGTCTTCTTTCTAAAACATAATTGGATAGTCTTAAAGATCTAAACATGTACACCCTAGAGGAAAGGTGAAAGATAGAGACATTTCAATTAGAGATGTGAATCAGAACTGGAATCTGATCGGTTCTGGTTCCGATTCAAATCTTAAAATTTTTATCATCCGGCTCGATTTTATTTTTGTTATCGGCTGCGCCCGATCTGATAACAAAAAAACCCTCCCGAACCTCCAAAAAACGTTTTTAAATTACCTGGTGGTCCAGTGGGGGTGCGGGGAGTGATCTCCTGCTCTCAGGCCATCGGCTGCGTTAATAAAAATGGCGCCGATGGCCCTTTGCCCTTACCATGTGACAGGGAATCCGTGCCATTGGCCGGCCCCTGTCACATGGTAAGGGCAAAGGGCCATCGGCGCCATTTATATTAGTGGCAGCCGATGGCCCGAGAGCGGGGAGATCGCTCCCCATGCCCCCACTGGACCACCAGGTAATTTTAAAAGGTTTTGGGGGGGGTCGGGAGGGTGGGTTAGGCTAAGGGGTAAGTTTTAAAGGGTCGGGTGGGTTTTTTTTTTATCGGGCCATTGGCACCATTTTTATTAGTGGCAGCCAAAATGGCGCCGATGGCCTGAGAGCAGGAGATCACGCCGGGACCCCTCCGCTGGACCACCAGGTAATTTAAAACATTTTGGGGGGGTTCGGGAGGGTAAGGGATTCGTTTTAAAAGGGTCAGATGGGTTTAGGGGTTGTTTTGGTGTGCCGATTTTCCCGCCCTCCCCCCAAATAACTCCCGTACCCAATTAATGATTTTTCACGAAAAATTGGGGGAATTTGTATTGTATCGCGCACTCTAACGATTTTTGACGATTTTAAAAAATATCGGACGATTTTTTAAATCGTCAAAAAACGATTCACATCACTAATTTCAATATTTCAAAGGTTTCCAATGCACAGGAAGCTAGCTTCTTTAATGGAAAGAAGGCTCTAGAACAAGGGATGAGAATGAAAAGGGATAGACTTAGGAGTAATCTTAGGAAATATTTCTTTACAGAGAGGACACTAGAGGTGATGTAGGTAAAAACGGCCTCCCAGTAGAGGTGATGGAGGTAAAAAGGTATCTGAATTCAAGAAAGTATTGGATAAATGCAGGGGATCCCTGAGGGGGTAATGGGAATTGTAAGGAGTACATAAATTAGATGGATAGGCAGACTAGATGGGTCATATAGTCTTTTTCTGCCATCATGTTTCTCTGTTTCATTGCTAAATATTATTATGCATGTTCTGCAAAATTCATAAATTCATTAGCTAAATTGTTATAGGCTTTAATGAGAGAAATTTTGCATGTAGTATCAAATATGGAGAAATTTTCCAATTCCATAGCATTATTTTTGTTACGAACCTGCCCACGGACCTCATCCCGCAAGCAGGCTCTCACTCACTGCTAGGCTGGCCCAACGCTGCAGTGTCTTCTTTTGCGGCCTGGGCCTCCCCGGACCACGCTGCTGCAGCTGTGTCCACTGCCGGCACCGTCTTCCCAGTGCAGCCTGGAGGCTGCTACCGATGCTTCATCCTCACGGCGGGCAGAGCCGCTGCCGCTGAGCCCTTCCGCGGCAGGGAACCGCTGAGCCTGCTCTTCCCTGCGGCAGGAAGCCGCCGACATCTGGCCTTCCTTTCATGGTCTAGTGCTGCTTCTGCCTGCTCCTCTTCGCGGCATGGACGCCACTGACGCTGTCCATGGACCTGTCCCTCTCTAGGCACGCGGCCGCGCCTCTCTTCAGCTTTTAAAGGGCCAGCAGCGGGAAATGCCCCGCGGCCCTCACCAGTGATGTCATCATTGTGTTCCTGGTTCAGCCCTATAAAAGGGCTCAGCTTCACTTCCTCAGACTCTTTGAATCGGACTTCATGATCATCCATGTCTCCTCTTCTATGGTCAAGGTTTTCTGTGGTCTGCTCCTGTCCAGATGGTTTCATGTTCCATGTTCTTCTCGTTCCTGATTTTCTCTGTCTGATGTTCCTGGTCTCGTCCCTCATTGGAGCTCCTTTGTTGCATGTTCCAAGTCATGATGTTCCTTGTCTGGGAGTCCTGATGTCCCTTGTCCAAGTTCTGATGTTCCAAGTCTAACTCCTGATGATCCAAGTCCTGAAGTACCGTGTCCAGAGGTACCATGTTCCACATTCCTGATGTTCAATGTTCCTGTCCTGACTCTGTCTGTCTCTTCTTCAGATCTTTGTCCAGTTCCCAGGTTCCTCGTCTATCCACCTTTCCTGGCATACCACCATCGTGGTCCATGACTAACCCATGGGGGGCTGTAGGGCACCTCGTAGTACAAGGCCTTCTCCTCGTCAGCAGCGCATATCTCCGGAAGACCCTTGCTTTTAATGTTCCAAGTTCCAAGTTCCGAGTTCTAAGTTCCGAGTCTTGAATCCTGAGTCTTGTATCCTGTTTCTGGTCTTCTGAGTTCCTCGTGCCTACTTCCGTCCATGTCTAAGACTCTGCCAGAACCTGCTCTGCTTCAGCGTGGTCCACGACCAGCCACTGGCAGCAGTGTAGGGTGCGCCCTGGTGCAGACCTCTCCTGAATCTTCGTCATGTCCTGGCTTCAAGTTTCACTGCTTCATCTGGAGTCTGCTTTGCCTTCAGCGTGGTCCGCGACCAGCCATGGACGGCTGTGTAGGGCACGCTGCGATGCAGTACTCACCCAGTACTTCCTCCTGAATCCTCGCCTGAGACCTCCTAATCACCTGAATCCTTGTCTGAGACTTCTGAGCAACCTGAATCCTTGTCCGAGTCTTCTGAGTAACTTGAATCCTTGTCTGAGTCTTCTGAGCACCCTGAATCCTTGTCTGAGTCCTATGAGTATCCTAGTCTACATCTGAAGTCCTCCGAGTATCTAAGTCTATGACTGAGTCCTCTGAGTATCCTAGTTTATGTCTGAAGTCCTCCAAGTATCCTAGTCTACGTCTAAAATCCTCTGAGTATCCAAGTCTACGTCTGAGTCCTCCGAGTAATCTGAGTCTACATCCTGAATCTTCATCTGAGACTTCTTGTTCCTGCCCTCAGCCTCCGCCTGGCCTCATACTCATCGTTTGCAAGCGGAAGGACTATCTAGTGGCTGGAGGGATACTCTCAAGACCAGCATTGTGTTGCTGGGTCTCATTGGTGTGTGTAGGTCCAGTGGAGGGCTGAGCCTGCCTTGTTCCTGTTCCAGACCTTCCTCGCCTTGTCTTCAGTGCAGCCTTGCTTCTGCTCCACCCATGCTCGTACCTGCTCACCTCTCGCGGTGTGTCTTGGGGTTCCTCCCTGAGCTGCACCATGATCCAAGGGCTCACAACCACTTGAGATAGGGCTGTGCATCCGCACTCCTAACAATTTTCCTTTTAAATGAAAGTTTGAGACAAGGAACAATCGACATGGTAGATTATTTGTCGAAAAGAGCAAACTTCATTGTTTTGTTGTCATGCATTCTGATGGACTAACATGGCAACAACACAAAATGCCTCATCAAAACTATTCTCAGGAAATCCTACGGCAAAAAAATTCACAGAATTAGATATCTATTTAATTGTTTTGCAAAGGAGGGAAGGCTAGCTTTTGTTATTTTTGATTTGGCTGTGAATAATTTTGTATGTCTCTATGGGGTGCTTCCTCAGGTTTCAAAAATATCATCTCTACTGTTGCGTAGGAGGTGGATCCTTGGGCTGAGGTGGGGTTGACGCAACCCGTAGGCGAGGGTCTATGGGTCCCCACCATCACCAGGCTAAGTAGGCTGAAGCTGGAGGCCACTGGAGCTTCACCTATACCAGTCCACGTTCCCTTCAGGTTGAGCCTTCAGTGCCGGGGCCAGCAGGACTTAGGCGGGCCTTAAGGTTAAGTACAGGTAGTAGATGGTTCAGCCCAGCCAGTAGATGGCGTGGTCCTATCCTGGTCAGGATATGGAACAGGAACTCAGGCACAGAAAACTAAAATCTCAAAAATGAAATTTCTGATCTATTAGTTTAAAATTTGTAACCTATCATTAAAATCATCCTTTGTATCTGAAGACTGGAGGGTTGGCCAATGTAACCCCAATATTTAAAAAAGGCTCCAGGGGTGATCCGGGTAACTAGACCAGTGAGCCTGACTTCAGTGCCGGGAAAAATAGTGGAAACTATTCTCAAGATCAAAATCGTATATAGAAAGACATGTTTTAATGGAACACAGTCAACATGGATTTACCCAAGGAAAGTCTTGCCTAACAAATCAGCTTCATTTTTTTTGAAGGGGTTAATAAACATGTGGATAAAGGTGAACCGGTAGATGTAGTATATTTGGATTTTCAGAAGGTGTTTGACAAAGTCCCTCATGAGAGGCTTCGAAGAAAACTAAAAAGCCATGGGCTAGGAGGCGATGTCCTTTTGTGGATTACAAACTGGTTAAAAGACAGGAAAACAGAGAATAGGATTAAATGGTCAATTTTCTCAGTGGAAAAGGGTAACAGTGGAGTGCTCAGGGATCTGTACTTGGACCGGTACTTTTCAATATATATATAAATGATCTGGAAAGGAATACGACGAGTGAGGTTATCAAATTTGAGGACAATACAGAATTATTCAGAGTAGTTAAATCACAAGTGGATTGTGAAACATTACAGGAGAACCTTGCAAGACTGGAAGATTGGGCATCCAAATGGCAGATGAATTTTAATGTGGACAAGTACAAGATGTTGCACATAGGGAAAAATAACCTTTGCTGTAGTTACATGATGTTAGGTTCCATATTAGGAACTACCATGTTCCTAATATGGAACCTAAGTATTATCCATTATAGTGGATAATACTTTAAAATCATTGGCTCAGTGTGCTGCAGCAGTCAAAAAAGCAAACAGAATGTTAGGAATTATTAGGAAGGGAATGGTTAATAAAACGGAAAATGTCATAAGCCTCTGTATCGCTCCATGGTGAGACCACACCTTGAATACTGTGTACAATTCCGGTTGCCCCATCTCAAAAAGGATATAGTTGTGATGGAGAAGGTACAGAGAAGGGCAACCAAAATGATAAAGGGGATGGAATAGCTCCCCTATGAGGAAAGGCTGAAGAGGTTAGGGCTGTTCAGCTTGGAGAAGAGATGGCTAAGGGGGGATATAATAGAGGTCTTTAAGATCATGGGAGGTCTTGAATGAGTAGATGTGAATCGGTTATTTACATTTTCGGATAATAGAAGGACTAGGGGGCATTCCATGAAGTTAGCAAGAAGCACATTTAAGACTAATCGGAGAAAATTCTTTTTCACTCAACACACAATTAAGCTCTTCAATTTGTTGCCAGAGGATGTGGTTAGTGCAGATAGTGTAGCTGGGTTCAAAAAAGATTTGGTTAAGTTCTTGGAGGAGAAGTCCATTAACTGCTATTAATCAAGTTTACTTAGGGAATAGCCTCTGCTATTAATTGCATTAGTAGCATGGGATCTTCTTGGTATTTGGGTAATAGCCAGGTTCTTGTGGCCTGGTTTGGCCTCTGTTGGAAACAGGATGCTGGGCTTGATGGACCCTTGGTCTGACCCAGCATGGAAATTTCTTATGTTCTTAAGGAACAAGAAGTAACTGAAGGTGCCTGAGCAAAGGGAGTCTGAAGCCTTAATAGTCCGTGTCCAGAGGATAGGGACAGAGGTGTCACTGTCAAGCTGAATGGAAGCTGGCGGCACTTGGAAGGTTTAGCAAGAAAGTGGAACTCTGGACTCTAGAAAGTCTGAGGCGAAGTCGTTCATAGCAGTGCTCAAGGCACGGAGAAGGCAGGTGTGGTCAGACATAGCAATGGTCAAGGCATGGAGAAGGCAAGCATGATCAGACGTAGCAATGGTCAAGGCACGGAGAAGGCAGGCATGGTCAGATGTAGCATTGGTCAAGGCATGGAGAAGGCAGGCGTGGTCAGACAGAGCAATGATAAAGGCACAGAGAAGGCAGGTAACGAGTACAAGGAAACCTGGAACAGGAGACCAAGGAGACCTGTTGCAAAGGCAACGCTTCAGTGCGAGGCCTGAGCATTTAAGCGCTGAGGGAACTGACATCGGCATATGTGTCCGCGGCCAGGTTCCCACTGCAGACCTTTTAAAGGTTTCACTGGTGCACGCGCAAATGCCTAGAGAGGGGTGCGGCGCCACCGGTGGAGAAGCCCGACGGATGGAGGCATTTGACTGGAGGTCCCAGGAAGCGGAGCAGGGCTGGAGGTGCTGGCGGAAGTCCAAGGTCAGGATTGGCGGCCCATTGTCGCCAGGATTGAGGAGCTGGATCTTGAAGGTTGCGTACAGAGGTGAGAGGGCTGCACCACGGGGCTGATGTGGGCGGCGAGCAGAACATCTACTTCTACTACCAAAGAGAAATTAAGTTTGACTCCCCACTCTGTATCACTGCTGCTAAACCAAAAATAAGTGTATTAATACCTTGATTTGTTCTTAAGTATTGGAACAACTGCTTTCTCTTTTTAAAAATTATTAAAAGACTCATAACTTATTTAGCAAATAGGTACAATGTTGTCCTAATTTAACTTTTTAATACAATGAATTTTATTCAAATCACTTTTATACTATAAATTAAATTGTTATCCATCTTCAAGGAGTGATGTAAAGCTAATTTTTTTTTGCAAAATTACACAAAGACTGTATTATAGCTATGAATTATAACACAAAATATTACCAATCATTTTTACTTAGAAAGGGACCACAACATAAAAGTACTGATTAACTAAATTCTATTAATGAAATGTAAATGGAATAAACAGGTAGCCCAACTTTAAAACCTATCTGCAGTACAACATTTGCATGAATAAGTGGATGTGTAGAGATTAATGCTAGTATTTTATAAACTGTGTGGTAGGAGCTGCATAGTTTATATTAGTGGTTCTCAACAGGTGTGTCAAGTCACACTAGTGTGTCGCAAGGTCACAGAAGGTATGTCGTAGACTCAGCAGAAGTCTACTCTTTCCTCATTGGTCTAGACAGGAGTTGGCGGATTTCTTCTTTATTAGGTATGACAGGAGCTGCTTTTGCTTCTTTCTCTTCTTACTTTCCCAGTGGGAGGTTATTCCCTTCATTTTCATCCAGATCAGAGTGAGATATCACCAACTTCTGTTCATATGGGCCCAGCAAAACACCCACTTTATCTTCTTCTGCCTGGCCTGGCAGTGAGGCTGCTGATGCTTTCCTCACCTCATGGGGCCTGGACATGAAAGTAGGAGCATGAGGGAGAAATGTGCATACTCTGTACATCCACTGCTGACTTCCGCTGCTTATTAGAGATGTGAATTGTGTGATCGATCGTCTTAACGATCGATTTTGGCTGGGGGGGGGGAGGGAATCGGATCGTTGCGGTTTTGTTTTTTTTTTAAATCGTGTAAATCGTAAATCGGGGGAGGGCGGGAAAACCGGCACACTAAAACAACCCTAAAACCCACCCCGACCCTTTAAAATAAATCCCCCACCCTCCTGAACCCCCCAAAATGTCTTAAATTACCTGGGGTGGAGGGGGGGGGGGGGGGGGTCCCGGTGTGATCTTCCACTCTCGGGCCACGGGTGCGTTAATAGAAATGGCGCCGGCGCCGTTTTGGTTCCTGTCCCCCGACGTCACGAGCGCAGGAGATCGCTCCCGGACCCCCGCTGGACCCCCAGGGATTTTTGGCCAGCTTGGGGGGGCCTCCTGACCCCCACAAGACTTGCCAAAAGTCCAGCGGGGGTCCGGAAGTGACCTCCTGCACTCGAATCGTATTGCCGTATTCCAAAATGGCGCCGGCCATATGGCCGGCGCCATTTTGCAATACGGCAATATGGCCATACGGCCGGCGCCATTTGCAATACGGCAATACGATTCGAGTGCAGGAGGTCGCTTCCGGACCCCCGCTGGACTTTTGGCAAGTCTTGTGGGGGTCAGGAGGCCCCCCAAGCTGGCCAAAAGTCCCTGGGGGTCCAGCAGGAGTCCGGGAGCGATCTCCTGCGCTCGTGACGTCGGGGGACAGGAACGTCGGGGGACAGGAACCTGGGGTCCAGTGGGGGGTCCCGGTGTGATCTTCCACTCTCCACTCTCCACTCATTATCATAGATCACACCCACTAAACAGATCCTAATATTTGCAAAATTCACTGTAAGTATTTTTGAGGCAGAGGAGTCAATTCTCTGTGAAATAATTTGATATTTGATGACTGATTTTATAAGACTGAGATTTCTAAACTACAAAATTTTGCCTAGATAGAAATTTCTCGGTTTGGTTCTGGTGCTAAATTGATATGACATTCTTCAAGATTGAAAGTGGTAGATGCTGTTACAGGAATTATATCTATGTGACTGGGAGTAAGAAAGTATATAAGTTATAGAAACTGAAATTGAATTCTTCTTCTATAGAGGACTGTATTTCATTCCATTTATTGGTTATTTTACAAAAACACTATAGAATGGGTTACAAAAGAAGAAACACAAAATAAAATGCACCTAAAATCTCTCACAAACAAACATCCACCCCAAAAAAACATAAACCAGCTCCAACCCAGACTACTCATAAAACCTTCCATAAAACACTAAGCCACAAGTAGCCCTCATAATTTTCCACAAATCCTGCCCTAATGTCAGAGATAACCACTAACTATAGTTTCTAGACCAGTCTAAATAAACAGCATCCATCAATAAGTCAGAGGGAAAATCAATTCCCTATCTTGAATCTTCCATCCAAACCATCACTACAAAACATCAAACCCTTATGGTATAAAAAGCCAAGATTTTAATTAGCATGGGAAAAAATTCAAATCCCCCCAGTAACCTCAAATGCTGGGGTAATGTATTCCATAAAAAAGGAACTGCTTGGGCATAAGCCTGATTTAGAGTGGACACAAAATGGATGTCTTTTGGAGAAGGTAAATGCAACAGATTTTCCCTTTGTGAATGTAGAGAATGTCCAGGTAAATAGCTCCGGATTCTGGATATTAGAATGGCTGGACCACATCCCTAAGAAGGTTAAATATAGTGGTCAAGAACTTAAAAACAATTCTTGCTTTAACTGGTAACCAATGAAGGTTTACCAAATTTTGAGAAATAGATTGACAAATAGGAATCTCTACTTGCAACCTTGCTATAGTATTCTGGATTAACCACAACCATTTGATGCTTTTCTGGGGTAAATCCAAATAAACCACTGCTTTTGGTATTTAAGACAGCACCAATGATTTATGGATGGGTTTTGTAGAATGGGATTCCAAAAAAGGTTCTGATTAATATGGAGTAACTTGGGCTTCTCATTTTTGTTGCTGGCCTTTCATTTCTATCCATGTAGGACTGGCTCTAGGCTAACTGGTGCCCTGTGCGAAAACTGAAATTGGCAACCCCCTCTATTGGCAGTGGCTCTGGCACAGCATTCCCTTCTCTGGCAATGGCAGCAGGTCTGGTACAGGATACCCATCTCTCCCCACCTCCCCACACACTTTATGGACCTTATATGTGGTATTAGTCTCTACCACCAATGCAGGTGACTCAGGGACCTTCCGGGTAGGCTAGGACAACACTACCGGCTTAAGCAATGACATGCGAGAGGTATTATGTATACCCAAGGAAGGAGGCAACCAGAGCTGGTAAGTCACAGGTCCGATGCGTCGGGTAATAGGGAATGGTCCAATGGATCTTGGAGAAAATCTCTGCAAAGGAATTCAGAGTCTAATATATTTGCTACTCAACCAGACTTTCTGGCCAGGAAGGAATTTAGGAGCTGCACGGTGATGACTGTCAGCAGTTTTCTTGGCACAGGAAGCGGTCTGGCGCAGGTGAAGATTTGTCTGTTCCCACAATGTTTTAAGGGTATCTGCAGTAGCCTGTGCCACAGGAGATGGCATGGAGAGAGGTATGGGTAGTGGTGGTCAAGGTCAAGGCATGGAGAAGGCAAGCGTGGTCAGACGTAGCAATGGTCAAGGCATGGAGAAGGCAGGCGTGGTCAGACGTAGCAATGGTCAGGCTTGGAGAAGACAAGGCGAAGTCAGGCATAGGCAGAGGTCAGGCTTGGAGAAGGCAGGCGAAGTCAGGCGTAGCAGAGGTCAAGCTTGGAGAAGGCAGGCGAGGTCAGGCATAGCAGAGTTCAGACTTGGAGAAAGCAGGTGAGGTCAGGCATAGCAAAGGTCAGGCTTGGAGAAGGTAGGCAAGGTCAAGCATAGCAGAGGTCAGGCTTGGAGAAGGCAGGCAAGGTCAGGCATAGCAGAGGTCGGAACCAGGTAGTTGATCCAATAGACAGACGAGACGAACATGAGGAGCAGGAACCAGGAGTCACAGGAGCAAGACGAGCGCAAGGCAACTAGAACTCGGAAACCGGAACAGGAGACCAAGGCGACCTGTTGCAAAGACAACACTGAGGAGTTCTGCCTGAGCTTTTATATGTTGAGGGAACTGATGTCAACATCCGGGTCCACGGCTAGGTTCCCGCCACGGGCCCTTTAAAGGTTTCACTTGTGCGTGTGAGCCTAGGGAGGGACGCAGCACTGCTGGTGGCATCTCTCCGTGAACCCCGCGGAGAGGCCCGACGGATGGAGGCATACTGGCTGGAGGTCCCGGGAAGTGGAGCAGGGCCGGAGGAGCTGGTGGAAGTCTGAGGTCGAGACTGGCGGACCACCGCAGCCTGTGACAAGGAGCTGGAGCCTGAAGCTTGCTTAGAGGGGTGAGAGGGCAGTAGGCGGCAAGCATAACACAGAGTCTGCTGCCTTATAGTTGCCTAGAAAGTTACAAACGACATTCTTGAAAGCTGTCCACGCAACACATTCTGTACCTTGCAGAAGACCATCAAAGTGATTGTCCTTCATCACAGCTCGGATTTGTGGGCCAACGAAAACACCTTCTTTTATCTTGGCGTCACTTATGCGTGGAAACATTTGCCGCAAATGGTAACACAAAATTGGCCATTTCTCAAAAACCTTATGTGATGTACAAATTTTGAAGTAATATCTGTGATCGGCATCAAAAAATCTATTTTAAACACCAAAAAGCCTGACGGAAACAAAAACTTTGTTTACCAGTATTATCTGAAAGTGTAAATAATCAATTCACATTTACCCATTCTAGACCTCTCATGATTTTATAAACCTCTATCATATCCCCTCTCAGCCATCTCTTCTCTAAGCTGAGCAGCCCTAATCTCTTTAGCCTTTCCTCATAGGGTAGGAGTTCCATCCACTTTTTCATTTTTGTCACCCTTCTCTGTACCTTCTGCATTGCAACTATATCTGTTTTGAATTGCAACGACTAGAACTGTACACAGTATTCAAGGTGCGGTCTCACCACGGAACAATGCAGAGGCATCTAGACTTTTTCCATTTTATTCACCATTCCCTTCCTAATAATTCCTAACATTCTGTTTACTTTTTTGACTGCCACAGCACACTGAGCCGATGATTTCAATGTATTATTCACTATGATGCCTACACTTTTTCCTTGTGTAATAGCTCCTAATATGGTACCTAACACTGTGCAAGCACAGCATAGGTTTTTTTTCCCCTATAATCATCACCTTGCACTTGTCCTTATTAAATTTCATCTGCCATTTGGATGTCCAATCTTCCAGTCTTGCAAGGTCCTCCTGCAATTTATCACAATCCACATGTGATTTAACTACTCTGAATAATTTAGTATCATTTGCAAATTTGATTACCTCACTTGTCATATCCCTTTCCAGATCATTTATAAATATACTGAAAAGCACTGGTCCAAATACAGATCCCTGAGACACTGCATAGTTTACTGTTATCCACTGAGGAAATTGACCATTTAATTCTACTCTTTGTTTCCTGTCTTTTAATCAGTTTGAAATCCATGAAAGGACATCACATCCTATCCCATGAGTTTTTAGTTTTCTCAGAAGCCTCTTATGATGGACTTTGTCAAACGCCTTCTGAAAATCCAAATACACTACATCTACTGGTTCACCTTTATCCACATGTTTATTAACCCCTTCAAAAAATGAAGCAGATTTATGAGGCAAAACTTCCCTTGGGTAAATTCATGCTGGCTGTGTTCTACGAAACCATCTCTTTCTATATGCTCTATGATTTTGATCTTTACAATAGTTTCCACTATTTCTCCTGGCACTGAAGACAGGCTAACGAATCTATAGTTTCCCGGATCACCTCTGGAGCCCTTTTTAAATATTGCGGTTACACTGGCTACCCTCTAGTCTTCAGGTACAATGGATGGTTTTAATGATAGGTTACAAATTTTAACTAATAGATCTGAAATTTTACTTTTGAGTTCCTTGAGAACCCTGGGGTGCATGCCATCCAGTCCAGGTGATATGCTACTCTTTAGTTTGTCAATCTGGCCTACTGTATCTTCTAGGATCACCGTGTTTTGGATCAGTTCATTTGACTCATAACCCTTGAAAATCATCTATGGAACCGGTATCTCCCCAACATCCTCAGTAGTAAACACAGAAGTAAAGAATTCATTTAGTTTCTCGCAATGGCCTTATTTTTCCTAAGAGCCCCTTTAACTCCTTGGTCATCTAACAATCCAACCAACTGCCCCCAGGTTTCCTGCTTTGGATTTATTTTAAAAAGTTTGTATTATGAGTTTTTGCCTCTATGGCCAACTTCATTGCAAATTGTTTCTTAGCTTGTCTTGTCAATGTTTTTCAATTAACTTGACAATGCTTATGCTTTTTCTATTTTCTTCAGATGGAGTCTTCTTTCAATTTTTGAAGGATATATTTTTTGTCTCAAATAATCTATTTCACCTCACCTTTTAACCATGTTGGTAATCGTTTGGCCTTTCTTCTACCTTTCTTAATGCATGGAATACATCTGGACTACACTTCTAAGATTGTATTTTTAAACAATGTCCACGCCTGCTGTACACTTTTAACCTTTGCAGCTGCATCTTTCAGCTTTTTTCAATTTTCCTCATTTTATCAAAATTTTATTTTTTTGAAAATTTAGTGTTAGAGCTGTAGATTTACATATTGTCCCCCTTCCAGTCATTAGTTCAAATCTGATCATGCAATGATCACTATTGTCAAATGGCCCTACCACCATTACCTCTCTCACCAAATCCTGCATTCCACTAAAAATTAGATCTAAAATAGTTCCCTCTCTCATTTGTTTCCAAACAAATTGCTCCATGAAGCAGTTGTTTATTCCATCCAGGAACTTTACATCTCTAGCATGTCCTGATGTTACATTTACCCAGTCAATATTGGGGTAATTGAAATCTCACAAAACACGTTGCAAAAGATTTTTTAAACTTTTATGTGCAGGGATTTATCTCACTATGTGGACCATCATACCACCCTTGGTTGATTCAGGCAGTAAGCCACGCTTTCAACCACAATGGGTCACTTTTAATCATCGGTCCGATACAGTCTTTTGAGTTGCTTCAATTTTCTACTTTATTTAATTTGCTTTTTTTAATTCATTTTTTGTCCATTTATAATAAAAATGTCTTTTAACGATATTAGAAGCGGAATTGCCTTACTTGAGCGGAGCGCCGCCGCGCTTCTGAGCTGTTACCTTCACTCACTTGTGCAGAGCGTCACCGCGCTTCCAAACCTTTATTTTCAACACTGCCGTGCTTAGTGGGCAGGGATTTCCGATCGAAGGTGTTCGTGTGACTTAGAGCTCCTATAGTCCGACGTACGTTTCTCAGTAGAATGCCGGTAAGAGGACTAGGCGACTAAACGCGGCATTATATACTGCATGAATTAGACGCAAGCTACCATGAAGGCATTTAAACATTGAAGAAATTTTGGCGGGAATTAACCTTGCGTTCTTAAGCCCAAATCTTCCGATTAGGACAGAGTCCCTGAAGCAGCACAACTGCGAAACGTACGTCGGACTATAGGAGCTCTAAGTCACACGAGCACCTTCGATCGGAAATCCCTGCCCACTAAGCACGGCAGTGTTGAAAATAAAGGTTTGGAAGCGCGGTGACGCTCTGCACAAGTGAGTGAAGGTAACAGCTCGGAAGTGCGGCGGCGCTCCGCTCAAGTAAGGCAATTCCGCTTCTAATATCGTTAAAAGACATTTTTATTATAAATGGACAAAAAATGAATTAAAAAAAGCAAATTAAATAAAGTAGAAAATTGAAGCAACTCAAAAGACTGTATCGGACCGATGATTAAAAGTGACCCATTGTGGTTGAAAGCGTGGCTTACTGCCTGAATCAACCAAGGGTGGTATGATGGTCCACATAGTGAGATAAATCCCTGCACATAAAAGTTTAAAAAATCTTTTGCAACGTGTTTTGTGAGATAAGTGTGGTTCGTTGCACAATACTTATTAACTGTTTCTGTATAGTGGTAATTGAAATCTCCCATTATTACTGCACTGCCAAATTGGTTAGCTTCCTTGATTTCTCTTAACATTTCATCATCTGTCTCATCATTTTGTCAAGGTAGATGATACTGTACTCCTATCACTATACAATAACCCAACACACATGGGATTTCTACCCAAATAGATTCTACTGTGCATTTAGTCTCTTGTATGATCTTTATCCTATTGAACTCCTGGGCATAAAGCACCACCCCACCACCAAGATACTACTCTCTGTCATTGTGATTTCATTTGTACCCTTGTATAGAACTGTCCCATTGGTTATCCTCCTTCCACCAGGTCTCTGAGATGTGAATTATGTCTATCTCATCATTCATTGCTATACACTCTAAGGAGTTACCGCGGGAGATAAATTCGCAAATCGCGCTAACAGCCGTTAACGTGATTTGCAAATGCAAATTTGTAATTCAGGGGGCGGAGCATATGTAAAGCAGGAAACAGTGTATCGTGTGCTGCAAAGTTAGCACGGCTCATAGCTAAAACCCTTTCATTTGTGTTACATTGTGCAAGAGAGAGAGAGAGAGAGAGAGAGAGAGAGAGAGAGAGAGAGAGAGAGAGAGAGAGAGAGAGAGAGAGAGAGAGAGAGAGAGAGAACCTTGCTATCGATCCTACTCCCTAGACAGGTATTTGTATCCCTATGGGAGGCCCACCTAGTAACTCGAGGTGGGGATTAGGTATGAGCGTAGGGGGTTGGGGGCCACGTTCACATTCAACATGAGACGTACGAACAGAACAGTGGTCTCTTGTGAAGATTTGATGACCTTCGGAGTGAGGAAACTCACTCCAAGAAGAGATTTGGGCAACGTTCTCTCAACCTAGCTTGTTGTTGCCCAGGTAGAGTGTCCATCAAGCTAGGTTGAGAGAACGTTGCCCAAATATCTTCTTGGAGTGAGTTTCCTCACTCCGAAGGCCATCAAATCTTCACAAGAGACCACTGTTCTGTTCGTACGTCTCATGTTGAATGTGAACGTGGCCCCCAACCCCCTACGCTCATACCTAATCCTCACCTCGAGTTACTAGGTGGGCCTACCATGGGGATACAAATACCTGTCTAGGGAGTAGGATCTATAGCAAGGTTCGTTCTCTCTCTCTCTCTCTCTCTCTCTCTCTCTCTCTCTCTCTCTCTCTCCTAAACAGAGGTGTGAGACAATTGCTCAGTTTCATACAACCTAGGCTGTCCAGACACTTTTGTGCAGTGTGATGATTTGTTGGTTTTATCGCATACCGCGAAGATATTTCGCGATTTGCGCAAACTGCAAAAACATCGCCGCACGCGCTGTTTCCCCACTGCACGAAACAACCCTCCTTTGCATGGGACACGCCCCTTAATGCGTTACCAATGCGATATTGGTAAATGAGGCCCTAAATCTCCTGGCTTACTTCTTAGAGTTCTGAAATTGGCATGCAGACATTTCAAAGTGCTTTTTTGTTTGCATTAACAGCCTGCTTTTCAGTTGATATGGATAATTAGGAATCCTTTAGCTAAGGTGATTCTTTTCTTATAGGCATATAGACTACTTTGCTTTTATTGGAACCTCTCTGTGGGATCCTCTAAGTCTCCTGTTTCATTAGTATCCTTCATACAGTCCTCTGAACCGTGCACTGCTGAGTGACTGTCAGCTTTCCCCATATTCTATGGGGAAACATAATTTATATACAGTGATAGTAATATTACATGCAGAGGCTGTTTATATCAGCCTCTAACAAATTAGTATACAATTTTGTATTTTCTTGTAGATTACAGCAAAACACCTAAAGGTAGATGTTTAGAGTCGTGCGCGGATGCATACTTGCATGCATTTGCAGGCTCGTGCACATGGATGTGCTGATCTTATAATATGTGTGTGTCTATGTGCGTATGTTATAAAATCTGCTATCTGCACGCACATGCGCACATGATTTTATACGATGCACGCATGTGCGTGCAAATGCTGCCTCATACGCATAAGTGGGGGGGACTTTAGTAGATGTGCATGGCGATTCATTAGAGCCTATTTCCCTGTTCCCTCCCAGTTTGCTCCTGTGAAGGAACAGACTTCCTAAACCCCCCTAACTAACCTGCCTCCCTTTTACCCTACAAGCTTCAACCCCCTAAAACCCCTCTGACTACCCTAGATTTTTTTTTATTTTACTTATCCGCAGTCCATTGCAGCAGCAACTTACACAGTTGTTGGATCCCGGAGCGTGCTTACGAACGACTCTGACATACTGGCGCTATCCTGGCAAAATTGATCCCCAGTTGCTTCTGCGCTGCCAATACAGTAATTCAAAATGGTATCAGCTAACCAGAGGCACCTCTTTTCTCCTCCCATGCAGTGGAGGGGCTTTGGGGATGCCAGCAATAGATTGTAGGGCTGTCCATGTTTTAATGACCCCCCTCAAAATCTTTGAAGAGCCTATATATACAAAGGCTCCCCTCCATCATCTCTGCATAAAGTAAGGAGCTCTGACTCCTTCCACTCCTCAGGTCTTCTCTACATCACCTACCACATCCATTGATACACAAAGCTCTTCAGGGCAGGAGCAATCCTGTCTCATTCCTTCCATGAAGGTTCTGATGAGGAAAATACTGCTGACTGACCTGATGTTCTCCTTTGACCTGCATGTTTCACTTTACAGATGCTTGTCTGACAGAGAAAGCTTTGTAGGGGTAGAAAGTACACACTTTAATGTGTCCTCGAGGATTTCAAAATGAAATCCCTGCATATATTTTCTTTCCCTTGAAATACCTCTATCTACTTTTCTCTGCAGTTAAAAGTACCCAGGGTGCATGCATTCATCAACTCTAAGATGGTAACTTTCAAACTGGCTCGTGTGCGCACATTTGCACACATATCTTGGCCCATGCCCAGGGCCGTTGCCATTTTATAACATATGCACACAAATGCACGCACATTACAAAATAGCCACATGTGGGGTAATTTTTAAGTGTCGCGTGCATGTGTAAATGCTGCTTCTACCACATAAATCGGAAGATTTTGAAAGAGGTGCACATCGACGCTATTCCCAGTTTTACCAGTTATCCCCAGTTCTCCCTGTTAAGAGAAAAGTTCTCCAAACCCCCTAGTTTAATCGTCTTCATTCCACCCCCCCCCACCCCCAGTTATGTGGGGGTGGGGGGTGGCTCACCACTAATTTTAACTGTAGTCAAACCACAGGATACATCGCTATAAAACATACAATCCCCCAATTGATTTTCTTCATATGCATAATCCTTATAGTAAATTATATTAGTCAATATTGTTTGTTACCGAATAAGTACTGGCACCACCTATGTAAATTATGATCCATATTCACTTTGATATTGGTGCACTATTGTAAACCGTTATGATGGTAAATAACTTAATGACGGTATATAAAAACTCTTAAATAAATAAATAAATAAATAAATTATGGCAGACTCTTAAAACTCTGCAGATCTGCCTATTTTTATTTAATTTTTAACTTATATATCATCCGTAGCAGAAGTAAAGTTACATGGCAGGAGGCCTCAGTGCATGCTGGATCACATAAATATTTACGTGTACATCAGGTTCATGCCCCGAAATGCCCAAGCCCCACTCAGACCATACCCATACCCTGCCCATTTTTTAATCCTCAGAGATGTGCGTGCTCTGGAAAATATGCACGTATTTTGGCAACCTTTAAAAATCTCTCGACACATGCGAGCCTGATCTATTACCACAGTCCATAAATAATACTTGGATTGGGTGTGGTGGTGCAATTTTCAACTATTTTTATATGGATAAACACAAGTTTAACTACATACAACTTCTGGAAATTGTTCTCCTAAAGATCATTTCAGAAATACACAAGAACATAAACCATTTGAAACTACTACCTACAATTGTTTGTTGACCCTTATTTCTACGTGAAGCAGTAAAGTTTATGTAAAGAACACCTGTCTACCATATTGGTTAATTCATCATTAATCATCACTGGTAGATTTACAAGACAATTTACATCTTCTGGAACTGCAGTTTAGAGAGTTTTATTAAATGAGATGATTACATTTTGAAGCACAGGCAGAAATGCATCAAATTAATAACAGCTAATATGAAAAAACTAATCTCATCTATCTTTGATGTGAAAGCCACAGTTCTATGAATTTCAAATTATATCAGGAATACAGTGCCGAAGCATTTCCCATAGGCATACCAAACTTAACATGTGTGCAGTAATTTATTGCCACTTGGGAGTTCATCAGACTAGGAAAATAGATAAAACATTTGAAGCAATATGTGAAAAAGAATATTTGCAAAATCAGTACCACAATATTATGTTCTATAATTTCTGTTTAATATATGCATGTTTATTTCATTTCCAATTAATAAATGTAACAAGCAAACCATAAATGTACATGGATTATGCTTTTTTCATATATGTATATCATCTCCAGCATAGCTCTGAAGTATATTCTGATCTTGAAATTGCTTAGGGGGTAATTTTGTGACAGCCCACATAAATTAGAGGCAAATACATTGCACAAGTTACACCAGTTTTTAAAGGGAACGGACATGTGGATGTGCATGCACACTTTCCATGTTGAAAAGTTATCCCACTGAGATTATCTGTACACAATTGCACCTGCTAAATTGTGCACCAAATGTTTCAGGAACCTTTACATTTTGAAAATCCAGAAATATGCACATAAGTGCACACTCCTTCCCAACCCCACCCTGGGAACTCCTCTGCTTAATCTGGGTAAATGTATGCGTAAACATGGCATTCATATATAAGTTTATTTGCATATCAGGCTGGTGATTTCGTAAAAGGCCATTTGTGTGCATAAAACACTGCTTTACCTTTAGAAATCCCTTTGAAAATTACACTCCCTACTTTAGCAATCCTGTCAGATCAATCGAGGTGTAACCATTTCACTCAAGTTTGATTCCTTTGCTCTGTGTCATGCTATTAATTAAACACATAGGATACATTTTCAAAGGGTGAGAATGCCTTTTAAGCAGTAAAAATAGAGTTAACCTTCCTAAATCAGCCACATCCAGGTAAGCAAATCTTGACCTGTCAGAAAATGCATGTGTAATTGCCTAACCTTTGGCCTGCCCAGAAAAGAGATATTCTTGGGGGGTTTTCAGAGGTGGGTTTTGAAATTATGCATTTGCATGTCATTCATTTAAAAAAGTGCACATGCTTGGCAGGCATGGTCAAAATGCACAATGTTTTACCCTATTGTTTAAAAACCATGTAAGTGTAAATGCATAATTTTACTATTTATTTATGTACTTATTTATAGATATTTGATATTCCACCTTTCTCCATGCATGGCTTCAAGGCGAATTACAAAACAAGTTTAACAAACAGTTACAGTACATTGGTTAAAAGTCATTAACAATCAATGATGAATCAAATTTACATTGAATAGCATTGAGAGGCCAGAGTGAATAATTTATAGTCCTTATTTGCAGGTAGATAAATCACAAGCAGATTGTGATAAATTGCAGGAAGACCTTGTGAGACTGGAAAATTGGGCATCCAAATGGCAGATGAAATTTAATGTGGATAAGTGCAAGGTGATGCATATAGGGAAAAATAACCCATGCTATAATTACACGATGTTGGGTTCCATATTAGGTGCTACAACCCAAGAAAGAGATCTAGGTGTCATAGTGGATAACACATTGAAATCGTCGGTTCAGTGTGCTGCGGCAGTCAAAAAAGCAAACAGAATGTTGGGAATTATTAGAAAAGGAATGATGAATAAAACGGAAAATGTCATAATGCCTCTGTATCGCTCCATGGTGAGACCGCACCTTGAATATTGTGTACAATTCTGGTCGCCGCATCTCAAAAAAGATATAATTGCGATGGAGAAGGTACAGAGAAGGGCTACCAAAATGATAAGGGGAATGGAACAACTCCCCTATGAGGAAAGACTAAAGAGGTTAGGACTTTTCAGCTTGGAGAAGAGACGACTGAGGGGGGATATGATAGAGGTGTTTAAAATCATGAGAGGTCTAGAACGGGTAGATGTGAATCGGTTATTTACTCTTTCGGATAGTAGAAGGACTAGGGGACACTCCATGAAGTTAGCATGGGGCACATTTAAAACTAATCGGAGAAAGTTCTTTTTTACTCAACGCACAATTAAACTCTGGAATTTGTTGCCAGAGAATGTGGTTCGTGCAGTTAGTATAGCTGTGTTTAAAAAAGGATTGGATAAGTTCTTGGAGGAGAAGTCCATTACCTGCTATTAAGTTCACTTAGAGAATAGCCACTGCCATTAGCAATGGTTACATGGAATAGACTTAGTTTTTGGGTACTTGCCAGGTTCTTATGGCCTGGATTGGCCACTGTTGGAAACAGGATGCTGGGCTTGATGGACCCTTGGTCTGACCCAGTATGGCATTTTCTTATGTTCTTAGAAAGATTGAGTGTTTCTGTGAAAGGACTCTAAAGGAAGGTGTAGCTAAAGTGAGGAACACAGATCAAGATATTAATACCTTGTTCCAGATTTTTGGAATGTAACAACTAAAGGCACGAAGTCTCATAAAGGACAGTCTAGCTAGCCAATACTGGATGAGGGAAGAAGGGGAGGAGAGAAGAGCCAATTGGAAGGATCAGAGTTCTCTAGTGGGAGTATAGGTTAAAAGAAGTTGAGAGAGATACTCAGAGCACTTGTTTATTCATGCACTTGTAAACAAAGCAGAGGGTTTTGGATAGTATCCAGATTTTGATAGGGAGTCAATGCAGGTGGTGTCATATTTGTGTTATGTGGTCGATTGCTTTGGCCCTTCCCAAGATTAATACATTAATTTAAATAATTTCTTTATTTTGTAATTTTTCTATACTGCTCATGCAGTACAAGACTGATAAGAGCGGTGCACAAGATTACAACAGTAAAAAAATAAAGCTCTAATGGCTGTTTTCTGTAGAAGCTGGAGGTGCTTCAGATGGTACTGTGAGATGCCATTAAATATCTGCATAGCCAATTGAAATTCAAACACAATGGCCAATTCACTAAAATGCACTAAGATAACTTGATGATATCCAGAATATAATCATTCAGAGTATAATGAATGGGCAGGCAAGAGGATTCTCCAGTCCCTCCTGCTGGTGAAAAATGCAACATCTTCAGGAGGACAGGTTGACATCCTTTTTGGGAGGGGAAAGGGGGGTGGTATGATGGAGCCCTTCGGTGGTAATTTTCTAAAAAAATTAAAGGTTCAAGGTAAGTAGTATAATGGGTACACGATCAATCAAACTGATTGACAGGTGAGATAAGGATGACAGCAGCCAATCAGCGTTCACTTCTGGTCTAAGCCCCGCCCACACCCCGCCCACTCCCATAGAAGTGAATGGGGGTGTAGCCACGCCCCCTCCCACCTCATCCTGCCCTCGACCACGCCCCCAGCCACACCCCTTCCGCCACAGGCCCCACCCCTTCCGCAGCCAATCAGCATTCACTTCCGGTCTAAGCCCCGCCCACTCCCCATAGAAGTGAATGGGGGTGTAGCCACGCCCCTCCTGCCTCATCCCGCCCTCGACCACGCCCCCAGGCCCCACCCCTTCCACCACAGGCCCCACCCCTTCTGCCCCTGGCCCCGCCCCAGACCCCGCCCAGACCCCATCGATGCTCCTCCCCTCCCAATAGAAGTGAATGGGGAGCCCCTCCCACACCCCACCCCCAAACCGCCCCCCCCATGATGTCACGGATGACCCCGCCCACACCCAACCCCCAAGCCACACCCCCCTGTGACGTAGCGGGTATGACATCACCGGAAGTCCACCCCACACCGCCCCCCAAAAACACACCCCCTAAAACGTCATCAGAAAGGGTCCTGTCGCTTTTTTAATGATGTCAGTATTAATGGACTCTGGCTGTTTTTGATGATTTCACCGGAAGTACAATACAAAAGTCCCAAAATATGCGCTCCTAGAACCTCCTGATGCCTTTTAATGATGTCGGAGCCGGTAGTATGCTTTTAGGAGGCAGGAAAACTGCAGGAAATATGCTTTTTTTCTAGCCACTCTGTTTTTAAAAAAACAAACAAAATACAAGCTGTTAGGAGGCAGAAAAACAGTGGCTCATTCTGTTGACAAGGATTTGGGTTTTTTAAAACAAGTGATTGAAGCTACCGGTGGTGAATTGCATGAACTGCAGGATCAAACTTTGCAAAAGACAGGTTTTTTTTTTTTTCCAAAAGACTAGGGACCGGGTAGTATAATGGGTACGCTGTCACTCAAACCCCCAAGCCAAACCCCCCAGTGATGTCACCAGAAGCCCAAGCCCACCCCTCCAAGCCCTTGCTGTAGATAGGCATGCCCCAATAAAAAAAGTTACCAGAGAGCAGGCAGGAAACTGTGACTCATTCTGTACACAGAGACAGGGAGAATCCAACAACCCCCTTCCCTCCGCCCCCCTCTCTGCCTCAATCCGCCCTTCCCCCAGACCTAAATCTGAGCAGAGGATAATTGAAAGCAGTGGGGGGTGTAGGTTTGCAATGGTGAAACACAAGGCTTTAGTTTTGTTTTAAAAAAAACAGACTTCTGTATTTTACAGCCATATAAAAAACAAGAATGCACCAGCGGATCTTAAAGAAAATTTATAATGAGCCAGGAAATACCGGCAGTTTTGGCGGTATAACACCTCTTTTGCAGGCAGCTAAAGCATGTATGCCGTCTGTGACCAAGAAACAAGTGATGTCACCAGAAGCCCAAGCCCACCCCTCCAAGCCCTTGCTGTAGATAGGCATGCCCCAATAAAAAAGTTACCAGAGAGCAGGCAGGAAGCCGTGACTCATTCTATACACAGAGACAGGGAGAATCCAACAACACCCCTTCCCTCCGCCCCTCTGCCTCAATCCTCCCTTCCCCCAGACCTAAATCTGAGCAGAGGATAATTGAAAGCAGTGGGGGGGGGGGGGGGGGTGTAGGTTTGCAATGGTGAAACACAAGGCTTTAGTTTTTGTTTTAAAAAAAACAGACTTCTGTATTCTCCCCCACAACCCTTCCCTCCTCCCCTCTCTGTTAGACACGCCCAAACTTGCAAGACCGGATATAGAAGTAAGCATGTGATAGTGATCACGTGAGAACAATCTTCAAGCAGAGTTGTTGTAATTGTTCCTGAAAATGGCCGTATATGAAACACCTAAGCGTCTTGAAATGAAAATCGTTCAACAGCCAAAACTAAAGAGGAGCCATAAACGAAAGCGGAGGGCAGAAGAAGAAGGAGGAAGCACTGACCCAGATTTTGATGAACTTCCGTTGGGACAAAAGCTTTTTGATTCGCAGGATCCAAACTTGATCAATGAAAACGACTCTGAAGATTTAGAGCTGCACAAAGCTGCTCTGGATGCCGAAGCAGATTATTTGTTGGAAAAGCTTGAGTGTAAGGTAAGAAAAAATCTCTTTCCTTCTAATGATGCATTTTAGGGGTGGCGTGTTTGGGAGCTATCTATAATAGAGAGTTTGTTTAGAAGAGGTTTTAATTTAATGTTTACATTATGTTTTATAGGAAAATGAAGGATCTTTACAAACAGAAGAATATGGAGACACACCAGGTATCAAAATGAACTGTATTTGCTGCTTCTGTCCAAGTATAAAAGAACCAGATACATGTGATAAAAAAAACCAAAACAACAATCCTGAAGATGTGCACGATTTCAGCTGGTGGAGCTATATAGGATTCCCAAAACCACCGCCGGTGCATGGAGTTTTTCGAAAAACAACATTTAGATCAATCGTAAGGGTGGCTGTCTATAGTATTCTTAAAAAATGTCTGTCTGGCATACGGTATGAAAATTGCGAAGGCTGTGTTCTCGACGATCCGAGTCAGGATGATCATAGTTGCGTTTATTGGACTGCCTCTGACACACAGGAACAATTAAGGACCGCATGTAACAGGTTATGCCTAGAACGTATTTTGAATCTTGTGGTATTAGCAGCATATAAACGAGGTGTATTAAGCCTAAACAATGACGATATGAATCTGATCATATATCTTATACACAGCGTGAAAACTGCTGAAAATCCTGTTCAAAAACTAAACAGTTTGCTTAAACCTACAGATGAGATTTTAATGATAAAATATATAAATGCCATCATCTATGGGAGAAAACACCAGTCCTTTTTTAAAAATGTATAATAAAGCAGTCTTTGTTTTTTCTTGTCTGTATTTCAGAAGTATGTATTGACAATTAAATACTTTGTAATATTTTAACAAATGTTGCCATGTGTATAAATTAGTTAATAAAAACAACTAATAAATATATCAGAATTAACAAAATGTGTCAATTGTGCTTTAAGGTGATATGGATGTTTTTAGGGGGGGGGGGGATATCTTATGGTTTTATTAAGTCTCTTTGATATCAATGCACAGGCTGTAAAATGTTTGATACAGCAACTATTTCATTAACTAAGGAATGTATATTGCTATGAGCTATGTGTGGGGGGGAAGTTGTCTGGATCCAAGATCTGTAAATGGTTAATCTAATCAGAATGAGACAATGTTTGGAAGGGAAAAAAAAAAAGACCAGAATGACAAGACATTCAAGAGAGGCCAATTTTTTTTTTTTTTGTAAAGTGCCCCAAGACCTAAGAGGGCGCTGGTAACACACGACCTTTCATGAGCAAAAGGGGGGATGTATATTGTAATGAGGTAGGTGCGGATAGCTGTCTGGGACACATAATCTAATCAGGGAGAAACAATGATCAGCAAACATTAAATCACAAAAAAAAAAAAAAAGGTTCAACATACTATAGTTTTGTGAATGGGCTTCAGATCTAAAGAGATATTGATAATACATACAAAAAGCCCTGTAAATGATAACCCAAGCAAGAGAACAATCTTATTCTATAAGATGTCCATCACATGACAGAGAGGCCAGGTAGCTTTTTTTTTTTTTTTTTTTGTTTCAATACACAGGTTTTGAGGTTTGTTGGTGGTTACGCCCCACCTAATGCTGGTGATAAAAGGGTATAGCCGGTGACCAGAAAAGATTCAGCAGTCTGGAGTTTGAAACAGAAATGGATTCTTCAAACAAAGAAAGGCAGAAGTCTGTGTTTATTAATAAAATGTCACTTACTAAAAGAAGAAAAAGAAAATTAAAAGGTGAGTTAATAGTTTTAATGTATATTTTTAGATATGATTTTTTAAAAAACAGTAGTAAAAACAGTGTTTGTCTGTTTTATCATTAGAACAGGAAAATATTGCAAAATCAGACACACATTTGAACAAAGAAGAAGAAGAACAGCCTGGCTGCAGTAATGCCTTAGAGAAAAAAAAAATAGATCAACAAGGCATTTCTGACAGCAATACAAATAATGGTGAGAAATAGGTTTTCCTTAATGTCTATGACCCCCCCAAATGTCTCTCTTTTTTTCCTTCATAACAGTCAACGAAGCAGAGATCTATTTACAAAGACATCAAAAGTGTGTGTGACCCTGTGTTTTTTATTTTATTTTGTAATTTTTAGAATGTGAAAATGGTGCAAACAAAACTATTTCCAAAAGAAAGAGAAAAGAGTCTGAAGATGCAGTTGAAGGTAAGAAGTATTTTTTATATCTGTATGGGTAAAACAACAATTAGTTCACAGCTGTGTAAAAGAAAAGGTATTACTATTTTTTGTTTTTTTACATAACAGACCATGAGCAGCATATGCCAAAGAAATCTGACAAAAGACCATACAAAAAACCGAGAGATAAACAAAAAAGTAAGAATCTATACTGTTATAGTTTAAGAAAAATTCTTCTTAAAATATTGCAAAAAAAAAGTATGAGCCCACCCGTGTTAATTATTATTATTATTTTTAATTTTAGACCGTGAAAAGACTGCAAAAAAGCCTATTTCCGAAAGAAAAGATGAGAAAGACAGCAACAGACCTGTGCACAGGGTGGAAGTAGAGAAAGAATGTGAAAGCATGTTCTTAGATAATTGTACCGATGACAATGTTTCAGGGGGGTTGGTAAATAATTGTATACCAGAGACCTCTGAAAATGCAGCTGTAGAAAATGAACCGGTTAATTTTGTGCAATTGTGAGAAGGTGGAACCGTGATTTAGAAAAATTTAATGGCGTGCTTTATTCAGAGGAATTTCGTTTTATTAATTTAGATAGAATAGATTCTTTCATAGATGCGCAAAATGTTGTGAGACAAGGCATACAGCATGTTCTAAATGAAATAAGCCATAACGTGTCCCCCCATGATTATATACAGATTCATTTACATTCTACAGGTTTTCATAATTCTTTGTATTCGGGAAAGTTAAACCCTCAGGATTTGAACGCTGATGATTTCTTAGATCAAGTTAGTAAACTCCTGCAGAGTTATAGAGAGATACAGTTTGGTGAGACATTCCGCATAGTCATTCTTGTTATAAGGAACAGAGGGGGCGGGTCACGAAGGGTTTTAAGGTCTATTCTGTACAGTCAAATCATACATAAAAAGAGAAGGCATTTAATAGACTTGAATAACACAGATAATAAACTATGTTTTGCAGGGAGCGTTACAGCGCTCATGTCACCAACAAAGCTCACAGATGCAGAGCTATTAGACCGTGCTAAAAAACTGCACACAGAGCTAGGGTGGTCAGAACATAAAAAGGTCATGCTAGATGATGTCTCAACATTTGAACAACATTTGGGTATAAACATAAGAGTTGTGCTTTATACAAAAGAATGGGGGTGTTTTAAGACAAAGGACAGACCTGAATTCCAGAAAACTGTATTTATATTGTTACATGATGACCATTTTTATGGAATCTTAGATGTAAAAAAGCTCTATGGGGAGCGAAACTTCTGTCATTTTTGCCAGAAACCATATAGTCACGATCATAATTGTACATTATGGTGCCGTCTCTGTTTAACAGCAATGTGTGTAGACAATATTGGGGTACAACAGAGATGTCCGAAATGCAGGCTGTATTGTCGTTCTCAAGAGTGTTTAGAAAGGCATACGGTTCTGGCTTTAAAAAAAGAAGTTGAGTGTTTGCTTAAAATACTGTGTGAAAAATGTGAATCGTATGTTGATAAAAAACATAAATGCCGGATCAGACAATGTAAGCTTTGTTCTGAGCCCTTGATCGCTGGCGACAAGCATTTGTGTTTTATGCCCCCTATTGATCATGCACAAATATCTGAAAAATATATATTTTATGATTGTGAATGTGTTCAGGAAACAGGCTTTCATGTTCCAAATTATATATATGCAACAGATTTAAACAACACAAGAAACTGGGAGTTCAAAGGTCTTGAGAGTATTTCTAAGTTTGTTAAGATTTTTTGTGACAAAAAGTTCAAAGGATACACCTTCATAGCGCATAATTCTAAAGGCTATGATGGTTATTTTGTAGTTAGAGAGCTGCTAAAGGAAAAGATGGATGTGCGCTTGTTAGCTCAGGGTGCTAAGCTCTTAGAAATCACGATAGAACCCCTGGGTATACGGTTTAAAGACTCTTTAAATTTCCTGCCCATGAAGCTTAGCAAGCTTCCGCAAGCCCTGGGGTTTCAAGGTTGTAAGGGTTATTTCCCGCATTTTTTTAACACCAGGGTTAATCAAAATTATGTGGGACCTATGCCCGGTGTTGAGTATTATGGAGATGGGTATATGATGTCTGGAGAAAGAGAGGAGTTTTTAAAATGGTACAGGGACAATCAAAATAACACCTTTGATTTACAAAAGGAGCTGGCCTATTATTGCCAACAGGATGTGAACATTCTGAGGCAAGCTTGTGTCTTATACAGAAATGAAATCATGGCTTTGACAGAGAGAGATGTGGTTGTAGAGCAGGATGGTGGATCTAAAACTGTGAAAAGGTGTATAGACCCCTTCCAATATATAACACTGGCATCTGTGTGCATGGCTATGTACAGGTTTATGTTCTTAGAACCCAAGACCGTGGCACTCGTCCCTCCAGACAACTATCACAGACACACAAAGAGATATTCAACACCCTCTATACAGTGGCTGATGTATACAGAGGCCACAGAGCAAATACAGATCATCCATGCTCTAAAGGGGGGTGAAAAGCAGGTGGGTCCCTATTTTCTTGACGGTTATGCACTTATTGATGGGGTACCAACAGCTTTTGAATTTAACGGCTGTTTTTTCCACGGTTGTCCGAGCTGTTATAACGATAAAGACCAGAACCCCTTAACGGCTACAACCTTTGGTTTTCTCAATTACAAAACACAAATCAAAGCAGATTTCCTGAAAAGAAGAGGGTTTAAGGTCATAAGCTTGTGGGAACACGAATGGAAGAGAATGGTGAAAGAAAATATCAGGGGTTGTGCAGACTTTCTGGTTAAATCAGGCCTGCCGCAGCAGCTAGTACCCAGAGATGCCCTCTTTGGTGGTAGAACCAATGCTACATGTTTGTACTATAAAGCCAGGGCTGATGAAAAAAATACATTACTATGATTTTACCAGCCTCTACCCCTTTGTCAATAAAACCAAGGAATACCCTGTTGGCCACCCGCAAATCATTTATGACAGCTTTGGTCCCCTCTCAGACTATTTTGGGCTTGTTAAAGCCAAAGTGTATCCACCACGAAAGATCTTTTCCCAGTATTACCGGTCCGTGTGAGTGGTAAGCTCATGTTCCCACTGTGCCGCACATGCGCTGACAACAGTCTGCAGGATATGTGCAACCACACGGATGAGGAGAGAGCCCTCGTAGGGACTTGGTGCACTGTGGAGATGAATGAGGCTGTTGCAAAAGGGTATGTGGTTGCTGAAATATGTGAAATATGGCACTTTGAATGTAAATCTGTCAGCCTGTTTTCTGAATACATAAAAATGCATCTCCGTCAAAAACAGGAGGCCTCTGGTTACCCTCAGTGGTGTACCGATGTAGAAAAACAAAACATGTATATATCTGATTTTTACAAAAAAGAAGGTGTAGTTTTAAGGCCTGAACAGGTTAGTATAAACCCCGCAAAGCGTCAAATTGCCAAGCTTTTCTTAAACTCTTTGTGGGGGAAGTTTGGTCAAAGAACAAACCTACCTGTTACAAGTATTGTGAGAGATCCTGACGATCTGTATAAGTATTTGTTTTCACCCGAATATGATGTTTCATCATGCGATTTTATTGATGATGAAACAGCCTGTGTGACATGGAAGCATTCAAAAGACCGCAGCATATTGTCAGGTAATACAAACATCTTCATTGCCTGTTTCACAACTGCTTATGCTCGTTTAGAACTGTACAAACTGCTTGACAGTTTGCAAGAACGTTGTCTGTACCACGATACAGACTCTGTGATTTTTGTGAGTTGTGAGGGTGCCAGCGATCCCCCTTTGGGAGATTATTTAGGACAGTTGACGAGCGAGATACCCGCAGACGAGCATATCACAGAGTTTGTATCGGCTGGGCCCAAAACATATGGCTACAAACTATCCAGCGGAAAGACCTGTATGAAAGTGAAGGGGTTTACGTTAAATGTAGAAAATTGTAAAAAGATCAATTTCACTAATTTGAAAGACCTCGTCTTTGACTATAAAACTGACGCCGTGGACAAGAGTCCTAAAAAGATACAGGTACAACAATCTGGGATCATTAGAAACAAAAAGACCTGGGCGATAGAGACCGGCCTACTTAAGAAAACACAAAGGGTCGTATACGATAAAAGGGTGATAAAAGAGGGTTTTAACACGCTGCCTTATGGATACTGAATTTGTGGATGTTCGCTGGAGGCACCCATTTTCGTGTATTTTAGCCGGACCGTCAAATAGCGGCAAAAGCTTCTTTGTTAAAAACCTGCTAGATCACGCTGGACGTGTGTTGACTGACATGCCTGATAATATTGTATGGTGTTATAGTTGCTGGCAACCTTTGTATAAAGAAATGCTGTGTAAATATCCTTTTATTACCTTTATGGATTCTTTGCCTGATACTTTTAATGATGATCAACTGTTTCCAACCAATAAAATAAATATGGTTATTATAGACGATTTGATGGCTTCTGCTTGTAAAAGTGATGAAATTGAGAAAGCCTTCACACAATACGTGCATCACAGAAATCTGAGTATTATATATATTGTACAAAATGTCTTCTGTCAAGGCAAAACAAGCAGAACTATAGCCTTAAATACCAAATATATGGTGCTCTTTAAGAATCCTAGAGACAAGTTGCAAATCGCTATTTTAGCCAGACAGATGTACCCCGGTAAGTCACGCTTCTTTTTAGAAGCCTTTGAGGATGCCACCAGAAAGCCATATGGATATCTCATCGTGGATTTAAATGCTACGACCACTGAGCATTACAGATTGAGGACAAACATCTTTCCACCAGAATGGACCACGGTATATTGTGAAAAAACACAACCCCTCCATAAAAAGAAGTGAATATATATTCTCCCCCACATATTTGTTTTGTGTGTGTCCCAGAGATCATGTCTGCTCGCTTAAAGCGGAACCTAGCCCTTTTAAAACTTTTAGTTCAAGCCTCTCCGCAACGGAGAAAAGCTATCCTAAAGGCCGCTTCTAACGATTTAGTGGGGGCCATAGCGGAGATCGCACTAAACACTCTGAGAGGTAATGTTCCTTTATCACAACAGCAGATAAACATCTTGAAAAGGAAACGTCAAGCCATAAGGATTTTGGGTGATAAAAGAATAACACTTAAGAAAAAAAAGAAGCTGGTCAAACAGTCAGGGGGGTTTATCGGGCCTCTGCTAGAATTCGCGCTACCACTCATCACGGGGCTTTTGAGCTAAAATACTAATGCAGCACACAGAAAAAAATGTATTTAGTGTCTAGTCAACAACTTGACCGTTTGAGAAGCCCTTCAGTTCATGAGGAAAATATTAGAACCACAGCTGTTCAAAGACTCGATGAAGAAATGAAAGGTATACTTCAAAGTTCTGGTATGTCTGAATATGAGAAAGCCAAACGCTATTCAGAAGTGCTACAGCGCTATCTGGTGCTTAACAGACACGGAGAAATGGAAAAAGAAAGAATAAATCTGTATCTACCCCCACAGGATGATACAGCAACCTCTGCATTTCTAGAGCACAAAAGCCCCCCAGACCCCATCCTGCAGGAAGTGTTAAACAGCATCAGCATGCACCGTAGAAAAAATGCAGAAATACTGCTCAATAAACTGTCAAAGAATAAGGACATTGCATCCTGGGAGAGTAATGGGACTTTTGTATACAAGGGAAGACCTGTAAATGGCTCTAACCTATTAGACCTGATTCGTGGAGCTACACAGACCCGTGCTCTTTCACATCAGAGGATACCCAAAGGTTGGGGAGAGTTCATGCAAACCCTGGCAGAATTAAACATGCCCTCCACCGTCATGGGTAATCCAGCCAACAGGGATCTGCTGGTACAGCTCAAGGAAAATCCTTCAGCGACAACTGCTGAAATGTACACAAAGACTGTAAAGTGCAAAGACCCCCTCCCCCGTAAAAGACGTAAAGTACTTGACACAAACAGATGGTTGAAGGTGTAATTATATCTTTTCAAATAAAAAAAGGCTTTTTTAAAATATAGACTATAGACGTTTGGTTTGTTTTTCAAAAACTCTCAAGAGAGATTGTTTTTATTTAGGATTAGTACAATATTCTTGGTATGGTACACACATCTGGGGGGTATGAAACAGAGAGCGAAAAGATTTAGACATACAACATGTTCTCTGTTTGTTGTTTTTTACAAATTGTAAAACCATTTTGTCATTTTGCAATGGTTCTTCGGAATACAGTTTTAAAATATTTTCAAAAGACAGCCCTTTACAGCGTTGATGTAGGAAAAACACACAGTGGTTACCGCAGGTTGTAGATACAGGGTGTTGCAGTTGTTTGCTGCTGTATAAAACATCCTCACAATGTTTATTGAAAAAGTTCATAATACTGTTAGGGAAGAACAAACTATCAGGCTGTTGCCCGTAGGAATCAAAAAATTCTCCTGTGCCGTTTTCAGTCACGTATATTGCTAGCCAGTGTTCTCCAGGAAGGTCGTGGGGGTGGGTATTTACCACCAAGCTTGCAGGTTTCCTTTCTATTTGTACATCAGACAGCCAGTCACTGGGTAGGACGTCTACAAAAGATTTTGTAACATACGGATCCTTCTTTAAAATACGGTAGATCTGTACGGTGTTCATCATCATAGATAATCAAAAAGGACGTTCCTTCTGTGGTTAATTTCTATCACGTTGTCAAAGACACCATACACAAACATATTCACCGTGTGTGGCAAAGCGATGGCAAAACGGATTTCAGCCCGCAGATTACCGGTTTTAATCAAAGAGTAGTGGTCCATGCACTCTTGGTCGGGTGATAGGTCAAAGGCCAGCAAGGTATAACCTTGATAAAACTCTTGACGATCAATCAAGAGAGCACTGTCTTTCAAATGTTTACCCGTTGCGTGAACCAACTGCATGTATTCTCTGATACAACAGCCATTATCGAAATCCGGCTGGAGAGGTTTCCCTGGGACTTGCTCCCCATCCACATACAGCGCTGCAAAGTTAATATCGTAATGTTTAAAATTGAAGGGGTTTTTAGAGTAATTACCGCTGAAAGCGTCATTATCCACAAAGCCCAATACGATAATTTTGGGTAATTGTCCCAAAAAGAGGTTTTCCTGGTTAGTCACACGAGCGCCAGCCGGTATGCTAAAGACTTTCAGACTTACACGGTCCACGGCGTACTTGACATTAGCTCTCAGCAGCGCTTCTGCATGCCCCAAGCGCACTCCCGGTGACACTTTCACTCTCCTTACAAAGAGGGCTGCAGATAAAATAAGGAGTTTGTACCTCTCGTTGGCATCTCCGCTCATTAAGCAGAACGTATCTTTGTTCCGCGTTAGTTTAATTTTCACATCCACGCCATTTATGAGCAGCTTTTCTTGAAAAAACAGATCGCTATGTAAATGTCCCAGAAGCTCTACTTTATGGCTAACGGCTGTAAAAACAGCTCTTTCGGTAAAACCTTTATTACGGGATCCCACGTCTCTCACTTCATGGTTTCCGGCTGTGTCTTTATAAAATAGGCCGCTTGTAAACTGTGTTTTGAGAGGACCCTCGCCGTAATTGAGAAGCAACTCTATGAGGGCTCTGTAAGGGTAACAGTTGTTGCTCTGACTAATGAGTCTGTCTCCGAGAGTGACATCCAGCTGGCTAAAAATAGAGGCTATTGGATAGTTCACGAGAGCTACTTTGGCCCCTACATCAAGATCGGACCCATCTTCGTTCACGATTTTGCAGGTCAGGTACAGCAACGTGTTGTTCAAATCCAGGTAATCCTCGCCATGTCCGGCTATATAAAAATCTAAAGGGGCTGTTTCTGACAAGGCAGATAATGGCGGAATCTCCACATAAACACTTTTTTCTATGCTGGTTTGTGTGGGGGCCAGTTGAAACAGATCCAGTTCTGATTTCAAACATTCTTCAGACCCCTGATGTACAAAAGCCATAGTTTTTAGAATATATCTTGCTTCTTGGCGGAGAGGTTTCTCTTCTTACCCTTGCGTTTAGTCTTTTGAGACTTGACACGCTTGGTCTTCTTTGTTTTAAAAGGTTCAGGAGGCCCCTGATGATTGGTTCTCTTTCTTTTAACAGCTCTTCTAATAACCACTAATCCTGACCCCTCCTGCTCTGTGTTATTGTTCATTTTATGCAGAACCGCCGTTGTGACACGGCCCATAACATCTTTGGCGATGTTTTTTGCTGCACTTTTCACATGAGGTTTAACAATCTCAAAACCCCTTCTCAAAAGAGGTATTGCTTTTCTAAAGAGACTACGAAAAATTCCGCCTATCCCAGCCCCGTACATGACCGGAGCACCGTAATACCTCGAAAGGCCTTCACCGGCCTGTGCTGCATAGTAATTTCTGTATGCGCCAGGGTCTCCATAGTATTTAACCACAACCATTTTAAAAAATAGTTTTCCGGGGTCGCAGGTGTAGCTTAAGGATCACTTTCCCATAGCGAAATGAGACGTGTTGGTTCTGGTCCGTCTTTATTTCAAATGTTATGGTGTCTATGTGCTGCTTGTTCACAGGAACATAATGCGGTTTATCATAAGTGAAGGTGATAAACTCGTCCTTACCCCCTTTAGCGGGAACACAACGAAGTAGCTGCACAAAATGGTCTCCCACCAGCTGGTGCTCTACAATATCCGTATACAGGTATAGGGTATTAAACCCTCCTGTGATATCCGTTGGAAATAGCGAGCGGTTCGTATTCGTTTTAGCTTCTAGCCCCAAAATGGTCGCTAAGTCACCCCCTGCAGAAATTACTGCTTTGTCCTCTGATTTTAATTTGATTCTTCGGATATTGGGGTCATAGATGATTCGTGGTGCCATGGGTTTGAAGACACCGTTCATGTCGTGGTTCATTTGATCCGTCAGGTTTTGAACGGTTGCATAATACCCTCTTCGTACAACAAAGTGATGCTCCGTGCTTCCTTCACTCGTGGTGACAACATATTTATGGTCTTCTTTAATATTATCCCATGTGTTCGGGTACTGTATTTCCACCAGACCCACTTCCCACGGGCCCTGTAGGTCCAAAGGTCTAGCTAATTGTGTGGTGAAATTAGAGCTGTTGTTTTGTGGAAATATTCTCACAGAGGCGTTACTAGGCAGCGTTACGTAAAATCCCCCTTCATTCATTTTTTTTCTTTTTATGAGACAAGGCCTTTTCAAATCAAATGTTTTGAATCTCTGATGCTTTTATCCAGCTGTTAAATTTTTCAGGCCATCCTCGCCATTTCACAAAGCACTGTTTGTTCTTACCTCTCCCTTTTACCTTTAGAACCTTATCAACGCGGTATATTCTGTCCTGTTGAGGGCTGACTTTCTGTAATTCTTCAGGATAAAAAGAACCTTGAATGGTTTCCTCACCATAATCTTGTATCTTGTACACTGTTTTCTGTCCCCTGCTTAGGACATCAGTTATTATAAATATCTCATCTGTCCATGTTTGTTCATAACCTTTTTCAAATTTCCCTTTAGTTTTTGACAGTCTAACATGATCCCCCTTTTTTAAAAAAGGCTTAGCAGTTTCATGTTTGTTGTTATTGCCGTAGATTACTTTCCAGAACCGCAGTGAGTTTGAGGTTGTTACATCGATGGGGCGGGCCTGTATTGTTCTGTGAAAACTGCGATTGTAACTGTTCATAAAAGCCGGAAGCACATCTTCATAGCGAAAAGTGTTGCGCGCTGTAAAGTATCGCCACATTTTGGATTTTAAAGTCCTGTTAAATCTCTCCACAACTGCTGCCTTAACATCGTTGTTGGTCACAAAATGCTGAATGCCCCTGTATTTTAACAAACTCTTCACAGATCTGTTTAAAAACTCTTTACCTCTGTCTGTTTGTATTTTGTTGGGAACACGACCACCTTTAAATATATTTTCAAAGGCCTCGGCCACTTCACGACCTGTTTTTGTTTTTAGGGTCACAGCCCATGCGTATTTTGACAAAATATCTATCACCGTCAAAATGTATTTGTAGCCTCTGTTATAACCAGACAAGGCTGTCATGTCAACAAGATCTGCTTGCCATTGCCAATCCATATCTGGCACTATGGTTTTATTTCTTTTAAATCGTACCCTAGCAGGTTTGTGTAAAGAATAAGCATCTTGTTCTGTAAGCCAATCAATCACTTGTTTCTTGGTCACAGACGGCATACATGCTTTAGCTGCCTGCAAAAGAGGTGTTATACCGCCAAAACTGCCGGTATTTCCTGGCTCATTATAAATTTTCTTTAAGATCCGCTGGTGCATTCTTGTTTTTTTATATGGCTGTAAAATACAGAAGTCTGTTTTTTTTAAAACAAAACTAAAGCCTTGTGTTTCACCATTGCAAACCTACACCCCCCACTGCTTTCAATTATCCTCTGCTCAGATTTAGGTCTGGAGGAAGGGCGGATTGAGGCAGAGAGGGGGGCGGAGGGAAGGGGGTTGTTGGATTCTCCCTGTCTCTGTGTACAGAATGAGTCACAGTTTCCTGCCTGCTCTCTGGTAACTTTTTTTATTGGGGCATGCCTATCTACAGCAAGGGCTTGGAGGGGTGGGCTTGGGCTTCTGGTGACATCACTGGGGGGTTTGGCTTGGGGGTTTGAGTGACAGCGTACCCATTATACTACCCGGTCCCTAGTCTTTTGGAAAAAAAAAAAAACCTGTCTTTTGCAAAGTTTGATCCTGCAGTTCATGCAATTCACCACCGGTAGCTTCAATCACTTGTTTTAAAAAACCCAAATCCTTGTCAACAGAATGAGCCACTGTTTTTCTGCCTCCTAACAGCTTGTATTTTGTTTGTTTTTTTAAAAACAGAGTGGCTAGAAAAAAAGCATATTTCCTGCAGTTTTCCTGCCTCCTAAAAGCATACTACCGGCTCCGACATCATTAAAAGGCATCAGGAGGTTCTAGGAGCGCATATTTCGGGACTTTTGTATTGTACTTCCGGTGAAATCATCAAAAACAGCCAGAGTCCATTAATACTGACATCATTAAAAAAGCGACAGGACCCTTTCTGATGACGTTTTAGGGGGTGTGTTTTTGGGGGGCGGTGTGGGGTGGACTTCCGGTGATGTCATACCCGCTACGTCACAGGGGGGTGTGGCTTGGGGTTGGGGTGTGGGTGGGGTCATCCGTGACATCATGGGGGGCGGTTTGGGGGTGGGGTGTGGGAGGGGCTCCCCATTCACTTCTATTGGGAGGGGAGGAGCATCAATGGGGTCTGGGCGGGGCCTGGGGCGGGGCCAGGGGCGGGGCCAGGGGCGGAAGGGGTGGGGCCTGTGGCAGAATGGGTGGGGCCTGGGGGCGTGGTCGAGGGCGGGATGAGGCAGGAGGGGCGTGGCTACACCCCCATTCACTTCTGTGGGGAGTGGGCGGGGCTTAGACCGGAAGTGAATGCTGATTGGCTGCGGAAGGGGTGGGGCCTGTGGCGGAAGGGGTGTGGCTGGGGGCGTGGTCGAGGGCGGGATGAGGCAGGAGGGGGCATGGCTACACCCCCATTCACTTCTATGGGAGTGGGCGGGGCGTGGGCGGGGCTTAGACCGGAAGTGAACACTGATTGGCTGCTGTCATCCTTATCTCACCTGTCAATCAGTTTGATTGATCGTGTACCCATTATACTACTAAGGTAGTTTCAATGGGAAAAAACAACAAGTTTAAAAGGATTCCAGGTCAATGACCTGGCAGAAAATCATCATTGGAGCCCCTGGAGACAATGATCTTCTTCTTTTTTTTTTTTTGGAGGAAGAGGAAGGCCTCAGAAGGGTTCTAACAATCGTTTAACAAATTCATAAATGATCTGGAAAAGGAAATAATGAGTGAGGTGATCAAATTTGTAGATGACACAAAACTATTGAACTTTGTTAAAACAGCAGATTGCAAAGAACTGCAGAAGGACCTTGTGAGACTAGAAGAGTGGGCAACTGAATGGCAGATGGAATTTAAAGTAGAAAAGTGCAAAGCAATGTTCATAGGAAAAATATTCCTAACTACAGGTACACATTGCTGGGTTCTATATTGGGAGTCACTACCTAGAAAAGGACCTTGGAGTCCTTGTGGATGATACATTGAAATCTTCAGCTCATTACAATGCAACAGTCAAAAGAGCAAATAGAATGCTAGAAATGATCCAAAAAGGAAAGGAGAGTAAAACAGAAAATATCATATTGTTGCTATGTTGAGCTATGGTGCAACTGCACCTTTGGTATCATGTGCAGTTCTGGTTGCCCCATCTCAAGAAAGTCGTACCAGAAGAGGGCAACAAAAATGATAAAGGGGATGGAACATCTCTCCTATGATGAGAGGCTACATTTGCTAGGGCTATTCGGCTTGGAAAAGAAACAGCTGAAAGCGGACATGATAGAAGTTTACAAAATCATGAGTGGGGTAGAACGTATAAATAAAGGACAGTTATTTACTATTTCAAATAATACTGAAACTCCATGACACTAACAACCAGCAGATTTGAAACAAATGTGGAAATTATTTTTTTCACTCAGCACACTATCAAGCTGGGAATCTATTGCCAAAAGATGTGTTTAAAAGAGGTTTGGACAAGATTGTCAAAACAAATCCCATAACACATTGGCCTAGATTTTCTAAGATACCGTGGCATCGTGAATTGCACAGTGCAGGGGGACGGGGAGGGGGGGGGGCGAAGTGGGGGGTGGGCCTACGGTAGCCGGCAGCGATCGCACCGCCGCAGTGTGATCGCTGACGGCTTTCGCACCCAATAGCGCCATCGTAAAAGGTGATGCTATTGGGTGCGAAATTGCAAGCGAAAAGGCTCCTTAACTTTTCGCCATCCATGCTGTCTTTGAAGCATCCGCCCCAGTGCCACTCCGACTCCTCCCCTTCTGGTGGAAAATAACCCCCATTATTAGCCAGACTATTGCTATCCCTGGGCAAAAGTAACAGGAATTAGATGTACTTTATGAGATCTGTCAGGTACTTGCAATCTGGATTGGCCACTGTTGGAGACAGGATGTTGGCATCCATGGACCTTGGTCTGACCCAGCATGACAATTCTTATGTTCTTAATGTTCTTGAGGCTTTTAGGTTGAGAATAAGTCAGAAGGACATGGTTCCTGCCATTGTTAAATGTTATCAGCAGTGCCAGCACAAGTGCCAAACTGAGCCCCAAGCGCTTTATCATCCTTTTTCCATAATTTTCAATCACCTATATGCTAATTTTTAGTATGCAAATGCATGCCAGATTTCATGCATGGTTTAATGAATTGGCTGGAGCTATAATTTTTCTCTGCATTGCTTTTCTTATTTCTACATATTTTTCATCTTTATGAGAGGGTAATGCACTGAATCCAGCAGCAGTGCTGATACAGTCTTGTAAGCTTCTAAATTATGGAACTGCTCCCTTGCTAGACTATGATCCACTGGTCTCCTTAAGTTGTCAGTCCACCTATCTTCTGATGCTGGTTTAAGAGAAGAGGAAAGGGCAACATGAGGTTGCACTCCTTACACCCTCATACCCTCTGTTAACTGGACCAATGGACTCCTTTGTTGACCATCAGCTTGGATCAAATGAGACTTCCACTAGCAGCATTGTCAGAGAAATGCAGGATGAAGAATGCTACCCAAAATTGGAAATGTCATTTCACCCCGAAATGCAATATCCCTTCTCTCTGCCCAGAGTATTGCTAATGCCCAAGATACTGAAAGATTCAACAGTTTCCAGTTTGGTGTAGCTCTTTACTTCTGTTGTTGGAGAACCCTTAGTACATGTAAAACACTTTAAGCCAACAGCTGAATCAGAATGCTGGAACTTCAGATGTCTGGTGCAGCCAGTCATTACACTGGAGAACACAATTTTCATTGAGTTAGATCTGACACTTGTTTTTGACTAATTTTTGACATCTGAATCAAAAAATGACCCCAGTTTTTCTCTATCAGGTCAACTTTTTAAGGTATAGGATACCCTCCCTTTGTCCCAAAAATCATACAAAATGTATCTACAAAGGAAATAAAAGAAAAAATTACCTGAATATACTGTTTATTTAGAGTTATTTTATTCATACAAAGGCTATATATTGTTACTGTAAGTCAAATTGTGTACAAGTAGTAAAGTTCTGCTACCAAACATACATATTAAACATACATATAAAAAGTTTACGCTTATAGCTTTTCCGGCAGTGTTCAATCTGTGGACAATCTCACCTGATGCTCCAACAATAGTCAGCCATCATATGTACATCCCTTCTACCCTGATACCATGCCTCCATGACCTTCAGATCTTGGTGGAATTGTTCACCTTGCTCATCACTGACTGCACCAAGGTTTTTCGGGAAGTCAGCAAGATGGTTATGCAGAAAATGCACCTTGATGCTCATGTTGCAATGAAGCATTTTGAAGCTCTCCAAGAGTTTCTGGACAATTTTGATATAATTCTGTGCTCGTGTATTTCAAAGAAAGTCCTTGACAAGGTTTTTGAATGACAACCAAGCATTCTTTTGGAGTTCTGACATTGTCCCGATGAAATGTTCATCTTTAATGAGCTGCCGAATCTGTGGACCGTCAAACACACCGGCCTTTATCTTTTCAAATGACATGCTAGGAAATGCCAAAATGAGATACTTGAAACAGTCTCCTTCAGTTGGCAAAGCTTTAACAAATTGCTTCATGAGACCCAGTTTTATGTGCAGAGGTGGGAATATAATGTTCTTTCTGTCAACAAATGGCTCATGTAGAATGTTTGGATCACCAGGTTTGAGGTCAGATCTTGGAGGCCAATTCGTCTGCACCCAATGCTTCTCACGAGCTCTGCTGTCCCACATACACAGAAAACAGGGATATTTGGTTTATCTGCGTTACTGACCAAGAAGGAAGCAGACCATTTTAAGGTCAACACAGATGATCCAATTGTGCTTGTAATATTGCAACAGATCAATGTCTTCATAGTCTTCATAGTCTTCACGAAAACAAACTGAATGGCCAAATGGGACTGCACCAAATAAATTGCCATTGTGGAGGAGGACACACTTCAAGCTCCACTTTGAGCTATCGATGATCAGTCACCATTCAGTTGCATTATAGATTGGAATTCCCAATTTCTCCATTAAACCATGTATGTTATGACAATAGACAAAGCCACTGTCACTTCGAAAGTACTGCAGAAATGCACTTTCTCTTGATCGAAAGTAGGATACCTGTGCTCCTTTTTCAAGCAAATTTTTCTTGTACAGTCTTGATGCTAGGAGTTCTGAAGCCTTTTTGGATAGTCCCAAATCTCATGCCAAATCATTCAACTCATGCTGACCAAACCCCTTATGAACTGAATCATCTTCAATTTCAAAATCTTCATCGATACTGTCACTTAGTTCTTCACCATACTCCTGTTTTTCGAAAGAGGGTAGTTCAATGAAAACTGGCACTGGGATTTCAGCTGAATGAGGCACTGGGCGTATAGCTGATGGTAGACTAGGATACTCTATTTTACATTTATTTTTCTTGTTATATCCTGACGTTTTAACTATATAAAAATAACAGTCACTTGAATGATCTCTGGGCTCTCGCCAAACCATAGGTATACTGGCAATTTATTACATGTTCCCTTCATCCACATCCATAAACTCTCGACACACTGCTTGCACAACTTGAGAGGGGCCCAAGACTTATCTTGATCACCAAGTTTTACTTTAAAATATGCAAAATAGGCTTGCCTAACAAATGCGCTGATGTTTGTCCTTTGACTGGGAATGGTAAAACTGCCACAGATAAAACAAATCAGGGTTGTTTAGGCACCTATGACATGAAATAGCAGAGGCAGACATGATCTGAAGGAAAGGAAATAAGTATGTATGTAAATAAAAAAATAAATTCTGCTAACTCCTTGTATACAGACAAGAACTTGGACTACACTTCGGAATACGATTTACTATATAGAGCAGCACACAACCTCTCACCACACTGTCTCATGTGTAACTGAATAGCCTACACAAGTATGAACCTGTCGCTAGTCTCCAAGGTCATCCCTCACGCCTCCCCACTTAAGGGAGGTTTGATCTCCGCCAATAGGAGAGCACTAGTGCTTCCCTCGATCCAGGCTCGAACCACCCTAGTGTGGTCGCATTAAGGGGGTCATTTATCAAAGTGCTATATGGGTAACATCAAGCTAGGTTGAAAGAACATTGCACAAATCTCATCTTTGTGCGAATTTCTTCACTCCAAAGGTCATCGAATCTTCACAAGAGTGCACTGTTCTGTTCATACGTCGCACTCTGAATGTCAAAGTGGCCCCTAACCCTAGGCTAATACCTAAACCTCACCTCGAGTACATGTGTGGGCCTCCTATAGAGGTATAAATACTTAACTAGTATGAGGGCCTTATAGCTAGTCTCTCTCTCTCTCTCTCTCTCTCTCTCTCTCCCTCTCTCCCTCCCCCCCCCCCCCAGTGGTGGTAGGCTATGCTCTGTCTCCCCTATTTGCAAAAACATCTCTCCTCCACCCAGTGGTCATAGGTAGGAATTACAACAATTCTGGCACTTACCGCAAAGTGCGAAAAAGTTATTGCAGTTTGCGATAATACCTTTGTGAAGTGCTAAGATAGTGCACTTTGCGATAAACAGCCTATTACCATAAAACATGCCCCTTTTCCTATCATGTGCATTTTGATAAATCTAGGCCTAAGATAGGCTGTAGAGAAAAAACTTGATGTGATAGAAGAAAACTAGCTGGTTTTGAAATCAACATGCCTATTTAAGTCTAAAATAGCTGAAAAATCAAACTCAACAGAAATTACGTTAAAAATTGTTCCCCAGTGTTATTTGTTGGCCTCTGGCCTGATAAAGCAGAAACTAACTACCTGGCAGATGCAGGTCCAGATTAAGATATGCTGTGACCTAAAGCTCTGACAAGTTTAAGAGGCCCCACAGAACTGACAAAAACATGTAAAGCTTGAAATTTAGTAATTTATTTGTATTTAGATCATAATCTGAGGCTCTAAACTGTAGCTTAGATAGTTTGTTCCTACATCTAGCATTGGGCAGATGCCAGACAACTGGGAGTTTCCTAGCCCGATGAACAGAGGAGGAGGGTATTCAGAATATATCACCTGTCCTTCAAGTATATACTTTAGAACAATTAATTGAAAGCCATTACTCTGCTTGAAATGCTTCTGATGGGATGGCTGGATAATTTGGAAATTCTTACTGGAAAGACAGAGTCTACGGTTTCTTATCAATCAAAACTGAGGACAGACAATGCAAAATCTTGTGGAACTTTTGAAAACCTAATTAGATCTCTTAAAAGTCAAGATCTTACACTAATGCAGCACAACTGTCTTTTCTGTAAAGGTTGCGATGTTAGAAAATGTCATTGAAGAAATAATTCTTGCCTAACAAACTTCTTCCCCAACATTTTGTATATTTCATCTCATGAGATATACAAAATATTAAGCATCATCCTTTCTTTTGAATATGCTGAGCTACCATGAGCTTAATTATTTTTTTCCAGTCAGTTCTTGCTTTCTTACTTCATTTTCCTGGTACTATAATTTATTATTCTTCCCCTTAATATAATTTTAATGTTTCCCATCTCACAGCAGTGGAAACTTCACTGTCACTATGAAATTCAAAATATTCTTTCATTGTCTTATTTATTATTTTCCATAATACTATTCTTCCAATTATTTTAAGGACATCAGGCATCTTATCTTTCCCCCAGCATGTCTAATATGCTGCAGAGTTTCATATCATTTGCAAATAGGCATATTTTTACTTGTAGTCCTTCCACAATGTCCCTACAAAGACATGGAAGAGGACAGGGTCTTGCACTGATCCTTGTGGTGCCCTGATGGTCACTTTCTGTTCAGAGTTAGCACCACTAACCACTACTCTCTAAGGGCCTTATTTTCCAAACGTATCGCACGCGGTAAGGGACGTTTCGCACACGAAATGTCCTTTTTCGCGTACGATACTAAAATGGGGGTGGAGTTGGCCCCGGAAGAGGAGGAGTCGGGGCATCACCAGGGTCGACTGCACGACGACGGCACGCACAGCGAAAAGGTAAGTGCCTTTTCGCTGCCTATTTCGCTCCCAATAGCTACACCTCCTATGGTGGCGCTATTGGGTGCGAAACCGGCAGCGATCGCACCGCGACGGTGCGATCACTGCCAGCTAGCACAGGCCCGCCCCCTGTTTCGGCTCCCCGCCCCTCATCTTCTAAAGTATCTCAGGCCTGCGATACTTTAGAAAATGAGGCCCTAAGTCTTGTTTAACCATCTTCTCACTGAGTTAATAATTTTCCTTCCGACTTCCAGACTAGTTAGCTTGTTTTTCAGTCTTTTATGTGGAAAAAACTAAATAGGCCACATCTAATGTACCCCTGATATACTTATCTGGGTGCTTAATCAAAGAATTCAAATATGATGACTTTCTGTGTAAATCATCATATTGAGGTTCACATTTTTTGGATCCCTGATCAAGGACCAACATTAGGTTGGTAGACAGGTATACAGTAATTTCATGATATTTCAGAAGGCTGAGGCACATAATGCTCCTGCAGCTCCTTCACCCCCCACCAACAACAAAGTTTATAATGCTGAAACTGATTAATGAAGTGCTAGCAGGTGCTTCTTGAATACAGCATTTATCTAACAAACACATGTATAGCTCCAATATCAGCTTAACTTATGAATCAGGATTTAATTAGCCTTTTTGAAGACCTCTAACACTGCATTATTAAATCTCTTGAGTCTTCATTAAGAATTTGCACAGTGAATAAAAGATGCAGAAAAGTCTAATATGCAGTGCAAGGTTTAGCTAATATTGTAGTGCTTGAAATTCAGGCTGCAAAAGAGAGTTGTAACCTGCTAGACATAAATAGAATATCACATTAAACTATAAATTATAAGATAAAAACAATAGTGCAACAGTTTATATTTTGTTAAGATGATTTTTCGTTTTCTAATAAGTAAATTATCTTTTATTTATTTATTTATTTATGTATTTATTTAAGAATTTTTATATACCATCTTTAGCAAATTAGATTTGAACAAAAACGGTTTACAATAATGAGCAAAAATAATAAATACTATTCTTTCATTTATTTATTTATTTAATTATTTAATGAGTTTTATATACCGTCATTCGGAAAAGCCATCACAACGGTTTACAAAAGCTCAAAATGCAAGATTTTTAACAATTGAGCAAAAAGGGATAACAGGAAGTTTATTAAACAAAGGCAAGAGATTCAATTGCAAAGATATTAACTGGCATTTGCACTACAGGTTGCACTAAGGGGTGCACAAAGGGGAGGGCCCCCTTTGTCGCGCGGCACCTGATGGCAGGGTGCCTTTCAACGGTCGGAGCTGCCCCTGGTGACGTTGGGTGGGGGCGGGGCTTCCGTTCGGGTCTCTCCCTCACATTCATAAAGTGAAAGTAAAAATAAAATAATAAAAAGTATGAATAAAAATTACATAGTAACTTATCACTATCAATATTACTAAATAACTTTATTCTAAAAGATATTGAAATAAAATAAAATTAACTTTAAATTTAACAAAACATAAAGATGGAAAATTAAAATAACATCATAAAAACACAACATAATAAAAGAAAATGGATCTACTTAATCTTTTAATCAGTAATTCTAAATGCTTCTCTAAGGAATTATATTTTTAATGATTTTTTAAATTCCTTAGTATTTGAAATTTGGCGTATGGCATTTGATAGAGCATTCCAATGTATAGGCCCAGCTACAGAAAAAGCTCTATGACGGGTAACATTTAATTTTGCTAATTTGACTGAAGGCATGTCCAAAAGGTTCATATTCGAGGATCGAAGCTCTCTAGGTTTGTATATACTCAAAACAGAACATAGCCAGGATGAATTAGTCTTTTGCTTTTGGACATAAAGGGGCCTATGTACCAAAGCTTAGGGGTGCATTTTCAAAGAGTTACGTGTGTAACTCTTACAGGTAAGTAGCTGTACTCGCACTGTTGGTATTTTATAAACCTTGAAAGCACGCATGTACTTTAGGTTTCATCCTCACATATATGTGCAAATACAGGGGAGGTCTAGGAGCATTCAGGGGCAGGGGCCAAAGTTATGCATGCAAGTTGATATTTTGAAAGAGACTTACGTGCATACATTTGGCAACTTACTTGTGTAATTTTGCACCTGCTGATTATCTTGTGGAGTTGATATCAGACTTGTTTATGGTGTACTATTAGTTGGGTGGGAGGTTTTGTGAGCTGGGGGGAGCTCAGGCTGAAAAACCAGGAGGATCTTGATGACTTGGAGAAGGACTGGGCAAACTGGTGGAGGAATTGAAAAAGTGGAAATTTCAATTATTCATGCTTGATTTGAAATACACTGACTTTCGTGCATAAGTCGAGTTTTACATAGGTAAGTCCTACTTTATTTTTGCATGGAAATTATACATGCATACCATGTAAAATTAGAAGAAAAAGTATGTACATTCAATGCTCTGGAATACATGCTTTCACTGCATTGTATGGATTTGCACGCAAGCAAACATATGCGTGAATGTTGGGGGGCGCACTTACTTACATTTTATAATGTACACAGGTTATAAAATACTATCCTAGTTCTCTACATGGCCATATATGTGGGTATATATGGCTGCATGGAGTTGTTTGAAAGTTATCATCTTAGCATGCACTTGGAATAGCGTGCTATGCACTAACTGGGTCATTCATCAAGCTGCGATGTGGCCTTATCGCATGCGTTTTTCACATTATCACTGGCAGCAGCACGGGAAATAACTACACCTTTTCACATGGCACTATGGGGGTGATAGTATGCAGCAGAATGATGAACCTAGGCATAAGGGATGAATTTTCAAAATGTTATCCACTAAAAACTAGTATATAGGCAAGTAAGCAGAATCTACTGCCATGTTCCGTATTTTATAAAAGAACATAAGAACATAAGAAATTGCCATGCTGGGTCAGACCAAGGGTCCATCAAGCCCAGCATCCTGTTTCCAACAGAGGCCAAAACCAGGCCACAAGAACCTGGCAATTACCCAACCACTAAGAAGATCCCATGCTACTGATGCAATTAATAGCAGTGGCTATTCCCTAAGTAAACTTGATTAATAGCCGTTTTATGGAATTCTCCTCCAAGAACTTATCCAAACCTTTTTTGAATCCAGCTACACTAACTGCACTAACCACATCCTCTGGCAACAAATTCCAGAGCTTTATTGTGCGTTGAGTGAAAAAGAATTTTCTCCAATTAGTCTTAAATGTGTTACTTGCTAACTTCATGGAATGCCCCCTAGTCCTTCTATTATTCGAAAGTGTAAATAACCGAGTCACATCCAATAGCAACCCGGGGTTCCCTCAGGTTGAGCCCTTGGTTACCCGGGCCTCCTAGTCTTAGGTGGGCCTCGCAGGGTCTCCTTGAGAGAAAGTTCAAGGGCATGCCCACCACAAACAAGGGTGCGTGGTTGGTGTCCAAACAGTGAAGTCCAGAGGATACAGGAGGCCAGAAGAGAGTGTCCGAGTGTACAGCAAGGATCAAGGCCAGAGTATCAGTCCAGAGTAGTCAGCCAAAGCAGGGTCGGTTACAGTGGTCAATCTGGGTGTAGTCAGGTCAGGCAAAGGTCAGGTTCCAGACAGCGATCAAGAGTAGTCAGGTCAGGCAGAGGTCAAGTTCCAGGCAACGATCAAGAGTAGTCGAAGTTCAGACAGAGGTCAGGTCAGGCAGCAATCAAAAGTAGTCTAAGAACAGGCAAAGGTCAGTACCATGAGATCAGTCTGAAGGGTACTACCAGGAATGGAGAGATGAAGGAACAGGAGATGCTGGAACAGGAGACACAGGAGATGCTGGAACAGGAGACACTGGAACAAAGACACTGGAACAGGGGACACAGGAGCAAGACACTGGAACACAGAAGGCAAACTAGAGACACTGGAGTGTATGACCTGATTGCCAAGGCACCTTTCAAGGGAATGGGCCTGGCCTTATATACACGGGAGCTGTGATGTCATCGGAGGGTGACGGGTTGGAGTTTCCCGCGCTGGTGTCTTTAAATACCATGATGTAGGCCATGTGTGCACCTAGGGGCGGGGCTGAGGAGCAGGACGATGCAGAGCCCCTGCAGGAGCTCCGCTGTGAGGCCAGCGTCGGAGACGGTGAGAGGGGGAGCTGGGGAAGCTGCGAACTTGCTGCAGCGGCAGAGGGAGTGAGGCCGGAGCTGGTAGACGGATGGGATAGGTGAGCAAGACCGGCTGCGGAGCGGACATGGCCGGGAAGCGAAACAGTTCTGCTCTGAATTACATAGTTCTGCCTGTTTCAGTACATACGAAAATTTGCAATGCAATGAAAGCACTTACTTTCTCTACTATTTTATAAACATAAGTATCTATATTTTAGTTGCAGAAAAAAACATAACATGTATGCGTAATAACTCCAATTTATATGTGGAGGCAGGTATTATATAACATATACATGTATATCACTTTGAAAATATTTACTTGCATGTGTGCTTGAAATCACCAGTTTGCTGATACCTCCACCAGTTAACACAGTTAGTCTCCAGTTCACCTAGATCCTTTAGCACTTCATCCTGAATACCCACCTGTTCACCAATGCCTCCCACTCAAAAATTGCAGACAACAGACAAGTCTGGTTTCACTTGTGCTAGTCAATTAGCAGGTGTATGAATAAATTTGATAATTTATAAGCATATATCTCTTATAGAATAGCATTTCCATGCATACTTCTCGACCTTGCTCCAGAAAGCCCCAGATCACTTCTTTTTTGCAGTAGTAACATGTATGTGCAAAACCGAAAATACGTACTTACTTCAGATGTTTTTTGTTTTTTTGTTTTTTTATTTTTTACTTATTTGATTTTACACAAATACACAAATAAACCATTGTGATTGAAAAAATGGTTACATAGTATTCAAATTTACAGGAAAATTATTCCAGGATATAATATAAAGAATAACCATCAAAATATTAAGCAATATGTAGGGGGGTGGATGGAAACTCTAAGGAGCGAGAATACTTCAATGTAACAAGAAAAAAGAAATATTAAAGGTGGCCGATTCCAAGCCGGTACATTCCTATTTCGCACCTACTGTTACTGCCTATGTCGCAGATAATTGGTGAGAATCAATAAGGAAACGAAGTTGTGATGGTTCAAAAAAAACATACACGGAGTCCATATACTTGACTACGCATTTGCAAGGGTAACGAAGCATAAACTTGGAACAAATAGCGAACACTTCTCTCATTTGTATAATTTTTTCCTCCCTTTCCTGAGTAGACCTCGTGATATCAGGAAAAAGCCAAACTTTTTGGCCATAGAATTCTGTAGTTCTATTGGGAAAAAATAGCCTCAATACGTTATTCTTCTCAGACAGAAAAGCAAAAGATACAAATAAAGTTCCCCTCTAAGAGACCATATCCTCATATGAAAGTTCCAATACATCTGTAATATTCAGTTGAACTTGCTGCGCTTGATTCTGCTGTTCATCTTTTTTAGATGGTATATAATATGCTTTGGTAATTAAAGGAGTTGCCTCCGAAGGAATTTTCAATATAACATTTAAATATTTTTTGAACAGTTCCATCGGTGTTATATAGGTAATCATTGGGAAATTTAAGACTCTAATATTAGTACTTCTAATCGTGTTCGCCATGTTTTCTATTTTTTTATCAATCACAGTCTCTCTTTGTATTACATGATGTTGAAAACTTTCCAGCATTTTAACTTTCCCTTCGATTTCCTGTGTTTTCTGCTCTTGCTTCTCAACTCTCCTTTCATTTTCATTACTGCGTTTGTTCGAATCCACGCACATTTTAGAGAGGTTGATAACAGCATTTTCAACAGCAGCTAAAGCGTCCCAAATAGCATCCATTGTTACCACCTCAAGTCTTACTAGGTAGGAGGTTAATTGGCAAAACTCACCAGCACTAGCAACTCCAGTAACAGTGTCCCTTTCCACAGCCAGAATCGGGCCGGGCACAGATATACCCAGCTGTGATGTTCCCTCCGGGTCTCTCTCCCTGGACACAATAGGGATGTGAATCGTTTTTGAACGATTAAAATTATCGTCAGATAATTTTAAAATCGTCCAAAATTGTTAGAGTGCACGATACAATACAAATGCCCACGATTTATCGTCAGGGGCATTTGTATTGTATCGTTAAATAGGGCACACCAAAAAAGCCCCTAAACCCACCCTGACCCTTTAAATCGACCCGACCCGACCCATCGCTATTTTTTTTTTACAGAGGCCCGCGCCGCAAAAAAAAAAACCAACCCATTTGACCCTTTAAATCGACCCCCCCTCCCGACCCGACCCATCGCTAATTATTTTTTTACGGAGGCCCGCGCCGCAAAAAAACCCAAAAAAACCCATCCAACCCCTTAAATCGACCCCCCCAAAACCTTTTAAAGTTACCTGGTGGTCCAGGGGGTCCTCGGGGGTCCTCGGGGAGAGAGCCAGGGGGTCCTCTGGGAGAGGAGAGATCCAGGGGGGCCTCGGGGAAAGATTTCCCAGGCATCAGCTGTTCTAAAAAAAAAAAAAAAATGGCGCCGATGCCCCTTTGCCCTTACCATGTGACAGGGTATCCGTGCCATATTATACTATGGGCTGATGGCCGGCGCCATCTTTAAAGATGGCGCCGGCCATCCAGTGCTCCTACCATGTGACAGGGGCCGGCCAATGGCACGGATACCCTGTCACATGGTAAGGGCAAAAGGGCATCGGCGCCATTTTTTTTTTTTTTTTAGAACAGGTGATGCCTGGGAAATCTTTCCCCGAGGCCCCCCTGGATCTCTCCTCTCCCTGAGGCCCCCCTGGATCTCTCCCCGAGGTCTCCCGAGGCCCCCCTGGACCACCAGGTAACTTTAAAAGGTTTTGGGGGGGTCAGGAGGGGGGGGTTGATTTAAAGGGTCGGATGGGTTTGTTTTTTTTTTGCGGCGCGGGCCTCTGTAAAAAAAAAATAGCGATGGGTCGGGTCGATTTAAGTGGTCGGATGGTTTTTTTTGGTTTTTTTGCGGCGCGGGCCTCCGTAAAAAAATAATTAGCGATGGGTCGGGTCAGGAGGGTGGGGGGGGGGGGGGGTCGATTTAAAGGGTCGGATGTGTTTGTTTTTTTTTTTTGCGGCGCGGGCCTCCGTAAAAAAATAATTAGCGATGGGACAGGTCAGGAGGTCGATTTAAAGGGTCGGATGTGGTTTTTTTTTGTTTTTTTTTTTTTGCGGTGCGGGCCTCCTAAAAAAATGTGAATTGGAATCGGAAACGATTCCAATTCACATATCTTAACGATCAGATTCGAGCCCCCCCGCAGCCGAATCTGATCGTTAAGACGATCTGGCACACGATTCACATCTCTAGGGCACAAGGCCCTGCGAGGTTCCCCTATGAGGTTGCCTGCGTCATCTCGCGGCTTTCCATGTGCTGAGGTGGCGACGGAGTCTCGGGTGCACCGGGACTTAGCGAGATCTCATCAGCCTGGGACCGAGACGCACACTCTACCTCTCTGTCCACCGCAGCAAACGCTCCCGTCTCTCTCGGCTGGGGTGTTGAGGCAAAGAAAGCAGGTATTGTAGCCTGGGATGAATCTCCTGTCCCAGGTATCGGCAGGCTTTCACGGAGCCATACTTTTCACTTTGTATGGGGCATTTTGGCTTTATTCTCCAGGCAAGAAATTTTTTTAAAAGGAAAAAAAGTTCAGCACTGCCTTCCCGTGCCTCTCAATCGGCCACCATCTTGGACTCCGCCCCCCTACTTCAGATGTTTATAATATAGCACATATGAAAATACATGATACTTCTACACATTTATGCTTTTTTTTCACATGGAACCCCTTTGAAAATTTACTTATTAGGCTTTAGAATGCATTCTAAACAGGTCCCAGAAGACGTTACTTAGTATGTAAGTTATTTTAAATTGAAGGAATATCAGATGAAAATGAGGATTTAGAAGGTGTGTGGGAAACAGAAAGCTTTGATCTCCACACTGCACTTGCTAATTCCTAATATGTAATACTAGCCTTGGACTAGATGTTAACATTTTATTATGCATGTTATTTCAAGAGCTCAACTCACAAAATGCATTTTGGGTTTCAAAACTCAGGCAATGTGGCAGCTGAAGGAGGACAGAGGACAAGAGAGAGACAGAGAAGAGGAAAAAGAATGAGAGAGAGAGGAGGCCAGAGAAAAAAGAGTGAGACTGAGGAAGAGGAAGGTTGGAGGGGACAGAGAGAGAGAGAGAGGATTTGAGGGGGAGAGCATATCGGGTCAGAGAGAGGAGGTCAGAGAGGCCCTAAGGTAGGAGAGAAATTGCAGAAAAGCGAAGAGGCAACTATGGTCATGACTCTGTGCTCTTTTCTCAGATGTCCCTTTTAATGTCCTGATATAGATGTTTAATGCATTTTATTGTCTTGGGGGAAGATGCCCAATGTTATTTTTTTCTAAATGCACTTTTTTGCTGCCTTGTATTTTCTTGTGGAGTCTCTCCCAAAGAGCACACTGTAATTTTCCAGTATCAGTTCCAGTATGTGGTTATTTTCTGTTTGAATGAAGAAAAACATTCATAGGCATGGTTAGGTGCCTACCTCTGTAGTGCTTGATCTAGCCTCCAACTCCTATTCCTCTAGCAGCAATTCTGCAATTTCCTCTTTTTTCACCTCCTCTATATCCTCTGCCTCCTTGACAAACATAAGGCAGAATTTAAGTATAGGCAACACAGGCACATGCCTGAGGCTTCAAATTCTGAAGGCCCCAAAATACCGGGACTCCTCCCGCTAATTTCTGAATTCTGGAGAAAAAAATCCCCACCCCTGGTTCTCTTCCCATAGGTGCCATAATCTTTAATCTGGCCCTGAACACATGCATTTATAAGTTCCTGTATTCTTGATGTCCCCTTCCCTTGTCCTTCTCACATCCTTTCCTTCCTCTACAGTGCTGGCCTGTTATACTCCACCTTGCATCTAATGGGCTTGACGGACTATGAGGGCTCCCTTATGCTTTAACTGCTTGGCCTCTGCCCTGTCTAACCATTACCTCCTCCCTTTCCATATTTACTTACACCATCCCAACTCTCTTCCTCACTATATCTTTTCACACTATCATCTCTCATGCCCTTTCCATACCCACTAACATGCTTACCTCCTTCTGTTACAGACCTGGAGGAGGACCCTTAGTCCAAGGTAGGATTAGTGCTACCTAGGAGAGAATCAACACTCTTAGGTCCCTACCATTGGAAGGCAAGGCCAGGTGTATCAGCAGTTGAACAGGTACTTCGCCACTGGAAGCCCACGGTCCTCCCAGGAGAAGCATGTAGGGACCCGGCCCGCTTGGACTTAGGTGAGTCGCTGAGGACTGAAGATAGGTCTGGATGCGGACGCCTCCTGCAGGTTGTGGAATCCAGACAGCTGGCACCTCCAGCAGGTTGTTAGTCAGTCCAGGAGTAGAGGCTGAAGAATGGTCAGAAGCCGGTCCAGTGGTTGGAGCCAGGAGAATGATCGAAAGCCAGTCCAGTGGTGAATCCGGGAGAATGGTCAGAAGCCGGTCCAAGGTCAAGCCAGGAGAATGGTCAGAAGCCGGTCCAAGTGTCAATCCAAGAGAATCCGTCCAACGAGAGAGGAGAAGCAGAAGCAGGAACCAGAAGTACCGGAACAGGACCAAAGTAGGCCAACAGCGGAACCCAGGATCAAGACAGGAACTCGGAGCACAGGAATCAACCAGACAAGAAGCCACGATACCAAGGCAAGGTCTGAGGAGCAGACCTTACCTTATATACTGGATCTAAGGGAGGAGTCCCAGGAAGGAGCCATGACAACTTCCTGTCATGGCCCCTTTTAAATTTAGTCTTCAGCCACGTGCGCGGCTCTATGCAGACCCAGAGGGGGAGGAGTCCGCCCGGCAGGGAAGGAGCCATGTGGCCGGGCCTTAGTAGCGGCAACGGCCACGAAGAGAGCGTTGGAGGTGACTGCCTGCTCCAGCAGGAGCCTCGGGGGCGGCCCGACGCCACGGGTAAGTGCTTGGCCCCGGTCGCGCACCGCCGCAGCTGGCGGCCATGACTGTGGGAATGTTGGAGACGGCCTGCCGCCGCGGAAAGGAGGCCAGCCCCGGTCACGGAATGCCACAGCCGGCGGCCATAACACCTTCCATGCTCTTTTCTCTCACCAACCACATCATCTCATGCCTGCTCTTTCAACACTTACTAACACAGAACACTGATGGACAGAATCATGCACCTACTTATTCATGCACCTTCTCACCCACAGACCTGGAGCAATGAACAAACAAAGGAAAGGCCATACACAAAAGGTACAGAAGACACAATTCAAGCCAAGCAGATGTCTGTTTCTTTTTCTTTTTGGCCCAATAGTCTCTCCATTCTCTTTTTTCTTCCAGTTCAATCGGAACCAATAATGAGATACTGGTGCCTTGAGCCTTCATTCACAACTACTCTGGGATGTCTTCTCCTATTTTAATAGAACCTGCCACTGTTCTGAGTTTGGTCATTGCAGCAATAGTCCTAAAGTCAAAAGCCATGCCTCAGGGCTCCTAGAATCCCATTGTCTGAAGACATTCAGAGAGCTGTTAAAAACTTTTCTATATAGGTAGGCCTACATGTAACCAAACACTGATCCATTAATAAATGCTTGCTTGGGATCATTGTAAAATCAACATCTGTAACATCTAAGTTGTAGAGTCTCCTTCACATATATTTAAAGAGTAATGATGTGTTAGGTACTCCACTGTTTAGATTAGAATATGTTTATTTTATTTGATGTTTCTGTACTGTTCATTTTGAATTTGTGTGTTTTTTGTTGCACATTGTTTAGGCCTTTCAGTGTTAAGTGATCAATAAATGTAAAAAAAAGTAAATATAAATGTAAAATGTCATGGGCTCTAAATCTGACTGTTGCCACCCTCATCAATGAGCGCCACTTACTGACCTCCCCTAGGGGCTGTTAAGGCTGTCTACATAGTATCCCTAGTACCAGCCAGAAGATGTGATCTATTAATCAAACCAGGAACCCTCTGTATGGCAGTGCATACTGCACAGCACTACCAGAGAGCCATTAGACTGACCCATACATCTGTTTCAGTATTAAACTGTAACCTGAACTAAACTGTATAAGACTAAGGTCTTGGTCTTGGACTTCAAAAGGCTGACTTCAAGAGGATATGTGATAATGTTTATGAGTCCCTATTGAGATTCTGAGAGCTGAAGGGTATGGAGGAACTGTGGGCAGTGATGAAAGGAAGTATAGAAAAAAACAACAAAAAGTTGTCTAAGAAGGTAATGGAAAGGGTAAGAACAAAGCATTAAAAAAAATACAAACAAAAAAAAAACCATGGGTGGAGGGAGACAGGCAAAATTATGAAGAAAAACCAAGGGAAGGAGCAAGACTGGTTAGAAGAAAATGGTCCAAATGAAGGAGAAAACTGCATAATCAATAAAAAGAAGAGAAAATGTTTTTCTTTAGAAATATAAGGCAATAGCAATAAACCAGATAGAGAATAAGTAAGATAAAAGGAGAAAATGGGATTTGGGAAGAGGATGAACAACAAAAGGTTGCTCAAAACCAGAGCTGGGATCTGGTGCTATTAGTTTTTTGTAACTATGTATGAATTTTTAGTCCTATTTTATAACCTCTCTCAACAGACTTAGTCCAGTCATTGTAGTGACAGTGCTCAGCCAGGGACAATGCACCAGAATTCATTCCATAATGCTATAATCATGAGCCCTAAATCTGGCCGCTACATATCGACATTGCACAATGGGGCAGATTTTATAAATCTGCGCACATGCGTACTTTTGTTCGCGCACCAGGCGCGAACAAGAGTACACAGGATTTCAATAGATACGCGCGTAGCCGCGCATATCCATTAAACTCCGGGGTCAGCGCGCGCAAGGCTGCCCAAAATCGGCAGCCTGCCTCCGTTCCCTCCGAAGCCTCGGAGGGAACTTTCCTTCGCCCTCCCCCCACCTTCCCCTCCCTTCCCCTACCTAACCCACCCCCCCGGCCCTATCTAAACCTTCCCCCTACCTCTATCACGAAAGTTACGCCTGCTCGAAGCAGGAGTAACTTTGCGCACGCCGGGCCGGGCCGGCTGCTGCGCTCCATGTTCCGGTCCGGGGGCTGGTCCAGGGACTGCTGTCACGCCCCCAGAATGCCCCTGGGCCGGAACCACGCCCCCAGACATGCCCCCGAAATGCCGCGTCACTCCCGACATGCCCCCGAAATGCTGCGTCACTCCCGGCATGCCCCCGACACGCCCCCTGACACGCCTCTCCATGCAAGCCCCGGGACTTACGCGCGTCCCGGGGATTGTGCGCGCCGCCGAGCCCATGCAAAATAGGCTCGGTGTGCGCAGGGGGGGGGTTGGGGTAGGTTTTCGGGGGGTACGCGCTTATCTTACGCGCGTACCCCTTTGAAAATCTACCCCAATGTGTATTGCTCTCTCCCCCTGGCATCCCCAGCTTTGGCAGCTTGTGGAATGGTCTGGGAATGGAATCCAGGTACTTCTGAGAGGCAGTGCACAGAACTGCACTGGGCCAGCGCCTGTTTGTATGTTTACTCTGGCTAAGGAAGGCAGTTTTCAACTAAGCCATTTTATTCAGGTAGATCACTATCTACTTGGTTAAATGGCTTTGAACATTGTCCTTACAATTTCTAATGGCTATGAATGTAAAGATTTGACAATTACAAGGGTAATCCTAATATTCTGATCACTATTGCTAGGAGTATGTCCTAAGAATGAGGCCCATCATCAGAAATGTTAATTTGTACATCCAAGGAACTTGAAAATTAGAAGTTGCTCAAGATTTCCTAATTATCATCTTCATAATTGGTATTGTATATAGCAGAGGATCAACTGCATAGCATCTTTTTCTTTTTTTCTTTTTTTCAAATAATTAAACTATAGTTTGATGCTTTCTAGCAGATTAAATCACCATCTGATAGAAGGTTCAGTCTGAAAGTGAGGGAATTTAATGAGATCAAAAGTTATATTGGTGATAGAACACTTAACCTACATCTATGAACAGTTTAATAAACTGAGAATCATAGATGTTGGAAATTAAGAGCATAGGAATTTCTCATTTTTGAAGAATTTTGTTTTTCACCTGAAAATCCTGGAGTCTGATTGAATAAGATTATAAAAAATATGAATTAAAATTGCAGCAACAAAAAATAAGTTAAAAAATTTGCAAAACTTGAAGGTGGATTTTCAAAGGAGTTACTTGTGTAAATGTAAAATACTGTCAAAGCAATTTTCAAAAGCCATTTATGCATATAGGGGTAGATTTTGAAAGGGTTAAGCGCGTAACCCCTGAAAACCTACCCCTGCGTGCGCCGAGCCTATTTTGCATAGGCTTGGCGGCGCATGCAAGCCCTGGGATCGCATGTATGTCCCGGGGCTTCGAAAAATGGGTGGTCCGGGGGCAGGTGTCTGGGGGCATGGCAGTGATCCGGGGGTGTAGCCGGGTGCCCGGACACAGCAGCCTGTGTCGGGGATTTAGGTAGGGCTGGGGGGTCAGTTAGATAGTGGAAGGGAGGGAAGTGTGGGGGGGACCAAAAAAAAAAGTTCCCTCCAAGGCCGCTCTGATTTCGGAGCGGCCTTGGAGGGAACGGGGAAAGCCATCGAGCCTCCCCTAGGGCTCGGCACGCGCAAGGTACACAAGTGTGCACCCCCTTGCACGCACTGACCCTGGATTTTATAACATGCATGCGGCAGCGCATGCATGTTATAAAATCGGGTGTACATTTGTGCGTGCCAGGTAGCATGCACAAATGTACCCTGCGCGCGCAAAATTTAAAATCGGCCCCATAAAGTGCATTTACACATGAATATCCTATGGACAATTCAATGGCATATATTATAGCAATTTTCAGAAGCCCACTTACATAAAGGTAAAGTGCATTTACACATGTAAAACCCATTTTTGTTTTACTTTATATTTATTAGATTTCCAATTTTTACAAAGAATAAACTTTGTACAGAAACATGAGAAAGAAATAACTATCAGGAAAACAAATTATATAGGAAAACAAATTATTAACTCATCAGTCCACAAAATATAAGGACCAGGAAGTAAAGGAGAAAAACAGAAGAAATACAACTAAAAAAGAAACTGCGGTAACATGATATACCCTGCAAACATTAAGCTTGACTTCTAATTAGCTAATAGCCATAATATCTTTCTTAGAGTTAATAAACACTTGTAATTGTTCTGGAACAAAAAACAAGACACTTTCATCATGCAATTTAACATAGCATTTACGTGGATATCTTGGTTTAAATATTTCTCTTAAAGCCAAGACCTCCTGGCGTAATGCGAGAAAGTTCTTTCTTCTCTCTTGAGTAGCTCGAGACAGATCATGAAAAATCTTGACACCATGGCCCATGAACAAAACATTTATATTTTTGAAGAAACTGTTCATAATGAAACTAAGATTAGATTCTAAGAAAAAAGATACCAGTAAAGTGGCTCTATCAGACACTTCATTAGAACTTTCTAGGAAAGCTGAAAGATCTAAAATCTCTGCTTGCACCTGCTGATTCTTTGAAGGCAAGAAATAAACTTTGTTTAAAGTGGAAACAGTTTCCAGAGGAATCTTTAATGTCTCTAGAAAGTATTTCCTTAAGGTGACTCTGGGGAGTTCACCAACCACCCTGGAGAAATTAAGAAATCTTAAATTGAGATGGTGCAGTCTGATTTTGACAAATTCTGCCCTCCTCTGGAGAATACCTCGCTCCTTGATAACTATTGTTTGAATTGACTTAACAGAAGAAATATCTTGTTCCAACAAAGAAACCTTCCTCAGAAATTCATTTTCCTTTGTTTCACAGTCAGAAATATGTTTCCAAATGACTTGAAACATCAACTTTAGCCACAGAATTCAAACAAGCAAGGCCAATAGAGGTCACCAGGTCCCATAGTGTGACCAGTTTAACCACTGCAAGTTTAGAAGGGATCAAACTTTGCATGAGAGACTGGGACTCACCACCAAATCTCTTAGATGACTCAAGCAACTCCAAAGAAGAAATATTGGCTCCCACAGATGGAAAGCCAGCATTTACTTTGTCAATTCCAGAGGTTCCCCTCGATGCAATGCTCTTGATGACATCATCAGTCAGTGATGCTCCAGCCCCACTCTAGCAGACTTCATGCTGAGCCAATGGTGGACAAATATCAAGGGGGCTGAGGGAAACCTCTTCCCCAACTGAGACTGACTCTCCTCCATCGGACATGGCAACAGTAATATCCCCTTCCGTTTTCACCCTGAGGACAAGTCTCCCAGGGTTACTGCCCAGGAGGGAAGAGTTAGGTCGGTCATCGTAGTTGGTGATTCGATTATTAGAAATGTAGATAGCTGGGTGGCTGGTGGGCGTGAGGATCGCCTGGTAACTTGCCTGCCCAGTGTGAAGGTGGCGGACCTCATATGTCACCTAGATAAGATTATAGACAGTGCTGGGGAGGAGGTACATGTTGGCACCAACGACATAGAAAAATGTGGGAGAGAGGTTTTGGAAGCCAAATTTAGGATTTTAGGTAGAAAGCTGAAATCCAGAACCTCCAGGGTGGGATTCTCTGAAATGCTCCCTGTTCCATGTGCAGGACTCAGAGGCAGGCAGAGCTAAGGAGTCTTAAGGCGTGGATGAGACGATGGTGCAGGGAAAAGGGATTCAGTTTTGTAAGGAACTGGGGAACCTTTTGGGGAAGGGGGAGACTTTTCCAAAAGGATGGGCTCCACCTTAACCAGAGTGGAACCAGGCTGCAGGCACTAACTTTTAAAAAGGAGATAGAGCAGCTGTTAAACTAGAACAATGGGGAAAGCTGACAGTCACTCTGCAGTGCATGGTTTGGAAGAATATATCCATGAAGAATACTAATGAAACAGGAGAGTTAGGGCATCCCAATAGAGAGGTTCCATTAAAAGCAAAGGTAGTCCTTGTGCTTTAAGTAAAAAATCACCTGAGCTAAAGATTTCCAAATTATCCCTATCAACTGAAATGCAGGTTGTTAATACAAAGAAAAAACACTTTGAAATGTCTGTATGCCAATACCAGAAGTCTAAGAAGTAAGATGGGAGAGTTAAAGTGTATAGCAGTAAATGAGATTGACATAATTGGTATCTCAGAGACCCGGTGAAAGGAGGATAACCAATGGGACAGTGCTATATCAGGGTACAAATTATATATCAATGATAGGGAGGATCAAATTGGTGGGGGTGTGGCATTTTATGTCCGGGAGGGTATAGAGTCCAACAGGATAAAGATCATACAAGAGACTAAATGCACAGTAGAATCAATATGGGTAGAAATCCCATGGGTGTTGGGTAAGAGTATACTAAATTTTCAAAAGGGAAACTTTGATAAAACAAGGAAACATTTTTGAAAAAAACTGAAAGGTGTGGGGATTAGGAGCTTGGCCTCCTGGCAGTTGGCAGGCCACGACAGGGGCTAAAATCTATCACCATGTCTAACAGTCTTTTTCTTGGGCCTACGCTTAGTGCAGAGGAAATGTCATGTTCCGACCGCAGTGAGCTTTAGCAAGTAACAGCCTTCATCTGTCACTAGCTAACAGGAAATCAGTCTGCAGTAAACATATCTAGTGCAAGCTTTTGCAACCCCCAGAACAGCTCATGGCCTACTTGCCTTTATGTGGTTTTCACACCTAGATAGTTCAGTACAACTGCCTCACGACCAGCTAATGACCTCCCCCCTCCCTGCCTGAAGACTGACCGCTTGCACCTACTGTCCACTTGCGCCTACTTAGTAAAAGGTCAGCACAAACATTTATGGTGGAAAAACATAGCAAAACATGTGACGTATGTATCCTATGCTATGATATGAAATCATTTACAATAAAAGGGGAGGCTTCCCAGAAGCCGGGAGGACGCTTCACCATGAATACTGTCTGAGGTGTCTTCATTGCTGCTAAACCTTGCTGCTGCTACATCTGGTGATCCCAACGTGATCCAAGGAGATCCGAGACGTGACAACTCCCTGCTCATTCGGCTGGACAAAAAGCCTAAGGTGCGCACCGTAAATCAGCAGACCTACTCCCGCAAGTGTAAGTAATTTTTTTTAAGTTTTTTTTTCTCTCAGTGGGTCTGCTCCCAAACATTCATGAGTATGGGAGGTAACATTTCAGTTCAGTTAAAATCTCATGCGGAAGAACTGAAAAAATTAGTAAAGAATCATTATTTCGTCACCAAGGGAGAAATAGTACATATCAAATTGGGGGACATGGAAAAATTGATAAAAGAAATAGTTTGCCGTTGTCCTTGGTACCCCAAATCAGGAACTCTGAATGTAGAAGACTGGATCCAGATAGGCAACAGTTTGCCTACATCCTCGCGAGCTCCTATAAGGCAGTTATTGCTCTGGCAAAAATGTACAGAGGCTCTAAAACACATAAAAACCAAGAATCTCCAAACACCATCTTCAGTTCATGAGTCCTTAGAAACAGACAGTACGAAAACAGACAGGCCGCCTATCAGTACCCCTGCTCCATATACCCTTCCCCCACCATATCCACAAACTACCTCAGAGACAGCAACTTCACTCTATCCTCAGCTTCCCATGCCAGAACCCATGACACAGTCCATTCAGACCTCCCAGCCCTATTCAGAAAAACAGCCCTTAAACACAAGTGAGCCACAATTTGGCCCTTGTGGTGCAGTTCGTATGGGTTTTCAACAGGAACAACAAAAAGGTAACCTTACAGGAGAAGAACTGTTAGAAGGACTTCAAGCCTTTCCCATCACAGAAAGGATCAATGATATGGGCGGGAGAGAAATGAATTGGTCTGCCCTTCCCTATAGTGTTCTCAGGGAACTCCGCACAAGCATCAAGGAGACAGGGTTCCATTCCTCTTACACCCGAGGGTTGCTTGAGGCAATGTCTAATGGCTATAAATTAGTTCCCCAAGATTGGAAAGACCTGTCCCGTATGCTCCTCACCCCAGCTCAGTATGTAGTGTGGGAATCTGAATACCAAAGAGAAGCATTAATAGCAGGAACCACTTCAGGTGGCGCCTACTTACCAGAACAATTATTTGGATCAGGTCAATTTGCCACCATAGAACAACAAGCACTTGGCATACCAGCGGTCGCCTATCCAGCAATAATCCGCTGTGTAAACAAAGCCTTTAAAAAGGTCCCCGAATCTGGAAAGGTCACAAAATCATTTATAATGACCCGACAAACAGCGACAGAGCCCTACACACAATTTGTTGATCGCTTACAGGAAGCCATTAGGCGACAGGTAGATAATCCAGAAGCGAGCATAGAACTCCTACTAAAGTTAGTTTTCGAAAATGCAAATGCTGACTGCCGTAAAGTTTTGCAGTCCATAGTTGCCAGGCCTGATTATAACCTAGCAGATATGCTCAAGGCTTGTGCAGATGTGGGCACCCACGCCTTTCAGATGGATGCCCTCACTGCTGCCTTACAGAAAGGTCAATTTCCCACACCCAAAGGCATGTGTGTTAACTGTAAAAAACCCGGCCATTTTAAACAGAATTGTCGAGCTCCAGGTGGCGGGGCGTATAAAGGAAACAATTCTGCAGGGGACTCTAGGTCACGACCAAAAACTGTGTGTCCAAAATGTAAGAAAGGGTTTCACTGGGCAAATCAATGCCGAAGTAGCAGTCAGGGAAACTAGATTCCGGGCCAGCGACAAGCCCCAGCCCAATTGTCACAGCCCCTAAGATCCGGGCGCAATCAAGTACAGCAGAAATCATTGGCAGTGCCGGCATAGATCTTATTAACCAAGACACAAAATTTGTATCATTCCCAGGGCAGGTCACTCTGATGCCCTCTCAGCTCACAGGCCCTCTACCCGAGCAAACTGTCGGACTGATTCTACTCCGGTCCTCTGCAGGCAAGGCAGGGATCTATGTCATTCCAGGGGTTGTAGATTCTGATTATGAAGGTACTATTATGATTCAATTCGAAACTAAATCCTCCCTCACATTGCACAAAGGGGACTCCTGGGCACAGCTAGTCATGGTCCCCTGTGTCTTGCCCGTAGGAGGACAGCAGACTGCCAGAGACTCCAACGGCTTCGGATCCATCCGAGCCCCAACACTGCATCCTAGCATTTTAGCAGTGACTCAGGCAATCAGAAAAGAGAAATCAAGGAGAACCTACTTGCTAGACGGTAAGCCCTTTGAAGGCATTTTAGATTCAGGAGCTGATGTCTCAGTCATAACCACAGATAACTGGCCCACCGACTGGCCAACAGTAGACTCCCCCTCGGTGTGGGGGGTGGGAGGAAGACAACTAGCCCGCTGCAGTGCTCGCTGGCTAACAGTAACAAATCCCTCCGGCTCAGGCACCGCACACTTAAAACCAGTAATCCTTCCCATCCATATTAACCTGTGGGGACGAGATTTGATGAGTCAGTTTCAGGCCCGAATTGTGCTAGAAGATTAAGTATGTTTCACAGTAAACCCACTGCTCTTCCATTAACTTGGAAATCCAGCACACCCATCTGGTAGAGCAGTGGCCCCTGCCTAACGATAAACTTCAGGCTCTCAATGAATTGGTAAATGATCAATTAGCTGCTGGTCATATTGAACCCACTGTTAGTCCATTTAATACACCTGTTTTTGTGATAAAAAATAAATCAGGGAAATGGAGACTTCTCCATGATCTCCGAGCCATTAATGCTATTCTACAACCTATGGGTCCTCTTCAATGTGGCACTCCAAATCCGAACATGATTCCTAGAGATTATCAAATTTTAATAGTAGATTTGAAAGATTGCTTTTCCACCATACCACTTTGTGAAAAAGACAAACAATTCTTTGCCTTTACGGTTCCTGTTTTAAACAACCAGAGACCAACTAAGCGCTATCAATGGACTGTTTTACCACAAGGAATGTTGAACAGCCCCACATTATGCCAATACTTTGTAGACAAAGCATTGCAAGGGTTTCGAAAGTATTATTCACAAGCACTGGTTTATCATTATATGGATGATATTTTAGTGGCTGCGCCACAAATCCCAAATGACTGGCTATTCCATTTATCCTCTGAACTAGCCAAATATGGATTGAAAATTGCCCCTGAAAAGATTCAGAAACAGGAACCATTTTTATACTTAGGTCACAAGATGTTGCAGACTTATTCTAGTCCTCAAATCCCACAGCTAAAAGTGAATGATACATTTACATATGTACAATTACAACAATTACTGGGTTCAATCAATTGGCTACGTCCTTATGTGGGTTTGCCCACATATATATTAAGCCCCTTATTTGATGCATTAAGGAACAGAACAAATCCAGCAGAATTGATTACGTTAACACCACAGCAGAAAAAGATTTTTCAACAGGTCAATGAAGCATTGAAATTAATATGGGTAGACAGATGCACAGAAAATGTCCCTCTCACTTTAATTTTGATTCCAACAAAAAAACAGCCTACAGCAATTTTAACACAGTTAGTCGAGAAGCAGACAGGAAACAAAACATTAATCATTGAATGGCTCTACTTATCTCACACCCCTTCTCATACAATTAGCACATTATCGCTTATACATGCAGAATTAATCTTTAAAGGACGAGAACATAGCAGAGTTTTACTAAGACTTGATGTGATGAATATCATTGTCCTTTTACCTTTAAAGGACTGGGAACGGATGCTAAGCCAATCTGCAGCACTGCAAGCTGCGCTCACAGAATACGTGGGAAAAATTTCCTACCACATTCCAGCAGACCCCCGTATCCTTGCATTCAATCAGGTTCCGCTCTCCGTTTATCCAGGCCTATCACCCACTCCCTTACCACAAGCGCAGACTGTTTTCACTGACGGTGGCTCAAAGTGGGGGGCGGTCGCCTGGCAAGTACAGGGAAATTGGGTAACCAAAATTACGCCACCCCAGCAATCAGCGCAAAGGGCAGAGCTAGCTGCAGTCATTCTCGCGTTGCAATGCTTTATGAATGCTGATTTGAACATTATTTCTGATAGCCAGTATGTTTGTAATGTTGCTTCTTATCTTCCTGGAGCATATATAACTCCTTCATTAGATGAGAATCTGCTATCCCTTTTTCTGACCCTGCAGTCAGTCCTCCAACACTGCACACACCAACTTCACATCACCCACATCAGAAGCCATCAGCCTTTCCCTGGATGGATTTGTGAAGGTAATGCTATTGCAGATGCAGCCACAAAACAAGCAGTACTTACTGTGACACCATGGAATAGCCATACCATGTTCCATCAAAATGCAAAATCCATTGCAAAACAATTTAATATCCCACTAGAACAAGCCCGAGCTATTGTACAGCAATGCCCCCAATGTTCACAAGTCACCTCTGCCCCTTCCATGGGCGTGAACCCACGAGGCTTACGTGCCAATGAAATCTGGCAGATGGATATCACCCAATACCCCTCATTTGCCTCCTGGAAATTTTTACATGTGACAATTGATACCTTTTCACATTTTCTCTGGGCTACGCCCCAAAAAGGGGAAACTTCCAAGCATGTTATTAATCACTGTACAAAAACATTTTCTATAATGGGATTACCCTCTGTTCTGAAAAGTGATAATGGCCCTGCTTACAGCAGCCATTCCTTTGCTGAATTTTGCCAACAATGGAACTTAAACACATATTTGGCATACCTTACAATTCCACAGGGCAAGCCATTGTGGAAAGAGCCAATCACACACTAAAAACATCTCTGGATAAACACAAACAAATGGGAGGGAATGCCATTGGTCTCCCCCCTAAACAGGACTAGCTGAACAAAGTATTGTTCACTTTAAATCATCTAAACATATCAAATTCAAGTCAGACCACAGCCGTGGATAATCATTATGGGACAAGGGTCAGTCACCCACAACCGTCAGTTTTATATAGAATGTTGCCTAACCCTGTCTGGCATGGCCCTGTTCCTCTGCTCACATGGGGACGCGGGCATGCTGCTGTGCTTTCTCCCACAGGTCCAGTTTGGATTCCGACCCATTGCGTGAAGCCTTGGAAAAATGGCATGGCATCAAGGTCTACAGGACCCGATCCCCAACTTCTCCCTGAGCCTCCACAACCCTCAGAAGGACAGAGACTGGACACCCCACAAAAAGCAGCACCGGCTGACCTGGGGACAGATCAAAGCGCTATCTGCCCAATCTGCACAGCTCCTGGAACAGCAAGGCTCTGAGAAAACTCCAGAGAACTTCTTACTAGCTGCCTTTTCTTGCCTGAATGCCAACTCAATAACAATTGTGTTCTGTATCCTCATATTTTGCTTTATCTCCCCAGCCATGGCCGTAGCTGAACAAGGACCCTGGCAGGATAACCTGTACATCCTTAATGCACAGAACTTCTCACTCCTGTTGAATCAAACAGACTGTTGGATCTGCACACACATGCCAACTCATACCAGCGGAGGACTAATGATGCATGCCATGCCATTTAATCTTACAGGATGGATGAATTTCCCATGGCCAGGAGGTTACCCCCTCAATTCTCCAGTTGGTAACACCATAATACCCATCAGTAGCCGAATTCAAGAGACTGCCGCTCTTTGTTGGGAGTATGATCCTGGGGATGGGGAAGGACTACAGGTGGGAAAATATCCATATTGTGGTCGAACCATTGTATTAAAAGAGATCATGATCAGATCGTATTCTAATGTAACAACACACCCAGAATTCTCACAAAATATCACAGAATATTTGCATAGTTTTACCCATTATATGTGTAATTGGCTAATCTCAGGATGTTCCGTAGGGAACACAGAAAGGTGTGAAAGAGGAGAAACATTCTCAGATGGGCAATTTAGCTTGTGTGAATATGTATCCGCGATGGTTCAACAAGTCAAACAGCCCTGTGAATGGTCCACTAACCAGATAGGGAACATTTGGATGTTATGCGGGCGTAGAGCATATATGCACATCCTCCCAAATTGGAGATGCAGATGCACTCTAGGCTACATCCTCCCCTCATACTATGCAGTCAAAAACTTACCTAAAGCAAGGCTCCGTAACAAAAGGGAGGCGATCAAGAGTCCCATAGATAAATATACAGAAACTCAGGTAGCTAGAAGCCTGTTTCCCCCAATGGGAACAGCTATGAATTATAGAGACCTGCACATCCTAGCTAATTGGACAACTGCTCTATTTAATCAGACGGTTCAGGCACTGAAACTACTCACAACAGAAGTTTCTCAGATTAGAGAAATAGCATTACAGAACCGTTATGCCTTGGATACGATCCTAGCCTTGAAAGGAGGAGTCTGTGCCTTAATTGGATCTCATTGCTGTGTATACATATCAGATTATAAAGCAAATTTCACACATACCATAGAGCAAATGGAAACCATGATCGCTGAGGCACCGCTTTCAGACAGAACACCGATATCTCCCTGGGACTGGCTATGGTCCTGGCTTCCTAATATCGGTGGTATCACACGACTCCTTCCTATTGCATTCCTGATGATAGGCTTCCTTATTTGCTTAGCTTGCTGCATTCAGTGCATACCCTATCTCATATCCATTCTGAAACCTCAATCTCAGCCTGGATACAGAGATGTTCTTTATGCTGCTTAAAAATAAAAAAGGAAAGACAAGATGTGGGGATTAGGAGCTTGGCCTCCTGGCAGTTGGCAGGCCACGTCAGGGGCTAAAATCTATCGCCAGGTCTAACAGTCTTTTTCTTGGGCCTACGCTTAGTGCAGAGGAAATGTCATGTTCCGACCGCAGTGAGCTTTAGCAAGTAACAGCCTTCATCTGTCACTAGCTAACAGGAAATCAGTCTGCAGTAAACATATCTAGTGCAAGCTTTTGCAACCCCCAGAACAGCTCATGGCCTACTTGCCTTTATGTGTTTTTCACACCTAGATAGTTCAGTACAACTGCCTCACGACCAGCTAATGACCTCCCCCCTCCCTGCCTGAAGACTGACCGCTTGCACCTACTGCCCACTTGCGCCTACTTAGTAAAAGGTCAGCACAAACATTTATGGTGGAAAAACACTATAGTAGCAAAACATGTGACGTATGTATCCTATGCTATGATATGAAATCATTTACAATAAAAGGGGAGGCTTCCCAGAAGCCGGGAGGACGCTTCACCATGAATACTGTCTGAGGTGTCTTCATTGCTGCTAAACCTTGCTGCTGCTACATCAAGGTGCAGCTGAAAAGGTTAAAAGTGTTCAACAGGCATGGACATTGTTTAAAAATACAATCTTAGAAGCGCAGTCCATATGTATTTCATACATTAAAAAAGGTGGAAGGAAGGCAAAACGATTACTGGCATGATTAAAAGGTGAGATGAAAGAGGCTATTTTAGCCAAAACAAAATCCTTCAAAAATTGGAAGAAGGATCCAGATGAAGAAAATAAGAAAAAACATAAGCATTTTCAACTTAAGCATAAAACATTGATATGACAGGCGAAGAGAGAATTTGAAATTAAGTTGGCTGTAGAGCAAAAGCTCATTATAAAACTTTTTTTTTTTAATTCTTTATTTTCAAAATGTTTGAACTTATACCCAAGAATAACTCTTGTACAGCAAAATTGATATTAGCAATTATTCAAAAAGATACATAGGAAATAAAAGATAACAAAAACAAGACTACCCATCATTCAGTAATTATGAAAACATCCTAATTATAAGAATAATGTAGAGGCAGAACTTTAAGCGCAACTTATTTAAGGCAAAATAAAAAAGGGTCAGATTTTAAAAGGGTTACGCGCATAAGGTACGCACATAACCCTTTTAAAATGCCCCTGTGCGTGCCGAGCCTATGTTGCATAGGCTTCCGGCACGCGCAAAGCCCCAGGACGTGCATAAGTCCCGGGGCATTTCGGGGGGCGTGTCGAGATCTGCATGTCATCGGGGGGCGTGTCGAGGGGGGCGTGACACGTTCAGCATGTCATCCGGGGGCGGCAGCGTGGGCGTGGTTTCAGCCCGGGGCATTCCAGGGGGCGTGGCTGCGGCCTCCGAACCAGCCCCCGGACTGGAACATGGAGCGCGGCAGCCGGTCCGGCGCACACAAAGTTACGCCTGCTTTGAGCAGGTGTAACTTTTGTGATAGAGGTAGGGGGGGGGGTTAGATAGGGCTGGGGGGTGGGTTAGGTAGGGGAGGGGAGGGGAAGGTGGGGGGAAGGTGGGGGGAGGGCGAAGGAAAGTTCCCTCTGAGGCTGCTCCAATTTCGGAGCGGTCTCGGAGGGAACGGAGGCAGGCTGCGTGGCTCGGCGCATGCAGGCTGCCGATTTTGGGCAGCCTTGCACGTGCCGACCCCGGATTTTAATGGATACGTGCGGCTACGTGCATATCTATTGAAATCCCGCGTACTCTTGTTCACGCCTGGTGTGCGAAAAAAAGTACGCGTATGCACAGATTTATAAAATCTGCCCCAAAGTGAATTATGTGCGAACAAGTGATGTCATTACAAAAACATTAGCTAGCCAAGGCTTGAGGGGATGCCTCTTGGGATCAGGCCTCTATGAAGGCCCTAAGTTGTGCGGGCTCAAAAAAATTATAATTTACACCAGAATGTTTCACACAGCATTTACATGGATATTTTAGGGTGAAAGTAGCACCCAACTGAAGAACTGATGATCGCATATTTAGAAAACCCCTTCGTCTAATTTGAGTCGTTTTAATCACATCTGGATATATCCAAATTGGATAACCATATACCTTACTTTGCCTATTTCTAAAGAATAATTTCAATACATAGTTGCAATCAGACAGAAAGGCAAAGGATATTAATAAAGGTTTCCTTTGAGTTATTTTAGTATCCATAGTGATTTCTAGTATATTTGATAAATCTATTTAAGGTATCTGAGTCCGTATTATTTCTGGCCCTTCAGTTGGTGTCCACTGTTGCAAATAAAAGATCTTGGTGATCACAGGTAGAGCAGTCTCTGGTATTTTAAGAACTTGTTTCATATAATTTCGAAATAATTCGATTGGAGAGAGCATAGTAATAACAAGAAAATTCAGGACCCTTAAATTATGGGCCCTGAGAGCATTTTCAACATTCTCTAATCTTCTGTTGGTAATATTATCCATAAAACGTTTAAAAAATATATCTGAAACAAGAAACCTGTGAGGGAGTCAGTTGGACTGTTAGATGACAGAGGAGTTAAAGGGGGAAGATAAGGCCATTGCAGAAAAACTATATTAATTCTTTGCTTCTGTGTTTACTAATGAGGATGTTGGGGAGATACCTGTTCCAGAGATGGTTTCCAAGGGTGATGAGCTGAACCAAATTACTGTGAACCTGGAAGATATAGTAGGCCAGATTGACAAACTACCCAGTAGCAAATTACCAGGACTGGATGGTTTGCATCCCAGGGTTCTGAAGGAACACAAAAAAATGAAATTTCAGATCTATTAGTTAAAATTTGTAACCTATCATTAAAATCATCCATTGTACCAGAAGACTGGAGGGTGGTCAATGTAATCCCAATATTTATAAAGGGCTCCAGGGGTGATCTGGGAAACTATAGACCAGTGAGCTTGACTTCAATGCCAGAAAAATATTGTAAACTATTCTAAAAATCAAATCAAAGAGCATATAGGAAGACATGGTTTAATGAAACATAGGCAACATGGATTCACTCAAGAGAAACCTTGCCTCACAAATCTGCTTCATTTTTTTTGAAAGGGTTAATAAACATGTGGATAAAGGTGATCTGGTAGATGTAGTGTATTTGGATTTTCAGAAGGTGTTTGACAAAGTCCCTCATGAGAAGTTTCTAAGGAAACTAAAAAGTCATGAGATAGGAGGTGATGTCCTTTCGTGGATTAGAACTGGTTAAAAGACAGGAAACATACAGTAGGATTAAATGGTCAATTTTCTCAGTGGAAAAGGGCAAACAGTGGAGTGCCTCAATGATCTGTACTTAAACCGGTGCTTTTCAATATATTTATAAATGCTCTGGAAAGGAATACACCGAGTGAGATTATCAAATTTGCAGATGATACAAAATTATTCAGAGGAGTTAAATCACAAGCAGATTGTGAAAAATTGCAGGAGGACCTTGTGAGACTGGAAGATTGGGCATCCAAATGGCTGATGAAATTTAATGTGGACAAGTGCAAGGCATTGCATATAGGGAAAAGTAACCCATGCAGTAGTTACACGATGTTAAATTCCATACTAGGAGTTACCACCCAGGAAAAAGATCTAGGCATCATAGTGGATAATACATTGAAATTGTCGGCTCAGTGTGCTGCAGCAGTCAGAAAAGCAAACAGAATGTTAGGAATTATTATGAAGGGAATGGTGAATAAAACAGAAAATGTCATAATGCCTCTGTATCGCTCCATAGTGAGACCACACCTTGAGTACTGTGTACAGTTCTGCTCACTGCATCTCAAAAAAGATATAGTTGCGCTGTAGAAGGTACAGAGAAGGGTGACAAAAATGATAAAGGGTTAGAACAACTCCCCTATGAGGAATGGCTAAAGAGGTTAGGGAGATTCAGCTTGGAGAAGAGACGAGGGGGGATATGATAGAAGTCTTTAAAATCATGAGAGTTCTAGAACGAGTAGATGTGAATCGGTTATTTACACTTTCAGATAATAGAAGGACTAGGGAGCACTCCATAAAGTTAGCATGAAGCACATTTAAAACTAATCGGAGAAAATTCATTTTCACTCAATGCACAATTAAGCCCTGGAATTTGTTGCCAGAGGATGTGGTTAGTGGTGTCAGTGTAGCTAGGTTTAAAAAAGGTTTGGATAAGTTCTTGGAGAAGCCTGTTAACTCCTATTAATCAAGTTGACTTAGGGAATAGCCTCTGCTATCACTGGCATCAATAGCATGGGGTCTTCTTAATTTTGGGGTATTTGCCACATTCTTGTAGCCTGGTTTGGCCACTGTTGGAATCAGAATGCTGGGCTTGATGGACCCTTGGTTTGACCCTGTATGGCAATTTCTTATGTTCTTATGTTTTTACATTTACACTTATTTTTAGCTTTGGGGGAGTCTCAAGTGGTGGTCCAGGGTTGAGAGGGGTCATCACTGACCCTGGTTCAAATTCCCCGTACACTTGGGTAACCCTATCCATTCCATTGGGGTACCTTTACTCCTCGCCTCTATACATAGCGACCTGTTACCTGGGAGGATCACACATGTGACCACTCCTGTTTGCCTTCAGATTGGAACCCTGCATGATGAGGAACTGAATTCTTCATACTTGACAAATCCATCCATCTGGTGGTTTTAGGCCTACCCTGGCTTCAGCGTCACTCTCCACAGTTTAATTTGGAAATTCTGCAACTGTTGGAGTGGAGTCCACATTGCCGTTGTTCATGTATGAGAAAGGTAGAACCACCCCCAGTGCTTCTTCTGGCTGCAAACATTCCAGCACCTTACACTGACTTTGAGGATGTTTTCTCCAGAAGGCTGACATCCTTCCTCCCCATCAGAAGTTTGATTGTCCCATTAATCTCTTGCCTGGAACATCACCTCCCAGAGGTAGGACCTATCCTCTCTCCGTTCCTGAAACCACGGCTATGTCGGAGTAAATCCAAGAGTACTTGGCCAAGGGTTTTATCCGCCCTTCCACATTGCCTGTTGGGGCAAGCTTCTTTCTCGTTACTAAGAAGGATGGGTCTCTATGATTATCGTGGGCTTAACACCATAACTTGCAAGGATAAGTATCCTCTACTGTTAATCAATGAATTATTCGATCATCTCCAAGGGGCTACCATCTTTACTAAGTTAGAGCTTAGTTAGACCTATGAGGAGCCTACAATTTGATTCATATACATCCAGAAGATATCTGGAAAACAACCTTTAATACCAGAGACGGTCATTATGAATATCTCGTCATGCCTTTTGGCCTTTGTAATGCCCCTGCTGTGTTTCAATGTATGATAAATGAGATATTACGAGATCTCCTGAGTATGAAAGTCGTAGCCTATCTAGACAACATACTAATTTTTTCTAACGACATCACCACCCATCACCAGGATGTTAGTGTTGTGCTCCAACATCTGTGTGACAACTGCCTCTGTGCCAAGCTAGACAAGTGTCTGTTTGAGAAGGAGAGCCTGCTCTTTCTTGGGTACATCATTTCCAGACATGGCTTCTTGATGGACCCTAGTAAACTGCTGAGCATCTGAAACTGGCCCCAGCTGGTAGGCTTTTGATCACTACAACGATTTTTAGGCTTCACAAATTACTATCATTTTATAGCAAATGACTCCTTTATTGCAGCTCCCTTATGGCACTTACTCGTAAGGGAGCAGATACCAAGAATTGGACTCCTGAAGCAACTGCAGGCTTTCAGACAATGAAAGAAGCTTTCATTCATGGACCCTGTTTATGGAACCCTGACCTGAGTTGTCCATTCATTGTTGAAGTAGATGCTTCCTCCATTAGAGCAGGCACAGTCCTAAGTCAATACTCCTCTAAGGGCACTCCTCATCTGTGCTCCTTCTTCTCGCACAAGTTATCCTCCACAGAATGAAATTATAGTATCGGGGACCATGATTAAGCTGGCTCTGGAGGAGTAACGCTCCTGGCTAGAGGGTACCCTACACCGATGCTCAATATTTACAGACCATAAGAACATAGAGCACCTCCAACATGCTCAGTGCTTGAATTCTCACCACTGGGCACTGTTCTTCACCTGATTTAACTTTGATTTATGTTATCGCCCTGCAGAAAAGAATTTGCGAGCCGATGCATTATCTCGCTCTTTTGAACCGAAGACTCCCCGAAGGAGCCTCAACATATTTTTGACCCGGCTTGTATCTACCGTGCCCGTGGGGAAGATGGTAGTCCTCCTCAGTGAAAAAGTGGTGAAATGGACTCATGACTCCTGAGTTGCTGGACATCCGGGATGTGCATGAACATTGTCTCTTCTTCAGCACTACTACTGGTGGCCAACCATGTCCCTGGATACCTGAGATTATGTGGACTCTAGTCCCACGTGCACACAACAAAAATCGCCTGTGGGATAAACCTGGGGCTTGTTACAGCCATTCCCGGTGCCTAGGGTGTGCTGGACCCACCTGTCAGCCAACTTTGTGGTAGAACCTTCATGCATCTAATGGCAACACCATTATCTGAGTGGTAATGGACAGGTTCTCCAAGATGGCTCACTCTATTCCACTGCCTAGCTTGCCCTCTGCACCTGAACTGGCATGCTTGTTCTTCCTGCACATATTCTGCCTCCACAGATTACTGAACAAATTACCTCCGACAGAGGACCTCCATTTGTCACCCGCTACTGGCGTTCCCTTTGCAAGAAATTTGGCATTTCGATAGGATTCACCACTGCCAACTACCCTCAGGACAATGGCCAAGCTGAATTAATGATTCATTCACTCAAGATGTTTCTACGCTCAAATTTCAGTGATCAACAGGATAACTGGGCTCAATTGCTCCCATGGGCAGAGATTTCTCATAACTCTCATGTTTCTACCTCCACGGGAGCCTCCCCTTTCTCTGTAGTGTATAGTAGACAACCTCAGCCACTTCTGCCGATGCCTCATACAGTCCCTTCTCCAGTGGCTCAAGCAACAGCAGACGTTCTTCATGCTCTGTGGACCTGCATGAATCAAAGACTGCAGGAGGTGGCTGCCCATGCTAAGAGATCAATGCCAACGGATGCTCATCAAAGGCCAGCCCCAGAGTTTCAACCAGGTGGCAAAGTACGGCTGAGCATTCACCACATCCTTCTAAAGCTTCCATCACAATGTTTCTCCCCCAGATATACTGGTCCATTTCCAGGCACTCGACGCATTGGCCCAGTGACTTATCAGCTCCGCTTTACACCTACACTGGGAGTCCACAACTCTTTCCATATATCATTTCTCAAACCGCTGTTTCTTTCCTGGCCTTCTCGCAGAATTTCTCCACCTTCGCACCTCATCTCTGAAACCGACACCCTCTAACGGATGCAGGAAGTCCTGGACGTCTGCAAAAGAGGTCGCTATTGGGAATATCTTTTCTCCTGGGAGGGGTACAGTCTCGAAAAAAATTCCTGGGAGCCCGCTCGTAATATCCTTTATAAAAGTCTTCTCAAGCAATTTCACGCCACTCATCCTGGTAATCCCAGACCTCCAGGAGGGAGGCATAAGGGGGAGGTACTGTTGTACTCCCCGGCCATGGCAAACGCATGGCCGGGTTCACTCACCCCTGACCCCTGGCCTCCAGAGCTGGCCTGACCTCCTTGACAGCTGTGGGCAGTTTCCTCCGTGCCCACACTCCTCCCTTGCTCCCAGGAACCTCCTGCGCCACGATGAGTTCCTCCCGGGCCGACCTGTCCTCCCCACGTGCCACGCGGGGAGACACCGCCACTTCCTCCTCTTCAGCCTGTCAGCCTTAGGCGCACTAATGTGTGTCTCTCCAGGATTTAAAGGGGCCATAGTGGGAAAACCTCCCGCAACCCCAGGTGATGAAGTCAATCGGCTCCACTAAGGCAGGTTCAGACGCCCAGAGCCTGCCTTGGCAACAAGTCTCCACGCTACTCTGCTGTGCACTTTGTTGCTGATCCAGTTCCTGTTCCATTACCTGTTCCAGTTCCAGTTCCTGTTCCTGCCTTCCTTCGGACGGACTACCTTGGCTTGACCCGGACTTCAACCTGACTATGAACCTTGCCGCCTGCCATCAACCTTCAGCCTGAATCTGACTCTGAATGTAGCCGCCTGCCTCTAACCATTCTGCCTGAACCTGACCTTACCTATAGCCTCCTGCTTCCGTCCATTCTGCCTAAACCTGACCTCTCCTATAGCCACCTTCCCTTGTCCTTCTGCCTGAACTCCTTGGCCCTCGTCTCTCTTCTTGCTGGGACCCTTCAACTACGCTGCATTCCAGCATTCCACCCTCTGGACACCTCTCTCGGGATCATCCACATGGAGGCTCGCCTAAGTCCAGCCGGCCCCCGTTACCTAAGGGCTCAACCTGCGGGGAACGAGAGTTGGTATTGGTGAAGCTCCAGTTGGCTTCTGCTTCCTGCTTGGCCTCACCTCCTGACAGTAGGGACCTGTGAGAGATTCCCCCATAGGTGGTGCCAACACCATCTCGAGCCAAGGGTCTACCTCCGCAACACCAAAATGATAAAAGGGATGGAATGGCTCCCTTAGAATAGGTTAGGGCCAGCATGGAGAAAAGAGATTGCTAAAAGGGGATATAACAGACATCTTCAGAATCATGAGAGGAATGAAATGACAAATGAGTAAATGTGACTCAGTTATTTACTCTTCCAGACAATACAAAGACCAAGTGAAAGTCCATGAAGCTAACAAGTGGCACATTTAAAACATATAGATGAAAACTCTTGTTCACTCAATGTACAATTAAGCTCCAGAATTTGTTGCCGGAGGATGCGTTTGGGCTAGTTAGTGTAGCTAGGTTTAAAAAAGCTTTGGACAAGTTCCTGGAGAAGTCCATAAACTATTATTAACCAAGCTGACTTGGTGAAAGTCATTTCTTATTATTGAACATTAGCAGCATGGGATCTATTTATTATTGGGTTCTTGCCAGGTAATTATGACTTGGATGGTGGCAGGATGCTAGGCTTGACTGACCCACAGTCCTACCCAGCATGTTATAAGAGTGTGTTAGTGCCTCTCCTTTGGCCTCTTTCTCTTTCTTTCTCTTGTTCTCTCTATGTCCTCTATCTCTTCCCTATCCTGTACAGAACATCTTCCACAACATATCCTGCTTTGACAACTCCAATTCATCCATCAGTAATCCCCAAAGCATCCTGTTAGCTGAACTCTTGAAATACCTTACACCAAAATGTAAACGCCTGGTCTAAGGCAAGTATCAAATTTTAGGCCCTGGTGAATGTGTGGTAAATAGTGCATAGAGAAAAGCATACCACATTATTTAATGCCTCATTTGTATTTGATGTTCCTTCTTTTATATACTCATACACGCTAATTAAAATGTATGCACTAACATCTTTCAGACAAATTTAGCATCCATGCTAGAACATTTTTTGTGTATTCTAAATGGCATTAGCATTCATGATTAGCTTTAGTGCATAGGACTGTTTAAGAACATAAGAACAGATCACGTGATGTGGTGAGCGAAGGTGGACGTGTGCAGGAGAGCTCCGGGTGCCTCGATCCATTTTTTTTGATAATCTGCAAGTAATCCGGCACGAAAGCCCTCCCCAAAGAGCTCAATCTACATTGCTGACCTTTTACATGTCGATCACCAATTACATGAACCGCTCGCCAACAGCCATGCCGATCAGATCCGTGCGAAGAGATAAGGACAAGGCAAGTGCTGGGGATCCTAAGATGGCGGCGACCCCAGGATCTGCGGGGCAGAAAGGCCAGGATCCGGATCTGACCGAAAATTTCAGGGTCATCCTCATGGAAGCTTTGGACTCTAAGTTGGGGGTCATATCTACACAAATCGCGGATGTGAAATCGGTCCTAGATGAGTTAAGTCCGCGTTTGGACAGACTTGAAGGTCGGGTAAGCCTTGTGGAGGATGATACGTTAGCATTGACGGGTAAAATCATGGCCCTGGAGAAACTGGTTGATGCGCACGCTTCTAAATTAGACGATCTTGAGAACCGAGCACGGAGATCTAACATACGGGTGATGGGCTTACCGGAATCTTTAGTGGAAGGAAACTTGGGAACCTTTTTGGAGAGCTGGATCCCGGAGGCTCTTCACGTGCCGGAGCTAAATAATGTCTTCCGAGTGGAAAGAGCACACCGGCTGGGCCAGCGTAAGGAGGGAGAAACCAGGCCGAGGATGGCTATCTTTAAAGTTCTAAACTTTGCCCATAAGCAAGTCCTTCTCCAGGCTTATCGCAAAGTCCCGGACTTGGCCTATGACGGAAAGAAGATTCGTCTGTTCCAGGATTATTCGGCGAAGGTTTCCGGGTTGAGACGGGGCTTCTCCCCCATCTGCACAACTCTCTTTGAAAAGCAAGTTCGGTTCGCCTTGCAATTTCCCGCCCGCCTGAAAGTTTGGCACAACAATCAAATTTCTTTTTTTGAATCACCGGAGGAAGCGCAGAAGTTTATGAAGATGACCCTACATATCTGAATGGAACGGTACGGCAGCCATTTTGGTTTCACAGAGACATGCTCGACGAGGATCCGTGGGGACCCTGCAGCTAAGTTGCTTTTTTCACTTGACTTTGGGACTCTTTTCCTCTGCCCTGCTCCCCTGGGTTAACTTTTCGATGGTTTTTCTATGCCCTGCCTGGTACGATATTTCGTTGCGCAGAGACTGCTCCCTTCAGGGGGCTATGGACCTTCTCGGCGTGGCTGGCGCAAGATCACGCTGACTATCGGGTGGTGCTATCAACCGGGGGACTTATCCCTGGCTGACCATTAGAGAGGAGTAGTTCAGGGCGCTTCATTGGTACTGCTGAGATGTCCGCACATGTGTACTTTTGATCATAATGCGGCGGGGTCACCACAGTCCTTCTGTTGAAAGAGCTATGTTTGTTCTTTTTACTTGCCTCTCTTGGGGGAGGGGGGCAGGAAAGAGGCACCTGAACACATGTCGACGTGATCTCTTCCCCTATATACGGGGAGTTCATTGAGAGACTGGTTTCGACCCTACAGGAGAGGGTCGAGGCAGATTCTGTTGCGTTTGGAACTGTTTGGTTTTGGTTTCTAATGGGGTGGGGGGGGGAGGGGTACTATAATTGGGGTAGTGGGGAGGGTAAGAGGGGTGGGGAAGGGAAGAGAACTTGTGTGTGTGGAATATTTGGGATGCGTGTGGGTTGCTAAGGAGTGTGAGTGTTCCCGATGGGGCGTTAGACACAGAGTGAGTGCGTACGGGGGATTTGGATTTGGGTTGGTGTCTTTCAACTGGAAGAGGGCACGTGGGGAATTCACATTGTCTTTTTATTCGGTGGAGGGTAGAGTCATAGCATTAATCACTGTGGTACGATTCTTACCTTATCTTACAATGGGTCCTAATTTTTCTCATGGCTGATAACACCCGAATAATATCTTGGAATGTCAATGGTCTGGGATCACCGGTTAAACGCTATAAAATCCTCAAACAACTTAAATCCCATAAACCGACGGTCGCTTGTTTGCAGGAAACCCATCTCTCTGCACTAGAAAGCAGTAAACTCAAAAGGGATTGGGTGGGTGATTGCTATTACACTCAGGCTAAAGGGAAGAAAGGGGGAGTAGCTATTTTAGTAAATAAAGCTGCTTCTTTTACTGTCTCTAACACGGTGCGAGATGAGGAAGGTAGATTTCTCTTGGTGTCAGGCCATCTTAATGGTCAAGAAGTGACTATCTGCACTCTCTACGCTCCTAATGCCTACTCTCACCCCTTTTTCATTTTTGTATTGGAACAGCTGGTAGAACACGCCAAGGGTTATTTAATTGTGACGGGGGATTTCAACCTACCAGCGGATCCTTGCATAGACAAGACGCCTTCGAGTGCCTTGCTCCCTAACAGGGAGGGTAAGGGGGTCCCATTCTTATGTTCTGAGTTCTCTTTACTGGACATATGGCGGACGTTACATCCCACAGAAAAAGATTTTACCCACATTTCTAGGGTGCATGCCTCCCTATCACGTATAGATTATATCCTGATACCGAAAGAAGGGCTACATTTTGTTTCTGATGCTGTGATTGGCTTACAGGGGGTGTCTGACCACGCAATAATTTGGGTGGATATACATTTTCACGCTCGGGACGGTGGAGAAAGGCTGTGGAGATTTCCTGGGTTTCTTCGCTCTGACTTGCACTTCAAAACTTTTTTGCAAAACAAATGGGAAGAGTTTGTCAATCACAATAGCCAACATACCTCGAATCCGCAATTGTTTTGGGAAACAGCTAAAGCCGTTATACGGGGTGAAATTATTTCCTTTGTAGCGGCTAGAACGAAAAATCTTAACAAAACTATTCTGGAATTGGAAGGTAAATTGGGTAAGCTAAAACAGGAGTTTGCCTCCCACCCGTCTCCTACTTCTCAGAGGGCGTATTTCGCTGTCTTGAGGGATCTGAACTGTGTTCTACATCAGAGGGCACAAAGGGCCTTTCAAGTAGCGGAAAGGAACTTTTTTAAGTTTGGTAACAAAGCGGGGAAACATCTTGCCAATTTGGTTAGAGCTCATAGAGGGAAGACCTTTATTCCTGCCATGCGTACTGAGGGGGGCACTAGGGTCTCCTCCCGAGCTGAAATCTGTGAGGTTTTTCGTAAGTTCTATGAACAATTATACACAGATGACGTAGAAGGAGGCAGAGAAGAAGAAGAAGCATTCTTTGTGAATCTTAAGTTACCGAATCTAACTAAATCTCAGATATCGTTCCTTAACCGACCTATAATACCCCTGGAGGTTTTAGCTGCCATCTCAACTAGTAAACTGGGGAAGGCGCCAGGTCCTGACGGCTTTTCTTTTGATTTTTACAAGCTCCTACAACATCATGTTGCCAACCATTTGACTGATTTTTTTAATGATGCAGTCCATAAGGGGGCATTCCCCTCATTTTTCAATACGGCATATATAACGGTTCTTCCCAAATCCGGTAAAGATCCGCTACTTCCGGCGTCTTACCGCCCTATCTCACTGCTGAACTGTGATTTAAAGTTACTTGCCAAGCTCTTAGCCAACAGACTTAACGTGATACTCCCGCAATTAATCTCAGAATATCAGGTGGGATTTGTTAAAAACAGACCAGCCTGTAAGCACATTCTTAAATTGCTTTCAGCTATGAGCTCCTCCCTCTCGCAGTGTTCCCCAGCCTTAGTGATTGGTCTAGACTCGGAAAAAGCATTCGATAGAGTGTCTTGGCCATATTTATTCTCTGTATTACGGAGATACGGATTCGAGGGACACTTTCTGACCTATCTTCATATGTTGTATGCTCAGCCCAAATCGCACATAACGGCTAACGGTGGTAAGTCAGGAGAGGTACTTATACAACGAGGGGTGCGACAGGGCTGCCCCCTATCACCCCTTTTGTACATTTTGGCTATTGATCCCTTACTTAGGAAAATAGCGGGTTCTCCCTCCATACCGGGTTATGGCACAGTCCATCAAACATTCTCTATCGCTGCTTTTGCGGACGATATATTAATATACCTTACGGAACCACAGCGGTCCATAACTCCTTTGTTGGGTATCCTGGAGCAGTATGGGGAATTTGCTGGCCTCCGTATTAACAAAGATAAATCGGAAGCTCTGGATGTTGGGGGTAGAGTGAAGCCTATGTGGCGAGGCCCTTTTCCTCTTAAATGGGTAACTACACATATGAAATATCTTGGTATTCAGATACCGTCCGATGTGCGGGATTTCCATAGATTGAATGTGGAACCACTTTTAGAGGCTACATCGTTTTTATTGAGGAAATGGCAAGGTTTACCCTTGTCTATCTCTGGAAGAATACAATTACTCAAAATGATGATTCTCCCCAGATGGCTTTACGTCCTACAAATGACCCCGATCTGGCTGACGGGGAGGGATTGTAGGGGGGTAAATGCTCTATTTCGGAAATTCATTTGGAATGGACGTAAAGCTCGTTTATCCTTAACGATTCTATTTCAGCCCCCCAAAAAAGGAGGTATGGGATGTCCCAATTTACGTAGATATAATCTAGCGTGCCTTCTCAGATATGTGAAAGATATTCTGGGTAATACGTCACAATACACTCCCCTTGCACTCCTTTGTTCTTGGTGGCAACAGCAGTCCTTAAACCCCCTACTCCAACTCTCTAGAGCCCAAATGCCTGCGGGGTTACTAACGCAACCGCTGATTTGGGCAAGTCGGAAGGCCTGGGCGTATCTATGCGTTCAGGCGAAATTTTCCCCGTCACTTACACCTTTCCTAACGATCTGTGGTAACCCACTTTTTCCCCCAGCGATGTCTACTTCCGTCTTTCACAGATGGAGGGAGAAGGGATTAACCTGGTTGTATCAGTGTTTTTCTTCTGAGGGGGATCAGTTTCATCCCTTCTCGGACTTGCAACAATTATTCGACCTGGCGCCTTCAGACCATTTTGCCTATAGGCAATTGCGTGATTTTTGTAATACGCATAAAATGACCTCGCTGATTACGCCTCATTTCTGGGTGGTTCACAAAGTAGTCTCTATTCACAAACCGCAAAAGTTCACGATTGCGACTTTCAATCAGGCCCTACTGTTACATCTTCAGAGTGATGTAGCCACCAAAATCTGGCAACAATGGGTGCAGTGGCCTGAATTCACTCTTACCAGTCAGGAGTTTTTATCATGCTTTGAGAAGATCCCGGAATGGTCAGCGAATGTGCTGTATCGGGAGATCCAATTTAAATTTTTGAGACGGTATTATATGGCGTCTGACAGGGCTTTCTTGGCCCACATTACGTCCTCTGCCAAGTGCCCCAAGTGTAATGTAATGACGGGCACCTTTACCCATCAATTTTGGTCGTGTAATGCTATTTCTTTGTTTTGGACGGAACTTATTGGTACCTGCAGTTCTTTGCTCTCCATGGAGCTCCCTGCAGACCCTAATCTCTGGCTCTTTGGGCTGATGCAGACTTCCACTGTGGGACTAGGAAAGTATGAGCTGCAATTTTTACGTAGAGTAAGCCTGACTGGGAAAAAGGCCATTTTAGCTTGTTGGATTTCCGCAGATCCTCCTCAACATGACTTATGGTTCAGGTTGTTGATCAAGCTATTCACTCTGGAGTATACCTGTGCCCAAACAGCTACTGAACACAGACAGAAAATTATGGGTAATATTTGGAAGCCGCTGGAGCTATATCTTAAGCCTAACATAATACCCTGATTAGGTACTGGATGGGGAACGGTCTTTGTGGGCACTTGGAATCATTCAGTGGAGTAATTCGCACTCATAGCTAGACTTACACCCATGGGCATTTTAGTACCTCATCCAGGTATTTGCTGTGTTAGTCCAGTACTATGGCTTATCCCTCACACAAGTTCCAGGGGTGGGGGGGGGGGATGGAAGGGGAAGGGGAGGGGGGATTGGGGATTAGTTGGAACTGTTAATCTGTTTATAACTGTTTATCTTGAATGCCAAAGTGTGTGCTACTGATTCTTCCCCATTATGTCTACCTTGTTCTTTTATGATATCGGTTGATTTAGTATTTGAGATTGGAACCCGCACACCTAGAACCTTTTGCTTTATTGATATGCTGGCGCTTCTTGACTACATGTGGTTTACAGAATCCTATGTCATTGCTACAAGTGTCATTGCGTTGTCTGTCGTTATTGTAACAGACCTGTTATTGTGGGTTGCTTGTACATTTTACATTTTGGATTTCTATGTTCAAAACTCAATAAAAATAAGTTACAAAAAAAAAACAAAAAAAAAAGAACATAAGAACATAAGAAATTGCCATGCTGGGTCAGACCAAGGGTCCATCAAGCTCAGCATCCTGTTTCCAACAGAGGCCAAACCAGGTCACAAGTACCTGGCAAGTACCCAAACAACAAGAAGATCCCATGCTACTAATGCAATTAATAGCAGTGGCTATTCCCTAAGTAAACTTGATTAATAGCAGTTAATGGGCTTCTCCTGCAAGAACTTATCCAAACGTTTTTTGAACCCAGCTACACTAACTGCACTAACCACGTCCTCTGGCAACAAATTGCAGAGCTTAATTGTGCTTTGAGTGAAAAAGAATTTTCTCCGATTAGTCTTAAATGTTTATGCTTTTTGAAATTCTATTTTGCAATTATTTCCCCATAACCTTAGGAGTGTTCATATAATTAGAGCCCACTTTATGCAGAAACTCATCTGTCTTCTCTGATGTTTTCAATGGTACACATCTCTCATGTCTCAGTAAATCACATTGCTAAAGTCTCTAAAAATTGTATCTATGGTATAATTTATGTTTAAATCTGGGGTATTTATTTTGTTTTATTTTGCATTTACAAGTATTTTAGTGTAAAAGCCACACCAAGGGCTCTCAAGAGCTGAATGTAGCTTTTGAACCTTGTACTATGTAGCACTGTGAATTGCTGCCAACTTAAATAACTCTTTTTAAAAAAATCTTTCTCTAGGAAAATCTTTGGCATTGCTTTCACAGTTCTGTACAATCTAATTATTCCACATCAAGAAGGTTTTATCCCCAGGAGTCAGTCAGGGTCATATATCAAACTGCTTTTACATAAAATCCATTATTCCCAAAAAGAGGTCATTAAAAGCCTGCTCATTTCTCATGAAACTAAAAAAAAAAAAAGCCAACTGGGATTGCCTATTAACTTTTTCAAAAATGTGGCCTGAATGTCAGAAAAAAAGGAAAGGAAGCTCTGTGGTAGTGATAAACCCAAGCACTACTATAATTGAGAAATTGTTCATCATCGAAAATCAAATCAGCATAAGGGAACTTTCTGAAAGCTTGGGCTGGTGGCTCAGTGGCAGTACTGAAAATTACCATGCAGAATACCTGAGGTTAATTGCTCCCTGGGTTGACTGGGAATGCTGTGGAGGCAACACTCACAACCCCTAGGAAAAGGTGTCTCAACCAGCATACCATTGCAATTCCCAGTGGCCAGACTCAGGATGCACATGTACCAGGGTCTGTAGGGAGCCTGAATCTGTGCCCTGGCTAAGGACTGTTAAAGAAATAGCCGGGCTGAATTGGGGTAGGGTTATAAATCCCTAGGGAGTTGTAAATAAAGGTTCTTAGTACCACAGATCAATTGAGGCTGGTTTTGCTGAGCTAAAAGCCCATCAGGAAAAGGAGGAAAAAATACTATGTTAAATAATATTGCAAATTTTTTTTTAAAAAGCTCTGTAACAGCTATGCTTTGATTTTAATTCAGTCAAGTTTAAATTAACTATGCACATAGTGCACATGATTTATAACTACTGCTCCATAATTACTTAGAAAATGAGAAACATGAATTTGCAATCATGTAGTGAAGTCTTAAGTTTTATTATTACAGGTTTCTGTGCTAAGTATTTAATAACAGCCATAATACAAATAGGTATGGGGAGTAATGTGATGTGCTGAGCTAGGACAGATATGCGGTCCTGAGCTCTGGCTGCCATCCCTCACCAAATTCTTAAAATTTGCACTTCAATGGAACCTTTATGGTTGAAAACCATCTGAATAGCTTGTGGACAGATTCATTCAAAGATCTCCTGTTCGGAAAGAAAAAGAAAGATAAAGGCCGACTCTCTGAAGGTAAGATGATTGCCACCACAGAGAATGCTCCACTGAGTGTACTAGACAAGAAGGCAGTGAAGGAATTTACAGCAGTGGTGGTGGCAGTTTTAAATAGCAAATTTGTGGCCATTTTTGACCATATTAAAAACTTGATTATGTACTTTAATACTCATGTGGAAGCAGTAGAGGTCAGAGTGGGTGGAAAACAATACTCATGTTTTGATTGTTAAAATTCAAACTTGGAGAAATCATTAATAGCTCAAGTGGAGAAGCTAGATAACCTGGAAAATAGGTCATGACATAATAATCTATGTTTTGTGGGGTTTGCAGAGGAGATACCTGAACAGCAATTAACGAACTTGCTGGAGGAATGATTACCTATGGAACTTGGCCTGCCAGAAATGCAAGGCAAATTGCTGATTGAATGTGCTCATCTCCTGGGTAATATAGGAGCAGGTCGAGATAGACAGCGTGTGATAATTACCAGGATTCTCAACTTCTCCCTTAAAATTATTTTCTGCAAGCCCATCATAAAAAGAAAGAGATACATTACCAGAATCAATATATCTTATCTTTCAGGAATTCTCAATGTGGGTCTCAGTTAGAAGAAGGGAGTTTACACTGCTATGCTCTGCATTGGGTCTTAAGAACATAATAAATTGCCATGCTGGGTCAAACCAAGGGTCCATCAAGCCCAGCATCCTGTTTCCAACAGAGGCTAAACCAGGCTACAAGAACATGGCAAGTACCCAAACACTAAGAAGATCCCATGCAACTGATGCCAGTAATAGCAGAGACCATTCCATAAGTAAATTTGATTAATAGCTGTTAATGGACTTCTCCTCCAAGAACTTATCCAAACCTTTTTTGAACCCAGCCTCACTAAATGCACTAACCACATCCTCTGGCAACAAATTCCAGGGCTTTATTGTGCGTTGAGTGAAAAAGAATCTTCTGTGATTAGTCTTAAATGTGCTACTTGCTAACTTCATGGAATGCCCCCTATTCCTTCTATTATTCAAAAGTGTAAATAACCGATTCACATCTAACCATTCAAGACCTCTCATGATCTTAAAGACCTCTATCATGTCCCCCCTCAGCCGTCTCTTCTCCAAGCTGAACAGCCCTAACCTCTTCAGCCTTTCCTCACAGGAGAGCTGTTCCATCCCCTTTATCATTTTGGTTGTCCTTCTCTGTACCTTCTTCATCGCAACTATATCTTTTTTGAGATGCAGCGACCAGAATTGTACACAGTATTCCAGGTGCGGTCTCACCATGGAGCGATATACAGGCATTATGACATTTTCCATTTTATTAACCATTCCCTTCCTAATAATTCCTAACATTCTGTTTGCTTTTTTGACTGCTGCAGCACACTGAGCCAACGATTTTAAAGTATTATCCACTATGATGCCTAGATCTTTTTCCTGGGTGGTAACTCCTAATATGGAACGTAACATCCCGTAACTACAGCAAGGGCTATTTTTCCCTATATGCAACACCTTGCACTTGTCTACATTAAATTTCATCTGCCATTTGGATGCCCAATTTTCCAGTCTTGCAAGGTCCTCCTGTAATGTATCACAATCCGCTTGTGATTTAACTACTCTGAATAATTTTGTATCATCCGCAAATTTGATAACCTCACTCATCGTATTCCTTTCCAGATCATTTATATATATATATTGAAAAGCACCGGTCCAAGTACAGATCCCTGAGGCACTCCACTGTTTACCCTTTTCCACTGAGAAAACTGACCATTTAATCCTACTGTTTCCTGTCTTTTAACCAGTTTGTAATCCACGAAAGGACATTGCCTCCTAGCCCATGGCTTTTTAGTTTTCTTCGAAGCCTCTCATGAGGGACTTTGTCAAACACCTTCTGAAAATCCAAATATACTACATCTACCGGTTCACCTTTATCCACATGTTTATTAACCCCTTCAAAAAAATGAAGCAGATTTGTTAGGCAAGACTTCCCTTGGGTAAATCCATGTTGATTGTGTTCCATTAAACCATGTCTTTCTATATGCTCTACGATTTTGATCTTGAGAATAGTTTCCACTAGGGATGTGAATCATTTTAGGACGATTAAAATTATCGTCCGATAATTTTAATATCATCTTAAACCGTTATGGAACACAATACAATAGAGATTCTAACGATTTATCGTTATAAATCGTTAGAATCGTGAGCCGGCACACTAAAACCCCCTAAAACCCACCCCCGACCCTTTAAATTAAATCCCCCACCCTCCCGAACCCCCCCAAATGACTTAAATAACCTGCGGGTCCAGCGGCGGTCCGGAACGGCAGCGGTCCGGAACGGGCTCCTGCTACTGAATCTTGTTGTCTTCAGCCGGCGCCATTTTCCAAAATGGCACCGAAAAATGGCGGCGGCCATAGACGAACACGATTGGACGGCAGGAGGTCCTTCCGGACCCCCGCTGGACTTTTGGCAAGTCTTGTGGGGGTCAGGAGGCCCCCCCCAAGCTGACCAAAAGTTCCTGGAGGTCCAGCGGGGGTCAGGGAGCGATTTCCCGCCACGAATCATTTTCATACGGAAAATGGCGCCGGCAGGAGATCGACTGCAGGAGGTCGTTCAGCGAGGCGCCGGAACCCTCGCTGAACGACCTCCTGCAGTCGATCTCCTGCCGGCGCCATTTTCCGTACGAAAACGATTCGCGGCGGGAAATCGCTCCCTGACCCCCGCTGGACCTCCAGGAACTTTTGGCCAGCTTGGGGGGGGGCCTCCTGACCCCCACAAGACTTGCCAAAAGTCCAGCGGGGGTCCGGAAGGACCTCCTGCCGTCCAATCGTGTTCGTCTATGGCCGCCGCCATTTTTCGGCGCCATTTTGGAAAATGGCGCCGGCTGAAGACAACAAGATTCAGTAGCAGGAGCTCGTTCCGGACCGCTGCCGTTCCAGACCACCGCTGGACCCGAAGGTTATTTAAGTCATTTGGGGGGGGATTTAATTTAAAGGGTCGGGGGTGGGTTTTAGGGGGTTTTAATGTGCCGGTTTTGCGATTTTACGTTTTTTCGATTTTTCACGATTTTTCACGATTTTTCACGATTTTTCACGATATTTTACCCCCCCAAACGGCAACAATACGATTCCCTCCCCCTCCCAGCCGAAATCGATCGTTAAGACGATCGAGGACACGATTCACATCTCTAGTTTCCACTATTTTTCCCAGCACTGAAGTCAGGCTCACTGGTCTATAGTTACCCGGATTACCCCTAGAGCCTTTTTTCAATATTGGGGTTACATTGGCCACCCTCCAGTCTTCAGGTACAATGGATGATTTTAATGATAGGTTACAAATTTTAACTAATAGATGAGAAATTTCATTTTTGAGTTCCTTCAGTACCCTAGGATGCATACCATAAGGTCCAGGTGATTTGCTACTCTTTAGTTTGTCAATCTGGTCCTCTGTCATCTCCCACACAGGTTTCTTGCTTCAGATATATTTAAAAAAGTTTTTATTATGAGTTTTTGCCTCTATGGCCAACTTCAATTCAAATTCTCTCTTCGCCTGTCTTATCAATGTTTTACACTTAACCTGAAATGCTTATGTTTTATCCTATTTTCTTCAGATGGATCCTTCTTCCAATTTTTGAAGGATGATTTTTTGGCTAAAATAGCCTCCTTCACCTCACCTTTTAACCATGATGGTAATCATTTTGCCTTCCTTCCACCTTTCTTAATGTGTGGAATACATATGGACTGCGCTTCTAGGATTGTATTTTTAAACAATGTCCATGCCTGTTGAACACTTTTAACCTTTGCAGCTGCACCTTTCAGTTTTTTTCTAACTATTTTCCTCATTTTATCAAAGTTTCCCTTTTGAAAGTTTAGTGTTTGAGCTGCAGATTTACTTATTGTCCCCCTTCCAGTTATTAGTTTAAATTTGATCATGTTATGATCACTGTTGCCAAGTGGCCCCACCTCTCTCACCAAATCCTGCGTTCCACTAAGAAATACATCTAAAATAGCTCCCTCTCTTGTTGGTTCCTGAAGCAATTGCTCAATGAAGCAGTCATTTATTACATCCAGGAACTTTATGTCTCTAGCAAGTCTTGATGTTACATTTACCCAGTCAATATTAGGGTAATTGAAATCTCCCATTATTATTGCACTGCCAAATTGGTTAGCTTCCCTGATTTCTCTAAGCATTTCATCATCTGTCTGACCATTTTGTCCAGGTGGACGGTAGTATAATCCTATCATTATACTCTTACCTAACACACATGGGATTTCTACCCATATAGATTCTACTGAGCATTTAGCCTCTTGTAGGGATGTGAATCGTTTTTTAAATGATTTAAATTATCGTCCGATAATTTTAAAATCATCATTAATCGGTAAGGGACTCGATACAATAGGAATTCCCTCGATTTATCATGAAAAATCATTAAATCGAGTACGGGGATTATTTGGGGGGAGGGCGGGAAAACCGGCAAACCAAAACAACCCCTAAACCCACCCCGACCCTTTAAAACCAATCCTTTACCCTCCCCCATCCTCCCGAACCCCCCCAAAATGTTAAATTACCTGGTGGTCCAGTGGGGAGGGGGGGGGGTCCCGGCGCGATCTCCCGCTCTCGGGTCATCGGTGCCATTTTGGCTACCACTGATAAAAATGGCGCCGATGGCCCGATAAAAAAACCCCACCCCGACCCTTTACAAATTACCCCTTTGCTTCTCCCACCCTCCTGACCTCCCCCAAAACCTTTTACATGTACCTGGTGGTCTAGTGGGGGGTCCGGGAGCCATCCCTTCAATCATACCCTCGGTGCCGGTGCCGGTGCTGGACTGGTTTCAAAATGGCGCCGATCGCCTTTGCCCTCACTATGTCACAGGGAGTGAAGGTCACTCCCTGTGACAAAGTGAGGGCAAAGGCGATCGGCACCATACTGGCAGTCGATCGCCTTTGCCCTCACTATGTCACAGGGAGCGACCGTCGCTCCCTGTGACATAGTGAGGGCAAAGGCGATCAGCGCCATTTTGAAACCAGTCCAGCAGCACCGGCACCAAGGGTATGATTGAAGGGATGGCTCCCGGACCCCCCGCTAGACCACCAGGTACATGTAAAAGGTTTTTTTGGGGGGTCGGGAGGGTGGGAGAAGCAAAGGGGTAATTTGTAAAGGGTCGGGGTGGGGTTTTTTTTATCGGGCCATCGGCGCCATTTTTATCAGTGGTAGCCAAAATGGCGCCGATGGCCCGAGAGCGGGAAATCACGCCGGGACCCCCCCCCCCCCCCACTGGACCACCAGGTAATTTAACATTTGGGGGGGGGGTTCGGGAGGGTGGGAGAACAAAGGGGTCATTTGTAAAGGGTCGGGGTGGGGTTTTTTTTTATCTGCTCAGGCCTCACTAAAAAATTAACGATGTGAATTGGAATCAGAACCGATCCCAATTCACATCTCTAACGATCCGATTTTTTTCTCCCTCCATCCAAACCTGATTGTTAAAACGATCGGGCACACGATTCACATCTCTAGTCTCTTGTATGATCTTTATCCTGTTGGACTCTATGCCCTCCCGGACATAAAGTGCCTCCCCCCCCACCAAGTTGATTCTCCCTATCATTGCGATATAATTTGTACCTTGATATAGCACTGTCCCATTGGTTATCCTCCTTCCACCAAGTCTCTGTGATGCCAATTATGTCAATCTCATCATTTGCTGCTATACACTCTAACTCTCCCATCTTATTTCTTAGACTTCTGGCATTGGCATGCAGACATTTCAAAGTGTGTTTTTGTTTATATTAACAACCTGCTTTCAGTTGCTAGGGATAATTCGAAAATCATTAGCTTCGGCGATTTTTTACATATAGGCAAATTCTGTTGGCATTGCAATACCCCATGAAATTGAGAGTCTGGCATCTCAATTTGGTGCAGGTCTTTGAAACAGCTGATATAGCCAAAATTTTCATTCAGAATTTCCCTGTCACTGATAGCTGAAGAAATCTATATAATACAAATAAGTGCTGAAGCTGTCAGTTTAGTACTATTTGGTGGTATTGTATTGCACTGCTCAAATTTAAGTGAGGGAAGTGTATTTTGGGAGATTGTGGACCTTGAACATAGACTATAGGATACAATCGTAATGGCCACGTCTAGAACTGACTCTTCCCCCCTGTGCAGAAAAAACTTGGGCGCATGGGTCTAGTCTTGGCACATGACTTTCTCCATGAGTTCCTGCATGCCAGGAGAAGTTACAGCAGGAGCAACATTTACATAGTGCAAAGGCATTGCCAGGGGCAGGACAGGAAACCTAACTTTCAAGCCTATATTATCCAGTATTTGTGGTACTGGATTTGCTCCTGTAAATGGACATGCGGAAATGTATCCTAATATTTTATAAATTGTGCAGAAGGAGCTTCACAGTTTATAAAATACTGCATAGTTCTGCTAAAAAGGAAAGCATGTTTATTTCCGTAAGCACAAATATTTGTAATGCAATGAGAACACTTAATTTGTCTATTTTATAAACATATACAGATATATGTTAGATGTAGAAAAAATATAACATGTATGTGTAAAAATTCCAATCTATACATGGAGACAGGTATTTTATAAAGTATGCACGTATACCCCATAATTGCAGGAATTGCACTGGCTTCCGACTCAGCACAGAATTCAATTTAAAGCCCTAACAATAATGCATAAATTACTGTTCGATGAGACGCTAAATTGTTTTTCAGATGTGATTAAATCCTATGTCTTAACATGTCATTTGCAATCATTAAATCAGAATTTGTTAGCTGTACCATCCATTAACAATATAAGTTACAGGAAACGTGTAATAAGTTGTTTCCATATGGTAGTTTGGTGTTGTGGAATAATATTCCAAATTAGCTGTGATGTAAAACAGATTATTTAAAGTTTAGAAAGAAACTTAAAGCATTGTTCTTTAAACAGATCTATGGGTAAAAGAAGAGGTTTTAAATATTTCTAGGTTTTATATTATTTTATTTGTAAAATCTTACAGTAACCAAACTGTTTTATTAATTTATGATTTATGACTGTTAATTTGTAATCTGTGCTGAACAACATATGCTGTGGAATATAAGTTTGATAGATTATATAAATAAATTCATGCATACGTTTGCATGCACATACTTGAAATTCCCAGTTCGCCGATAGATCCACCAGCTCACCGAATCCTAGAAATGTAGAAACATAGAAATGACGGCAGAAAAGGACCAAATGGTCCATCTAGTCTGCCCAGTAAGCTTATGGTAGTATCTGCTGTGCCATGTAGGCTACCCCTTGCTTATCTATTTCCCAGACCAAAAATGTCAGGGCCCTCATTGGATGCTGTGTGAATCCAATTCCCCATTATCCCAGTGCCTATCAGTTTCCCACACTAGCCCTCATTGATTGCTGTTGAATCCAATACCCTGTTACCCCCATGCTTATCCTTCTCCAGTTCACCTAGATTCTTTAGCACTTCATCCTAAACGCCCACCAGTTCACTCAAGCCTCTCACCCAAAAATTGCAGACAACAGATAAGTCCAATTTCACTTGCACTAGTCAACTAGTGGGTGTAAAAGTGTATAAGTTTGATAATTTATATGCGCATATCTCTTATAAAATAGCAACTTTCATGCGCATTTTTGCACCAGTAAAATGTACATGTGAAATTGAAAATGCACATACTTCCAATGTTTATAAAATAGCATATGTCCAAATATATGCTACTTATGTTTGTATATTTTTTTTCTCGCAGAACCCCTTTGAAAATGTACTCATTGCATTTTCAAAACTATGCATGCTGTTTTCATGGAAAAAGTACCTGCAGAAGAAGCAGGCTCAAATGTCTGTGGGTAAATTTTCTTGTGATTACAATGAAAGCAAAAGTATATGTATATTTTTGCTTTGATTATTATTGCAAACCCTGCAAATAAAAAGTAATCATGGTGTTTGTACCATTGTTAACAGTAAAGTATTGTCCCCAAAATGAAAACTTTCTTTAGTATATATTTTGGTAAAGTCTAAAATTGTTCCTTTTTTTCTTTTTCTTTCCAAGAATGAGATTATGAAAGTTTTTTTTTTAACACAAATTTCTTACATGCTGTTTATTATTAGAAGTTTTAGAAGGTCTTACCTTACAGCAATACTGCTAACAAACATTACCAGCGTTACTGTCAGAGCAATGCTGAACACAACTGGAAGTGCAGTAAGACTCATCTGCCTCCAGGTTTGGCATTGGGAGTCATGGGGGGAAGTTCTGGGTAGAGTGAGAAGGTTGAATAGGAGGCAGGAGGGAGCCCAGAGCCTTCTCTTTTATTTTAGTATCTAGAGGGAGGAGGGATTCTTGGGCTCTTATGGTCTTCAACTTGGTTTCATTATTTTTGGAACTGAGGAATCAAGTGGTAGGTGCTGACATTGTTTGGAATTATTATGGGAAGTGAGGGATTGGATTTACTTGGCTATGCTTTTTTTTTCTTTAATTTAGGAAGCTATATTTGAATATAGTAGGTTAAGTTTAAAATTGTCCAAACAAACATACTTACATAATTTCTGACCTTCTCTGGACCACAACCAGTCTTTTCCAGATAGATTTATCCAGGTAACAGTGCTACCAGGCTAAGTTTAAAGCCCATACCTGGCATGCCTCTCTTTTATCTGGGTAGGTTTTAGCTGGATAATGACTTACTGGCTTATCTGGTCAGTGGGGCGGGGAATATTAAAACCTCAGATTTGTCCCAAGGTTAGCAAGAAAAACGTTTTGAATATGGACCTCACAAAAAGCGTGCCAAGAGGGGGGGTTTAAATTGAAGGAAGGATGCCATAGGCGCCGCATGCCGGCGTCACACTCCGAAGGGGTACAACAAAGGGGCATGCCCCTTTGTATACCCCTTCGTACACCCCGGAGCAACCAAGACTGAGAGAACAACCATATACAAATACCATATACCAAACCACTACAAATGGTACAGAACTCCGCTGCCAGGATCTTAACCAATTCCAGCAGAGGAGAACACATCACACCAATCCTTAAAAACCTACATTGGCTCCCCATTAAATCCAGAATTTTGTACAAAGTTCTAACCATAACCCACAAGACCATTCACTCCCAAACCTCACTAGAACTAAACTGCCCCCTTCGTCCTCACTCATCATCCAGACCGATCAGAACCAGTTATTTAGGCATGCTCTATGCACCTCCAGCCAAGTCATTGCTTAAGAAACGTGCATTCTCGACTGCTGGTCCCACACATTGGAACGCCCTCCCCTCGGACCTTTGACTAGAACCTTGTAGGCAAATGTTTAAGAAAAAGCTTAAGACTTGGCTTTTCACAAAAGCCTTCACTTAAAGGCTTCAATAACCCCAACACCTAAGCTTTGTTCTGGCCACTCTTTTCTCATTCTTTACCTTATCCCGTGCTAGTCTACTCCAGGACCATGGTCCAGAGTTAAAAACAAATCTCTGGGGCAAATGCCCTTTTGTTCGTCTGTTTCTTTTCAGGTACATGCTTATGTGCTCACATTTTTCATTCAATTTGTTTTAATTCATTTGTTGTAATAATAAGTTTGGTTTATCTATAATTCTTATTACATACGCCTTATTATTTGTATCACACATGCTTACTATGTTCGATATAATACTAAGTTGGTTTATCGATAATTCTTATTACGTACACCTTGTTATATGTATCCCACATGTTCGATGTAATTTCTAACTTTAGTTCTCTGTAAACCGACGCGATATATACTATTACATGAACATCGGTATATAAAAAGCCTTTAAATAAATAAATAAATAAATACATATACTGCACAAGACAAAACCAATCAACTTGGAACATGGACAAAGAAAGTGAAGTACCAGCGAAACAACAAATCACAGTCTGCCTAAACAAAGGTAAATATGGAAAAAACTTTTCACTTAACAGAAATAAACACAATAAAAGAGTCAAAAGAAAACTCTCATAGCAACCTTATACAGATAAAAAGGACCAACAACTCAAATAAACCCACCATAAACAATATGTTAATGTTAGCATTCTTCCTAGTAAATGCACAATCAGTAGCAAAAAAATTCCCAATCGTCACAGACCTGCTATATGACAATAAACCAAACTTCATTGCAATAACTGAATCATGGCTAAAAAAATCAGATGTAGCTCTAAAAAAATCAAATAGCACATAGAAATTATGAAGTTTTCTCAGTACCCAGAATAAATAAGCGAGGAGGTGGGCTCTTACTAATTACTGAAAAAACCTTGAAATGTAAATTAATCCCAATAAATCCCCCTAAAAATCATGAAATCGCCATCTTTGATACTAACAACACACAAATATGCCTCATTTACTGTCCACCCACCCTCCTTGAATTAAATATCTCACCACTAATCGAGTTTCTTACAACACACTTAAACATTAGAGATGTTCATCACGAATTAGGCAGTTTCAACAAAATTGCCTAATTAATCGTGGGTCGGGGGCCCCGAACCCTGAAACTGATTTTCCTCGAACTACGAGGAAAATTAGTTTTTCGGGTTTGTATGGGGGGAGGGGCACATTTTATTGTTTTAAATAAAAAGCCACCCCAAGCATTAAAATTTACTATAATACAACCCCCACCCCACATATCCCGATCCCTCCCCAAGACTTACTAACATCCCTGGTGGTCCAGCGGGGTCCCGCGAGCGATTTCTCCCTCTGTGCCGTCAGGCTTTAGGGCCTGCCTCGCATCAAAATGGCGCTGATAGCCTTTGACCTACTATGTCACAGGGCCTACCAGTGCCATTGGTCAGCCCCTGTCACATGGTAGGAGCAATGGATGGCCGGCGCCATCACATACATGCAATTTTAAGTTGATGCATTCCTATGCACACAAATCCCACTTCTACTGCATAAGTGGAGGGATTTTAAAAGACGTGTGCTGATACCATTACTAATTTTACCAGTTCATTCCCAGTTCTCCAAGGTAAGAAATAGGACTTCCAAATCCCATTAGTTTAATAGCCTCCTTTCTCCCCTGTCAGACCCAATGCTTAAAACCCTGCAAATCTATCTATTTATCTTTATAGTATAACTTGCACATCATCTATGGCAGAAATAAAGTTATGCAGCAGGGTACCCTGGCGCATGCCTGTGAGCATAAGTATTTACACACAGATTTTCAATGTGAAATCCAAGAATACCCATGCCATCTCTGACTGCACCCATGCCCTGCCCCTTTTTGGAACTTTTCATTTGTGTGCATAGCAGCAAGTATGCATGTACTCGGGTGACTTTTAAAATCCGATCAGTGCACGCCGGCCTGACTTGTGTGCTTATCTCCCAGTTTTGGTGCACCAGGCTTTTAAAATTCACCTTTATGTGCATGTAACCCAGTCACCATTTCGGGTTACCATTAAGCCTTGGTAATAGACTAACCCCACAAGATTTCAGATCTATACTTCAACTACTCATCTTTTCAAACATTGACTACTGCAACTCCCTACTACTCAGTCTACCAACCTCCAACATCAAACCACTACAAATACTACAAAACTCAGCCGCCAGAATCCTATCAGGCACAAAAAAGATGGAACATATAACCCCTATCCTAATATCACTTCACTGGCTCCCAATCAAAGCCAGAATAGAATACAAGACACTGACCATCTTACACAAATTAATACACAAGGAGCAAACAAACTGGTCAAACATAAACATCACTCTACATAAACCCCATCAAAACCTACGATCTAACAACAAAGGCCTCCTGACAATCCCTTCTGTCAGAACTGTGCAACACACAACAATCAGAGAAAGAACATTCTCCATCGCCAGCCCCAAAATTTGGAACACACTTCCAACTGACCTAAGGCTCCAACTCAACATAAAAACATTCAAGAAAGAACTGAAAACATGGCTATTCACCAGAGCCTACCAAGAAACCCTAGCACAAACCAACCATCCACTCATAACAGACCACACAAATGACCATAATCAAACACATATCCCGCATAAAACTTAACACTTCGAACACCCAGCATTTCCTCTTTCCAACATTAACCTGGCATCATCTCACGACCCATCTATGTAATTATACCTGTACCCGCTCCTGCTACACTGTTACTGATTATGATGCATATGTGATATCTACTGTACCGATCAATTACTGTACCCTATAATGCAGATGTAATATCGACTATACCGATTAAATCCTGTAAACTGCTGTGGTGTTGAAACTGAACGACGGTATATAAAAGTCAACAATAAAATAAATAAACAAATAAATAAATAAATAAATAAATAACAAAAATAAACAGTGCAGTTAGAGAAAGGAATTAGGGGGAGGATCCATTCTGTGACAGTCCTCCCAGTGCCAGGGATGTAATGGATATCTCTGGCAGGAGACTTGATGGCAGAGCTCCATAAAGAGCTCTGGGGGCAGTCTAAGTTGGAAGTTAGAAAGTAAGAATGTAGTTTATTCTGATTTACTTTTTGGGCCTACCTGGAGCCTTGGAAACCCTCTGAAATCACTCCAGGGCAGGTCAGGGCACCACAGGTGTTCTCTCCACAGGAGTTGCAGAGTGGTTGCTCGTGATCTGAGTTAAATTTTGGACTTTATTTAAAAGAAGCTTTACTGAAGGCCTGGGCCCTTCTGAGGCTCAGGAACCTTGAGTTGAAGATGCCCAGGTTTACGGAAGACCTGCCCCTGAAGTGATGGTGACCTATTGGAGAGGACTTCCGAGGATGCCTTTCTAACCCTAGTCAAAAGGACTTGCACCTTGGAAAGGGAAGAGTCAGATTAGCTAGTCATGGTCCCTGCCCTGAGCAGCAGACAAAACTTTTATGTACCCACCCATGCTGGACCTGCATACTATGGTGGGGATACATAAAATGGCATCCAACGTGGGGCTTAAAGTGTGAGGTGTGAAGATTAATGTTTTGGACTTTGAAACAGATATTTTACAACTTTTGGGACATTGCCACCTTTGAAAAACTTTGAGAAAAAATACTCCATAGAGTTACATGGACTACAGATGGCCACTAGACTTGCCTGTGGGGGAGGGGTTCCAAAACAAATCCCTCATGATACTTACCCAGTCCTCGAGGAGCTTGATGGCATGAACATAGAGGTGGGGTTGGTGATAACAGTGCAGACAGAGCTGATGCAAATCCAGCAGGAGTCAAAAGATCAGGGTGACATCTACTGAGAGCAAAGGAAGGGTTTGCCCAAGCCCCTGGAAGTGACATTGTCACTCTGTGAGGAGGAGTTAATGTTTTGGCATCGAGGCTTGTTTGCCCCTGCAGCCAACGAGAGAAGGTCTTGGAGCAGTGAAAGAGACAGCTTGCAGCCAGAGAGAGAGAGAGAGAGAGAGAGAGAGCAGCCCTGCAGGGAGACTTGCCTGGAAGAGAGCAACATTGGAAGAAACATCCTGCAGCAGGAGCAGTGAGATATGGCATCAGTGTCTATACCTGTGAGCATCTTCAAAGGAATCATCCTGCAGCAGAGAGACCCTGGAACTGCAGCTGGAGAGGAAGCATCAGCAGCAGTGGAGCAGTAAAGAGGCAAGCACAGTGACTGCATATCTACTGTAACATACTGTATCTACTGTACCGGTAAGAAAGCTTAGACCCCTAGGTCAGAGCTGCCTTAAAGGGGCAGCTCCTCATTTAAGAGTAACTTTTCTCAACAGAGCTACCTCTGCTTCAGCTACCGATTCCTGTGCTCCGCGTTGGGCCTCTCTGTGGGGCCCATGGAGAGATGCCACCGTACAGCACCACGCCCCTCCCTAGGCACAGCGGGCGCATCTCTGACTCTTATGAAGGGCCTGCGGCGGAAACCTGGCCGCAGCCCCAGATGATGACATCACCAGAGCTCCGGTACTTAAGGTCGGGCTCGGCTTCCAATGATTGCCTTTGCAACAGGTCTCCATGCTGATCATGTACTCGTTGCCTCCTGGTGATCCTCCTGCATTCCTGTTTCTGATCCTTGCAAGTTCCTGTTCCTGTTCCCCTTCATTCCTGAGTTCCTGATTCCTGACCTCTTCTCGGATTGCTTTCTCGGACACAACCTCTGCATTGCCTGGCTACGCCATTGACTCACTCCAAGGCCGGACCTCTGCATTGCCTGACTACGCCATTGACTCTCTCCAAGCCCGGACCTCTGCATTGCCTGACTAAGCTATTGACTCTCTCCAAGCCCGGATCTCTACATTGCCTGAGTACTCTACCGACTCTCTCCTCGACCAGACCTCAGCCTTGTCTTGCCACTGCTTCTTGATTACCGCCGGCCCTGACTCCAGCTTGCTCTATGACGCCTCTTCAGTCTACGTCCTGGACTTGGCCTATTCAGGCTTTGGCCTGTTCTTGCTCGGGTGCCCCCTGTCTGACTTTGGTTCTATTGGTGCCTGGGTCTCCGGGACTCCACCTCGTCCAGTACAGACTTCTCCACTCCACTGTTGCTGCCTCTGGGCTGACCTCTCTGTTCTTCTACCGACAACGACATATGGAGGCTCACCTAAGTCCAGCCAGCCCCGGTACCCAAAGGCTCAACCCATGGGGAACGAGGGCTGGTATTTGTGAAGCACCAGCCAGCCTCTGTCCTTCAGCCAACTTCGCCTGCCGATGGTGGGGACCCGTAGGATCCTTCCTATGGGTTGCGTCAACCCCACCTCGGCCCAGGGGTCCACCTCCAGCGCAACAGCCAGCATTTTCAGTTGATCCTGGTAATAGAATATTAACTCTCCATACAGAGACTGTTTTGCCATCTGGGAAGGTTTCCAGCCACCAAAGGGGCCCTAACCTGAGGTTCTACTGCTCCACCTGACCCAAGACAGCAGCTGTATTTCTTGGCCCTAATACAAAACTCTTGCACAGATAGAGGATACAGAATTTGTATCAGAGAATGAGAAGAGAGTGAACTGTGGAACTGGATAAAACCCCCGCTGGACTTTTGGCAAGTCTTGTGGGGGTCAGGAGGCCCCCCCCAAGCTGGCCAAAAGTTCCTGGAGGTCCAGCGGGGGTCAGGGAGCGATTTCCCGCCGCGAATCGTTTTCGTACGAAAACGATTCGCGGCGGGAAATCGCTCCCTGAGTCCAGCGGGGGTCCGGAAGGACCTCCTGCCGTCCAATCGTGTTCGTCTATGGCCGCCGCCATTTTTCGGCGCCATTTTGGAAAATGGCGCCGGCTGAAGACAACAAGATTCAGTAGCAGGAGCCCGTTCCGGACCGCTGCCGTTCCGGACCGCCGCTGGACCCGCAGGTTATTTAAGTCATTTGGGGGGGGGGTTCGGGAGGGTGGGGGATTTAATTTAAAGGGTCGGGGGTGGGTTTTAGGGGGTTTTAGTGTGCCGGCTCACGATTCTAATGATTTATAACGATAAATCGTTAGAATCTCTATTGTATTGTGTTCCATAACGGTTTAAGACGATATTAAAATTATCGGACGATAATTTTAATCGTCCTAAAACGATTCACATCCCTATTCTCAGCTGATTGCTCTGTGCCAGGATGGACTGCAGCACAAGCAAACACCTGAGTGCTGCCTTCTTAGTGCTATGGGGCTGGGGAGGTCACTCCTGCTGCAGTTTCCAGCCTGTCAGGATTCTGCTTTTAATAGCAGCATACTGGCTATCTTGTGCTGTAGCTGCTATGTGTGCTGTGGGTGGGGGAGAGTGAGACAGCGAGTGAGCCAGCATATGTGTAAGTGTATGAGAGAATATGTGTGTAAGTAAGAGAAATTTGTGAGAGCAAGAGACATGAACATAAGAACATAAGAAAATGCCATACTGGGTCAGACCAAGGGTCCATCAAGCCCAGCATCCTGTCTCCAACAGTGGCCAATCCAGGCCATAGGAACCTGGCAAGTACCCAAAAACTAAGTCTATTCCATGTTACTGTTGCTAATGGCAGTGGCTATTCTCTAAGTGAACTTAATAGCAGGTAATGGACTTCTCCTCCAAGAACTTATCTGTTATGAACGCTGCCCGTGGGTCTGCCCCGCGAGCAGGCTCACCTACCACGCTGTGCTGATCTTCACCAATGCGGCAGGACGCCGCCGTCGGCTTGCCCAAGCGGCCCGGAGGCCGCCTGCGATCCTCTTCTGCTCCGCGGTTGGAGCCGCGGCCCTCCTGCTTCTCTCTTCGGGGCTGGGAGTGCCCCCGGTGCTGATCCCATCTTCGCGGCTGGAGGCCGCAAAAGCCCCGGGCTGGAGTGGCGACTGGAGCCGCCCCCGGGGTCTCCAGCAGCGGCTGGAGCCGCTGCTCACATTGGGCCTGCGTCCCAGGCCAGCCCTGCCTCTTCTGACGCAACTATGGTGCAGGCCGCTGTCCGCGGTCCTGCACAGTTCCTGCACTCTCCTTAGGCACCGGCGCGCGCCTCTCTGCCTCATTTAAAGGGCCAGACACAGGAAGTGTCTTGGCCCCACCTTGGTGACTGTTTCCTGCTTCAGCCCTATAAAGGGCTGCTCCGTCTGTTGTTCCTGGCCTTGCATCGTCATGGAGTCTTCGCTCTGGAGGCTCCTGCCTGCCAGAGCCTGTGTAAGGTCTTCTTGTCTCGTGGAGCTCCTCATCGTGCTGTCTTCTCGTCATGCCATGTTATGTCTTCGTGCCTGAGGTCCTCGTCCAGGTGTCTTGATCCTCTATGTCCTGGTGTTCCTGCCTTCCGTGATGTTCCTTCCTACGTCTCGCCTTCAACGCTTTCGAGCCTTCTGGTCCAGTAGGCCGGGGGTCCCTCAGATGCAGTACTCCTGGGTGGACTAGCCTGCTGGTGGATGGTTGTCCTGTGCTCCTGAGCAGTCAAGTCCTGGTCGTGTGTTCCTGGGTTGTCCCGCTCCCGTTGTGGTCCATGACCAGCCTCTGGGGCTGTGTAGGGCGGGTACTGGGACAGGGTGGTCCGCGACTCAGTCCCGCAGGTGGCCTAAGTAGGGCGCCCTGAGAGACAGTGCCAATGTCCATGCCTTGTGTTGTCTATGTGGATGTCAAGTGTCTTCGCCAAGGATGCCGTTGCATCAACCCAAGTCTTCGTGCCATGTGATGCCATTGCTTCACCCCAAGTCTTCGTGCCATGTGATGCCGTCGCATCAATCTTCATGTCTACGTCTCAAGGTCCGTCTGCCCTCAACCTCAGGCCAGGCCTGCTGCTCCATGCTGCTCGCAGCAGGTCCGAAAGGGCCCAGAATGGTCGAAGGACCATTCAACTTCCATCATCCTCGGATGTTGGCCATGGGAGCTTGCCGGCCTGGTTGAGGGCAAGATTGTTCAGCCATGTGGAGCCACCGTCAACCCTTGACTCGGCCCTGAAGGTCTGGGTCGGGCTGAGGCCCATGGGCACACGAAAACACCGTTATCAACATTATCCAATCCTTTTTTAAACACAGCTATACTAACTGCACTAACCACATCCTCTGGCAACAAATTCCAGAGTTTAATTGTGTGTTGAGTAAAAAAGAACTTCCTCCGATTAGTTTTAAATGTGCCACATGCTAACTTCATGGAGTGCCCCCTAGTCTTTCTATTATCCGAAAGAGTAAATAGCCAATTCACATCTACCCGTTCTAGACCTCTCATGATTTTAAACACCTATCATATCCCACCTCAGCCGTATCTTCTCCAAGCTGAAAAGTCCTAACCTCTTTAGTCTTTCCTCATAGGGGAGCTGTTCCATTCCCCTTATCATTTTGTTAGCCCTTCTATGTACCTTCTCCATTGCAATTATATCTATTTTGAGATGCGGCGACCAGAATTGTACACAGTATTCAAGGTGCAGTCTCATCATGGAGTGATACAGAGGCATTATGATATTTTCCGTTTTATTCACCATTCCCTTTCTAATAATTCCCAACATTCTGTTTGCTTTTTTGACTGCCGCAGCACACTGAACCGACGATTTCAATGTGTTATCCACTATGACACCTAGATCTCTTTCTTGGGTTGTAGTACCTAATATGGAACTCAACATTGTATATCTATAGCATGGGTTATTTATCCCAATATGCATCACCTTGCACTTATCCACATTAAATTTCATCTGCCATTTGGATGCCCAATTTTCCAGTCTCACAAGGTCTTCCTGCAATTTATCACAAGCTTGTGATTTAACCACTCTGAACAATTTTGAGTCATCTGCAAATTTGATTATCTCACTCGTCGTATTTCTTTCCAGATCATTTATAAATATATTGAAAAGTAAGAGTCCCAATACATAGCCTTGAGGCACTCCACTGCCCACTCCCTTCCACTGAGAAAATTGTCCATTTAATCCTACTCTCTGTTTCTTGTCTTTTAGCCAGTTTGCAATCCACGAAAGGACATCGCCACCTATCCCATGACTTTTTACTTTTCCTAGAAGCCTCTCATGAGGAACTTTGTCAAACGCCTTCTGAAAATGCAAGTATACTACATCTACCGGTTCACCTTTATCCACATGTTTATTAACTCCTTCAAAAAAGTGAAGCAGATTTGTGTGGCAAGACTTGCCTTGGGTAAAGCCATGTTGACTTTGTTCCATTAAACCATGTCTTTCTATATGTTCTGTGATTTTGATGTTTAGAACATTTTCCACTATTTTTCCTGGCACTGAAGTCAGGCTAACCGGTCTGTAGTTTCCCGGATCGCCCCTGGAGCCTTTTTAAATATTGGGGTTACATTTGCTATCCTCCAGTCTTCAGGTGCAATGGATGATTTTAATGATAGGTTACAAATTTTTACTAATAGGTTTGAAATTTCATTTTTTAGTTCCTTCAGAACTCTGGGGTGTATACCATCTGGTCCAGGTGATTTACTACTCTTCAGTTTGTCAATCAGGTCTACCACATCTTCTAGGTTCACCGTGATTTGATTCAGTCCATCTGAATCATTACCCATGGAAACCCCAACATCCTCTTCATTAAACACTGAAGCAAAGAAATCATTTAATCTTTCCGCGATGGCCTTATCTTCTCTAAGTGCCCCTTTAACCCCTCGATCATCTAAAGGTCCAACTGACTCCCTCACAGGCTTTCTGCTTCGGATATATTTTAAAAAGTTTTTACTGTGAGTTTTTGCCTCTACGGCCAACTTCTTTTCAAATTCTCTGTTAGCTTGTCTTATCAATGTCTTACATTTAACTTGTCAACTTTTATGCTTTATCTTATTGTCTTCTGTTGGATCCTTCTTCCAATTTTTGAATGAAGATCTTTTGGCTAAAATAGCTTCTTTCACCTCCCCTTTTAACCATGCGGGTAATCGTTTTGCCTTCTTTCCACCTTTCTTAATGTGTGGAATACATCTGGACTGTGCTTCTAGAATGGTATTTTTTAACAATGACCACGCCTCTTGGACATTTTTTACTCTTGTAGCTGCTCCTTTCAATTTTTTTCTAACAATTTTTCTCATTTTATCAAAGTTTCCCTTCTGAAGGTTTAGCACGAGAGCCGTGGATTTGCACACTGTTCCTCTTCCAGTCATTAAATCAAATTTGATCATATTATGATCACTATTGCCAAGCGGCCCCACCACCGTTACCTCTCTCACCAAATCCTGTGCTCCACTGAGAATTAGGTCTAAAATTGCTCCCTCTCTCGTCGGTTCCTGAACCAATTGCTCCATAAAGCTATCATTTATTCCATCCAGGAACGTTATCTCTCTAGCGTGTCCCGATGTTACATTTACCCAGTCAATATTGGGGTAATTGAAGTCTCCCATTATTACTGGACTACCAATTTGGTTAGCTTCCCTAATTTCTCTTAGCATTTCACTGTCCATCTCATCATCTTGACCAGGTGGACGGTAGTATACCCCTATCACTATAGTCTTTCCCGACACACAAGGGATTTCTACCCATAAAGATTCAATTTTGTATTTAGTCTCATGCAGGATGTTTATCCTGTTGGACTCTTTGCCATCCCGGACATAAAGCACCACACTGCTTCCCGGGTGCTCCTCTCTGTCATTGCGATATAATTTGTACCCCGGTATAGCACTGTCCCATTGGTTATCCTCTTTCCACCATGTCTCTGAGATGCCAATTAAGTCTAGGTCATCATTCAATGCTATACATTCTAATTCTCCCATCTTATTTCTTAGACTTCTGGCATTAGCATACAAACATTTCAAAGTTTGTTTTTTGTTTGTATTTTTATTCTGCTTTTTAATTGATAGGGATAAATTAGAATTTTTTAGCTCAGGTGAGTTTTTAGTTATAGGCACTTGGACTACTTTTCTTATTATTGGAACCTCACTGTCGGGATGCCCTTTGAAGATACCTTTCTCCGAACCATGCACTGCTGAGCGACTGTCGGCTTTCCCCTTTGTTCTAGTTTAAAAGCTGCTCTATCTCCTTTTTAAAGGTTAGCACCAGCAGTCTGGTTCCATCCTGGTTAAGGTGGAGCCCATCCCTTTGGAAGAGACTCCCCCTTCCCCAAAAGGTTCCCCAGTTCCTAACAAAACTGAATCCCTCTTCCTTGCACCATCATCTCATCCACGCATTGAGACTCCGGAGCTCTGCCTGCCTCCGGTGACCTGCACGTGGAACAGGGAGCATTTCAGAGAATGCTACCCTGGAGGTTCTGGATTTAAGCTTTCTACCTAAGAGCCTCAATTTGGCTGATAGAACCTCCCTCCCACATTTTCCTATGTCGTTGGTACCCACATGTACCACAACAGCCGGCTCCTCCCCAGCACTGTCTAAAATCCTATCTAGGTGATGCATGAGGTCTGCCACCTTCGCACCAGGTAGGCATGTTACCAGGCGATCCTCATGCCCACCCGCCACACAGATATCTACATTCCTAATAATCGAATCACCAACTATGATGGCCGACCTAACCCTTCCCTCCTGGGCAGTAGGCCTTGGGGAGATATCCTCAGTGCGAAAGGACAATGCATCACCTGGAGAGCAGGTCCTTGCTACAGGATCCTTTCCTGCTGCACCCGGTTGATGCTCTCCCATCATGAGACCTTCTTCCTCCAAGGCAGCACCAGGGCTGCCAGTCTGAAGTTGGGACTTGGCTACAATGTCCCTGAAGGTCTCATCTATATACCTCTCTGTCTACCTCAGCTCCTCCAGGTCTGCCACGCTAGCCTCCAGAGATTGGACTCGTTCTCTGAGAGCCAGGAGCTCTTTGCATCGCATGCACATGTACAACTTCTCACCGGTGGGTAAAAAGTCATACATGTGACACTCGATGGAAAAGACTGGGAAGCCCCCCTCTTGCTGCTGGACTGCTGCCTTCATCTCAATTTTGATCAGTTCCTAGTTAAGTTTTAGGTTGCTATGGGAGTAGGAATGTGTCTAACGTCCTTTAAATGTATTAGTGAATACACTATATGTCTGGTAGTGGCCTACCGGGGTCTGATCGAATTCTCAATAAGGTTTTTGTTGATGTTTTTTTTTTTTTGTGAAAGTGGCACCTGCCTATAAATTAAAGGATGAGCTAGGGGTGGGTGGGCAAGGAGTGGGAGGGTTGGGAAATCCAAACAGTCTAACGTCAGTTAGTCAGCTAGAGTGACTCACTGCTCTCTTGATTAACAAATGTTGGTACCTATTCAAACCCAATCACACTACCTCAACACCTTTCCAAGGTGAGAAACTGAGCTGAAGCTTTCAACCTTTTTACTTAGGTATATACTGCTCCTAGCTTATTTCTAGCTTCTGGCTACTTTTTGGTGGTTATTTTTTTTTTTGTGGGGTTGTTTTTTTTAATACAAACACTCAGTTTGTATTAAATACAAACACTCAGTTTTTTAAAAGTCTGCAGAACTCTCAGTTCTGCAGACTTTTAAAAATAAACACACTACCTACTGCTTACTAGCTACCTTATTGACTGACTATTTAAAAATACAAACAGTCTAACTTGTTTATTCACTGCCTTTCTGACTATTAAAAGCACAAACACACTAAATAATATTCCCAAGTAGTTCACTTTGCCCCAATACTTTTAAAAAAGACAATGTCCCAAGCAAAAACTTACTGATTCCTTTCAGCCATCAGCAAGGTGATCCTCTCCTCCTGCTCAGGAAAGTCACTGGTGTGTGTGAGAGAGAGAGATTGGTCAGGGACGTGACTGGTGTGTGTGTGAGAGAGAGAGATTGGTTAGGCAGGTGAATGATGTGTGTGATAAGAGAAAGAGAGATTGGTCAGGCAGGTGACTGGTATGTGTGTGTGTGTGTGAGAGAGAGAGTGAAAGAGAGATCGGTCAGGCAGTTGACTGGTGTGTGTGTGTGTGAGATAGGCTAATCATGGGCCCTAAGGAAGAAGAGCGTGAGGACAGAGCTTCAGCAGCCCTCGCTGCTTCTGGTATGTGCTATTGGCCTACAAGGGAAAGGAGTAGGAGAGTTACTGGAGAGGGTAAGTAAAGGTGGCCTTTTAAGTTTATCTTTCTTGATTGACTGCCATTTTAATTATTAGGTATTATGTGATGTGTCTGCCGTTAGAAATATTTTATTGGTGTTTGGAGAATTTTTAATAATTTTGAAAATGTTTAATGATTGGATGTTCCATTTACCAGTTGTTTTGAAACATTTATTATATTCTAGTTTTAGAATTATTTTATATTTCTCGGGGAATGTATAAACAGAAATGTGGAGACAAAAACTGAACTGGAAACAGCAAGAAGCCAAACTCTGTATGCAGTAAAACAAATCAAAAACAAAAGCATTAGTTTTATGGTTACTTTATTTGTATTTGGTGAGGGTCTATCTGTGTTCTGAGTGTGTGACCCAGTTAAAGGTGTTCTGCAAGCTTGTAGTTTCTTGGTAGGGCTCTATAGCAGCTTAGCTTGTTCTGTTTTCCTAATAGGAGGTGTATTGGTGTTTAGGGCCTGGTGTAATTTTTGCTGTGCTTCTTTTCATAGATAGGGTTATTACTGTTCGAGTTCCATAATGCAGGTGTAATTTTGTGTACATTATTTCAGATCCTGGATGTCTGATAAGTGCTATATTTTTGTTTTGCACAGAATGCAGAGTGGCTTTTTTGGGTTTCCATTCCAGTTTCTATTTCCATATTTCTAATTTGTGGTCTTTCTGTACTTGGTGAAGGTTGATTCTATGGAGCCGATGCAATACAGTACACTCATACAAGCTCACTGTTGGACATGGGTTAACTAGGCGCTAATCCACCCCCTAATGCAATAGGGGGATTAGTGCCTATTTAACCCACATCTAATGCGGAGTGAATGAGATACCGCTCATCACATGCAAATGCATGTGAATGAGGCAATTATTTATTTATTTTTTATATACCCACATTTGATCTCAATCGAGATATCACATCGGTTTACATTCAGGTACTGTAGGTATTTCTCTATCCCCAGAGGGCTTACAATCTAAGTTTTTGTACCTGAGGCAATGGAGGGTAAAGTGACTTGCCCAAGGTCACAAGGAGCGATAGCAGGACTCGAACCCTGGTCTCCTGGTTCATAGTCCATTGCTCTAACCACTAGGCTATTCCTCCTTGGCGTCCATTTTCATTACTGGCAGATGGCTGGTTATGAAAACCCATGCCGAGTTTACTGGCATCAGTCTTCACAACTGACAGCCGCCGCGGGGTCGCATTAGCAAGGAGGCATTAAGGTTGCACAAGCACCTTCTTGCTAGCGCGACCCCCTAATTTGCCTATTGCATGGTGCCCCCCTTGTGGGCACCATGTGTGCATTAAGAAAGTGGGCACTGAAAAGTCAACGCCTGCTTTCCACGAAAATTATTGCATTGGCCCCTATGTGTGTAACTGAGGTGAAGTGTTTTACTAGCATTTAGGCATTTGTATCAATATGATTTCTTGTGTTTTCTCAATAGAACATGCATTGGTGGCCATCAAAATGTGTGTTATCATAGATGAGCAAAGCAATAAATCTTTGGTGAGATCAAAATTCTTTGACTTGTTTAACATCATGATAATTTCTCTCCCTACAGTTTCAAAACCTGTGCAGAGGTTGTACTAGTGACAGGGAGAAGAGGACATAGATATGTTATAGAAGCAATAGATGGCAGCAACAAGTCACATTTACTTATGCTCATCAGATGATACCAGATATCCGACAATAGGGATGAAATTCCCACACCAGAAGTTGCTCAACATTATACTCATTTAAAGCCTATAGTCAACCAACTTCAACCTTTGGATCCAGATGCTGAAATTCTACTGCTACTGGATAGAGCTATGCCAACATTGAGTAGAGTTCAGGAGTCACATGCTGGTCTACATGATGCTCCTTTCACCTATCGACATGCCTTAGGATAGGTGATAGTAGGCAATGTCTGCCTCAACAGAAAAAAGAGACTAAGTGTCGGTATGAACACCACAAGCTTCTTGGAGAATGGCACACTTCCTTGTTTGAAGCATGCTTAACCACGTATGCACTAAGGAGACTCCTGGTTATGAGAAACTGAGCACTGAAAACCACCTGCTGGACTACCTCCCCAGCAGACTTGGAAGAACACCTGGGGAACTCAGTGATTCAGGCTTAAAAAAGATGATTATAAACACACTCTTTCAAGAGAAGATAAAGAGTTCTTAAGAATCATGGACAAAGAATTCTTTAAAGATTAGTCAAACAGCTGGGTGGCTCCTCTACCATTTTGGATATCCAGACCTCGGCTCCCTAACAATAGAGATCAAGCTCTTTCATGAATTGCTTCACTACAGAAGACCTCTAAGAGAAAACCAGAGATAAAACATCAGTTTGTAACTTTCATACAAGACGTTTTGACCAATGGTTATGCAGAGCCAGCTCTACCTTTTACTCCTGGGAGAATTCTGCGCTACTGCTTAGCACAGAATTTGAGCAGAATTCCCCTCCTGCGCAGAATTTCCATTTTCTGTGCAGAATTTGGTGAAAATTGAGCAGGCCCCAGCATGCCATGAGCAGAGCCTGTCCCGCTCATGGTGAAGATGAAGCAGGCCCCAGCATGCTATATGTGAAGCCAATCCCACTTAGGGTGAAGATGGAGCAGGCCCCCGCATGCCACAAGGAGAAACTGTCCTCCTCATGGCAAAGATGGAGCAGGCCCTGGCACTCCACGAGCAGAGCCCATCCCGCTCATGGTGAAGAGGGAGCAGGCCCTGGTGAGAGTGAGTCTTTGTGCAGAAGTGTGTGTGTGTAAGACTGCAAGCCGGGGGGGGGGGGGGGGTGAGAGATGGCATGTGTGAGGATATATGGGTGTGGGTGCCAGAAAGAGAGAGCCTAAGTGAGGAGATTGTGAAGGAGTAGGTATATGTGCAATATGGGAGTTGTTGTGTGTGATAAAGGGATTGTGTGTATGTGAGGGAGTGAGGGTGCTTGTTTGTTTTTGAGTGAGGAAGCCTTAGTGAGGGTGTGTGTGTGAGGGTGTGTGTGTGTGTGAGAATGAGAGTGTGTGTGCAGGGGTGTATGAGAGAGAGAGATGTAGGTAGCTTGTGTGAGGATGTACGTTTGAGAGAGAGAGGGAGCTTGTATGTGGGCATGTGTATGTGCACTAGAGAGGGAGAGAGAGCCTGTGTGTGTGTGTGTGTGTGTGTGTGTGTGAGAGAGAGAGAGAGAGAGAGAGAGAGAAAGAGTGACAGAGGGAGTCTATGTGAGGGGCAGTACTGAGAGAGGTATCAAACTCTTGGAGTGGAGATAGAGTGGAAGGGGTTGAGCCTAGAGGAGAAGGGAAGACATATTGTCAGTGGAGGAGTTGGGGCCTGAGAGGGCAAAGTGAAAGGAGACTGGCCAGGGGAGTAGAGAAAGAGGGTGGAAAGGACACTCTTAAAGTGAATTTCTAGGGAAATTCTGCTTAAAATAATCTGCATCTTTAAGTAATAACTTTTTTCTGTATTATATTTTAAATTAATTACTTAAAGACTGTCATGTATATTGTGTTATTTTGACTAATATAAAATATGCAGAATTTTAAGTTTTTGTGCACAGAATTTTACATTTTTGTATGCAGAATCTTAATTTTGTTTTGCACAGAATTCCCCCAGGAGTAACTTTGAAAAAGAATGAAGATTGTGGGTACTTCCTACTTTCGGGGTGTATCACCTTCAGAAACCAGGTCAGATTTGAATCATATTCAACTCAGCACTCAATTCCAAGGGATCTCACTTAACAATGTACTCCTTTTTGGGTCTGATATGACCTATAGCCTATTGGGGTCTTGATTCACTTCAGGAAAGAGACCATTGCCATAACAGCTAACATCAGGCAGATGTTCTATAATTTCATCATACAAACTACAGAAACTACCTTAGATTTCTGTGGTATTGCAACAATGACATTAACAAAGAGATTGTGGAGTATAGAATGCGAGTCCATGTCTTTGGTAATAGTCCATCACCTGCAATGGCCACCTATGGGCTCAGAAGGACAGCCCAAGAAGGAGGAAAATAATATGGCACAGATGCTAGACATTTTGCAGAAAGAGACTTTTATGTGGACAATGGATGAAAGTCCTTATCCACTGAGAAAGAAGCCACTGACTTGTTAAGAAGGACACAAGCAATGCTACTGGTGGCCAACTTGAAATTACACAAAATAGCCTCCAATACTGCTGAAATGATGACATTTCCTTTGGAGGACCATGCAAAAGATCAAATAAATTTAGACTTGAGAGTGGACACCCCTTCACCTTGGTTTAAGTTGGGATCTAAAGAGAGATGTCTTTATTTTCCAAGTTTCAACCAAGAGTTGCCATTCACTCATCAAGGTGTCTTGTCTACAGTCAACAATCTCTATGATCCATTGGGGTTTGTGACTCTAGCCACTGTCCAAGGCAAATCTCTGCTAAGAGAACTTTCATTAGGTACAGATGAGTAGGATGCCCCACTGCCTACAGAATTGAGACATGAATGGAAAAATTGGAAGAATTCCCTAAAACTTCTTCAGCATCTCCACATTCCACATACCTACATTTCTGTACCACTTGGTGCCTCCTGCTGCAAAGAGTTTTGCATCTTCTCAGATGAATCTGTAAAAGCAATAGCCACAGTGGCCTATTTGAAAGTAACAGATGCAGAAGGAACACCTCAAATGGGATTCATCTTCGGCAAGGCCTAATTGGCATCACAAATAAAAAATGAAATGGACATTCCAGTAGATATAGTCTACCCTCACAGTGAAGTAGCACTGGGTTACATCCACAACCAGACCAGGAGATTTTATGTATATGTCAGTTACAGAATTAAGAGCATACGAAAGTCAAAATGTTCAAAACAATGGCATTATGTGCCTACTAACCAGAACCCAGCAGATTACGCCATAAGACTTATACCAGCATACTATCTAAGACAATATGGTTGACAGAGCCAGATTTCCTCTTAAAATCTGATCACACAAATTTAGGTAGCTTCTTCAAGCTTGTAGACCCTGATTCTGATGGGGAGGTTCATCCAGGAATAACTGCTCTTGCCATGAGCGTTGTTTATAAGAGTAATCTGGGAGCTCATCACTTCTCATACATTTCAACATGGGTAGCACTAAGGAGAGCCATAGTGTACCTCATCCATATCACACTTTTATTTCATCAACTAGTTAATAGGAAACCAGACTCTGAAATCACTAGCATTGTTGCAGGAAGCTTCTCTAGGTCAATGAGTTTACCCATGCACAGAGTACCATCCTACTTTATACACAACAAGAAATATATGTAGAGGAACTTAAATGCGTAAGCAAAGCAGTGAACCTTTCTAAGGATAGTCCCCTGAGGAAGTTGAACCCTTTCATTGATAAGGATGGCATGTTGAGAATTGGTGGTCATCTCATCTACACTGAATTAGACAAAGGAGAGAAACACCTTGTTCCAGGTGGACACCACATATCTACTCTGTGCAGGAGGAGACTGTATGTTGTTACCATAAGTAAGTCAAACATCAAAGCTTACAGTTCCCCAGCGACCAGGTTAAAACCACGCTCATCCTCTCCCTGCTGGATGGCAAAGCCCTGGCCTGGGCCTCCCCGTTGTGGGAATGTGGGAATGTCATCCTTGGAGACCTGCCCCGGTTCATCCAGACGTTGTGACAGGTGTTCGACAAGCCAGGATGCCACTCCAATGCTTCTTCTGAGCTGCTCCACCTCCACCAGGGCTCCCGTATTCTGGCCGAGTACACTGTGGAATTCCCCACTCTGGCGTCCGAACTGGGCTGGCGGGATGATAGCCTGTGGAGTATCTTCCTTGAGGGGCTGGCTTCCAGAATAAAGGATGAGCTGGCCGCCCGGGAGTTACCTGAGGAACTGGAGGCACTCATTGACCTGGCAGGCTGAATTGATCAGCGTCTTCAGCAACGCCTGAGGGAGCTGAAGCCGGGACATCATGTGGTTTCCTTGGCTCTGTCTTTCTCTCGTCCTCTGGCCTCTCCAGCCACCTCTGAGACCCTGCCGGTTTGCAGTGTGGAGCCTATGCAGATAGGCTGAAGCCATTTAACTACTGAAGAGAAGCAGTGACGCAGGTCCCTCTGACTTTGTATTGCGGCGATGAGGGCCACCTACTTGCCCAATGCCCAGAACATCCAGGAAACACTCAGGCCTAGATGTCACGGGGGAGCTGACCCTAGGCTGCATCAATCCTGCTCCCCAATGCTCGGTACAAGTGACCCTCCAATTCTTTGGGGGATCTTTCACTACTTTGGCCTTTATTGACTCTGGGGCCAGAGGAAATTTCATTCTGGTTGAACTAGTCAAGCAACTGCAACTTCCTGTGGTCCACTGCACACCACAGTTACTGGTCTCTTCCATCCAGGGGGATCCTCTACCTGGGTGAGTCTCCTCCTGCACAGCTCTTGTGACTCTCCTTAATGGAGTACTTCATGAAGAGGAGATATCCTTCTTTATCCTTGAAAAGACCATTCATCTGGTGGTGTTGGGACTCCTGTGGTTGCATAAGCACTTTCCTACCATCAATTGGGAGACTCTACAGATTGCTGCATGGAGTTCCGGTTGCTTCTCCACCTGCCTATGCCTCAACCTCAGCTCCTGCTTGCTGCCACCACACTACCTCTACCTCCGCAATATGCTGACTACGCTGATGTATTTTCCAAAGAAAAGGCAGAGACCCTGCCTGAGCATCGCCCCTTCGATTGTGCAATCGACCTCTTAACCGACAAGGTTCCACGGTCGGGTGTACCCGTTGTCGCTACTCGAGACCCAAGCGATGTCTCAATACATCAAAGAGAATCTTGACAGGGGCTTCATCCGCCCTTTCACGTCCCCAGTGGTCACTGGATTATTTTCTGTGGCCAAGAAGGATGGCTCATTAAGACCCTGCATTGATTTTTAGGGCCTCAATACCATTACTCGCTGGGATCACTATCCACTCCCGCTCATTCCAGAGCTCTTGGACTGTCTCCAAGGAGCCAAGATCTTCACGAAGCTGGACCTTCGTGGGGCCTGCAATCTGGTCCGAATCAAGCCTGGAGACAAATGGAAGACCGCCTTTAATACACGTGATGGCCATTACGAGTATCTAGTAATACCTTTTGGCTTGTGTAATGCACCGGCGGGCTTCCAAAATCTAATGAATGAGTTCTTCAGGGACATGCTCCACAATTGTGTGATTGTCTGTCTTGATGATGTCCTAATTTACTCCAAGGACCTGACTACCCATCGCGCTGAAGTTCGCCGGGTTCTCCAGTGTTTAAGAGAAAACGTTTATTCATTAAATGGGAGAAGTGTTTCTTCGAACCGGAGTCCTTGCCCTTCTTGGTTTTTACTGTTTCCACTTCAGGCTTCCAAATGGACCCGGACAAGCTAGCCAGCATCCGGGAGTGGCCTCAACCTGTGGGACTTTGTTCATTGCAACTGTTTCTTGGCTTCGCCAACAAATATAGGAACTTCATCCCGCGGTACTCTCACATCGTGGCACCACTCACTGCTCTAACCAGGAAGGGTACTGACGCCAGACATTGGCCTCCTGCAGCTATTCTAGCTTTTGAAGAACTAAAGCAGGCTTTCCTACAAGAACCCTGTCTCTGTCACCCAGATCCTGTTCGCCCATTCATTGTGGAGGTGGACGCGTCTGACGTGGAGGTAGGGGCAGTACTCAGCCAGCATTCCACCCAGGGAGCCATGCTACCATGCTAATTTTTCTCCTGCAAATTCTCTCCGGCAGAGAAAAATGATGGAATCGGAGATAAAGAGCTACTGGCCATAAAACTGGCATTTGAAGAATGGAGGAAGTGGTTGGAGAAGGCACAACACCCCATCACAGTATACACTGATCATAAAAACAACATTTGAACCCGCACCAGGCCTGCTGGTCTCTTCTTCAGTCACTTCAACTTTGTTCTACGCTACCAACCAGCCATAAAGAATGCCAGGGCAGATGCCTTGTCCAGACTTCATGACACAAAGGACACTCTGGACTTACCCCGTTACATCCTGGACCCTGCCAAAGTCCTACTGGCAGCCACCCACATGGTGCCCCAGGGGAAGACGGTGGTTCCACTCTGCCTTTTACCGAAGGTTCTAGCCTGGGGTCATGACTCTCTCACTGCCGGACACCTGGGCATGGACTCGTACCATGGAACTCATGTCTCGCTACTATTGGTGGCTTCGGATGGCTCAGGATGTACAAGTCTATGTCAGTTCCTGTCCGACTTGTGTGCAACAGAAGCCACTGCCTGGCCATCCGTGGGGACTCCTACAGCCTCTTCCAATTCCTTGCGAACCATGGATTCATATCTCCACGGACTTTGTGGTAGCTTGCCCTCTTCTCATGGTAACCAGGTAATCTGGGTGGTAGTGGACAGATTCTCAAAGATGGCGCACTTCGTTCCTTTCCCCAAGCTGCCATCTGCTCCAGAATTGGCACGACTGTTCACTCAACACGTTTTCCGCCTCCATGGCCTGCCCCAACACATCACTGCTGACCGTGGTTCCCAATTCACGGCTAATACTGGCGCTCCTTATGTAAAACATTCGGAGTCCAATTAGACCTTACCACTGCTTTCCACCCTCAGGGGAATGGCCAAGCAGAACTGATCAATCAGGGCTTGAAGACCTTCATCCGTTCCTTTGTGAGGAGCCGCCAAGATGATTGGGCATTGCTATTACCTTGGGCAGAGTTCTCGCACAATACTCACGTGCACTCCGCTATTGGGACTTCCAGGTGGTCTTCGGCATGCAACCCAGACCTCCCTTGCCCTTGCCTCTAGCGTGCCTTCCCCAGTGGCCCAACTCACAGCCCAACAACTCCACGAATTGTGGAACACCACCAATGCCAACCTCCTAAAGGCCGCCAATACAGCTAAGCAAACATTGGACAAACACCGTCATCCACTCCATCGTTTAGCCCAGGGAACCGGGTGTGGCTCAGCACCTGCCACATTCGTTTTCAGATCCCTTCGATGAGGCTGGCTCCAAGATATATTGGACCATTTTCCATCAGCGAACAGCTGGGTCCTGTGACTTATCATTTATGCCTTCCTACCAGTTTATGGATACATAACAACTTCCACATATCCCTACTAAAACCATTGGTGCTCTCTCCATTTCACGCTACTCCACCCAAGATTCCGGAGATCGTCTCTAAAGAGGATTCTGTCTACCAAGTCAAGGAGATTTTAGATGTGAGATGGAATCGTAGATGTTGGGAGTATTTGATTTCCTGGGAAGGATTCGGTCCTGAGGAGAACTCATGAGAGCAATCATCAAATATCCTGGATAAGTCATTGCTTCAGCACTTTCATCACACTCACCCCAACAAGCCAGGTCCTTCTGTGAGGGGGTGTAAGGGGGGGGGGGTAACTGTTGTGGTTCCCGGCTGTGGTAGGCAATGGCTGGTTCCACCCTACCTCCTCCAATGTGAGCCGGCGTCCCTTCTGGCCAGCGCGGCATGCCCCGCTCTGGGGCTGGCCAACTGCAGCCTCCCACGTGGCTCTGAATGCCGCTGTCCTCCTTCCTGCGGAGCTCTTCCTAGGCGCGTGTGCACGGGAGGCTCCGCCTCTTAAAGGGACCATGGCGGGAAACTTCAGCCTGGCCCTGACGGATGACGTCAAGACTGAGGGGTATTTAAACCCTGCCTCAGTCTCCAGCTCCTTGCTTTAGCAACAGGTCATCTCCTCGGAGTGCTAGTTGCTGCATCCTGACGTCTTCTGGTTCCTGCCCACAGTTCCTTATCCTGTTCCTGATTATGATCCTGATCCTGTTCCTGATCCTGCCCTGTTCCAGTTCTTCATTCCTGAAGTCCAGTCCTGGCACTCCAGTTCCTGCTTCCCTGCCCGTGCCTGTGTACCTGACTCTGTTCCTCTCCTCATCCTTCAGTTCCTGTGCTTCCTTTTTGGCTTGATCTCCTGGTTCTGACTTTGGCTCGTCCCTCATCCACGCTTGTCTGCTGCCCGTCTTGACCACTGGCCTGGTTCTTTCATCATCGTCTGTTTGCTGCCTGCCCAGGATCTTCGGATTGGATACTCGTTCTGCATCTCTGTTGCCAGCCCTGACCCGGACTCCTGATCTTGCCTTCGTCCACCGTCACTTCCGTCTTGTCGAGGCGACCCACACCTAAGACCTGCCGGCCCTGGAACCCAAGGGCTCAACCTGCGGGGAATGAGGGCTAGTATACGTGAAGTTCCAGCCAAGTTGTCCTCACCTGTACCACCAGCCGGCAACGAGAACCATTGAGGGCCATCCCTCCATAGTAGTACTAACCCTCGTCCCAGTCCAAGGGTCCACAGTCATAATAACAAGTAACAGTTCAGTCAGGCAAACATCTAAGAGGAATCCTTGTCTTACTTAAGGACAATCAAATATAATGTATTGATTGACCTCTGGCATTGGTTACCAAAACCATTCCCAGCAGGGATGGGAAAATCCAAAAGATCAAGGTCAAGAATGTAAATCACGGGACAATGAAGACTTTCTACAGACCCATCACCGAAGTATTGCTCTAATGTTTCATGAGAAGGCATGAACGGCATGGACTACTGCCACTTCAAAGGAGTCAGAGACTCTCTTTCTCTTTCTTTCATGTTGTCCAGCTCTATGGTATCTATCTCTCATTTCAGCTCCCATGAGGCAGCAGTGAGGAAATCGCTTGGAAGTTAGAGAGCCTGAGTTGATCAAGGAATTCTTGGACATCAAAGCTCCAGCTTTACAAAAGCAATTTGCACGCTTAGGGGCGGATTTTAAAAGGCGCGCGAATAGCCTACTTTTGTTTGCGCTCCAGGCGCAAACAAAAGTACGCTGGATTTTAGTAGATACGCGCGGAGCCGCGCGTATCTGCTAAAAACCTGGATCGGCGCGCGCAAGGCTATGGATTTTGTATAGCCGGTGCGCGCCGAGCCGCGCAGCCTACCCCCGTTCCCTCCAAGGCCGCTCCGAAATCGGAGCGGCCTCGGAGGGAACTTTCCTTTGCCCTCCCCTCACCTTCCCCTCCCTTCCCCTACCTAACCCACCCGCCCGGCCCTGTCTAAATCCCCCCCTTACCTTTGTCGGGGGATTTACGCCTCCCGGAGGGAGGCGTAAATCCCCGCGCGCCAGCGGGCCTCCTGCGCGCCACGCCCCCGGACCGCCCCGGGCCGTAGCCACGCCCCCGTACCTGCCCCCAAAACGCTGCCGACACGCCCCCGAAACGTCGCGACGACCGGGCCCTCCCTGACACGCCCCGACACGCCCCCTTGGAGAACCCCGGGACTTACGCGAGTCCCGGGGCTCTGCGCGCGCTGGGAGGCCTATGTAAAATAGGCTTCCCGGCGCGCAGGGCCCTGCTCGCGTAAATCCGCCCGCGTAAATCCTGCTCGCGTAAATCCGCGTAAATCCGCGTAAATCCTGCTCGCGTAAATCCGCCCGCTCGCGTAAATCCGCCCGGTTTTGGGCGGATTTACGCGAGCAGGGCTCTGAAAATCCACCCCTTATTGTTTAATTATGCATGAAGTTAAATAGTGGTATCTACCGATATCAAATAGGGAATGTTCTGCCCTGTGAGCAGATTTATTGTTTGTTGTATATATATATATATAAAGTTGTACTGTCCTTGCTTGGAAGCCAGAGTGATGTTACAGAAAGACTGCAAGCCCTTATAATCCTGTAGTCTTGTTGTTGGCTCTTTATGGTCATATGTTTCTAGCCCCACTGGTTCTGGACACATCCTATTGGCTCAGATTCTGGTCTATGCCTGCTGGGAGGCTTTCAGTGTGCATGTATGCTTCTGAGAGAAAGAAGAAAGAAGCAAGCAGTCTCTCATCTCTCCTGTTCTTTGAAAAGACGTGTCCTTTTTACCATACACAGACACATAACAATAACTGTACTTAAATCTCCAGTACAATTCCTACAACAGCTATTTCAACTAGAGTCAGTGCTCTGAACCTAAAATCAACCTCTCCTCTTCCCTTCCCCTCAATATGCAAACAGTAAGTTATATGTTTTGATTACTTGTTGGAATAAAACACTATTGGAATTTAGATAAGTTGTCTTTATTGGAGATTCAATACTTGATTTAGCTGAATGATTAGCAAAGCATAGATGCTGTGAGATCATAACACAGAGGAAAACTTTTTGTTTTGGTTCATTCATTTGTTTCATAGGGCACCTCCATTCTTTAGTTCATTAGTTACAAACAAAAACATTTTTTTCATTTCTACATTTTATTTGTTCATTTATTTACCTTAAAGTCAATGGGGGAAGCACTGACGCTTATTTTGGGCTTCAAAATTATAGTTTGTATTTTTTTTTTATCAGTTTTATTGAAACTTGTGGAAAGAAATCATCAAAAGGGGGAAAGATCTCCAAGGTCCAAGTCTGTGGCAAAGTAGTGCCAAAAATGGCATTAATAGCCTAAGGTACAGTAAAGGGGCAAAGGTGTACCAGAGGTGGCAGGAATTCTCCAAGGTACCATCAGAGGAGCAAAGAAGCAGCATGAGTGGGAAAGAACACTTCAAGGCTTCAAAAGAGGGCACCAACAACAATGGCATGAACTCTCAAAGGCAGCAAAAGAGGCAAAGTTGCACCAGGAGTTGCATCAACATCCTAAGGTACCATGAAGGGAGAACAAAGCAGAAAAGGTGGCAGAAAAACCCACAAAGCACTGAAAAAGGGACAAAGTAGCATAAAGAGTGGCATCAACAACCCAAGCCACCATGAGAGGTGAAAAGTAACCCCTCCCCCCACAGTGGCAAGAACCCCCAAAGTGTAGAGTTTGGAGTATGACAGCAAGGCAGCAAGACCCTCAAGGTGCAACGTCTGAGTATGGCAGAAATGCTGAGTAGAAGAAAGACCCTTAAGATGTTAACAAAATGGAAAATGTTAAAATGCCTCTGCATCGCTCCATGGTGAGACCGTACCTTGAATACTGTGTACAATTCTGGTTGCGCATCTAAAAAAAGATATAGTTGCGATGGAGAAGGTAAAGAGAAGGGCAACCAAAATGATAAAAGGGATGGAACAACTCCTCTATAAGGAAAGGCTGAAGAGGTTATGGCTATTCAGCTTGGAGAAGAAACGGCTGAGGGGGGATATGATAGAGGTCTTTAAAATCATGAGAGGTCTTGAATGAGTAGATGTGAATCAGTTATTTACTCTTTCGGATAATAGAAGGACTAGGGGGCACTTCATGAAGTTAGCATGTAGCACATTTAAGACTATTTGGAGAAAATTCTTTTTCACTCAATGCAGAATTAAGCTCTGGAATTTGTTGCCAGAGGATGTGGTTAGTGCAGTTAGTGTAGCTGGGTTCAAAAAAGGTTTGGATAAGTTCTTGGAAGAGAAGTCCATTAACTGCTATTAATAAAGTTGACTTAGGGAATGGCCTCTTCTATTACTGGCATCAGGAGCATGGGATCTTCTTGGTGTTTGAGTACTTGCCAGGTTCTTTTGGCCTGGTTTGGCCTCTGTTGGAAACAGGATGCTGGGCTTGATGGGCCCTTGGTCTGACCCAGCATGGCAATTTCTTTTGTTCTTATGTTGGATAAAGGGTACAGTAGCAATGAAGAGTAGCATGGGAGATAACAGTCTTCCTGTTGAAGTACTTGCTACTTGTCAGATTTAGTATAAGAGAATGATTTATCATCAGTGTCATTTTTGTGACATAAAATTTTCTTACATTCTCTACTTCAAATTGATCTTGATGTTGAATGGAATTTTGGGTTTCCTGTGAAATTTGCTTTACAATTGAAACCTTGTGAGGTTTGCTTTATTAAGAAAGCTTTTCCCATATTCTATAGCTGAATATTGCCTCTTACCTTTGTTTATTTTCTGGTTTTGCATTAGTTCTCTCTTCCTATTGAAACTTGTACCATATTCAGAACATATCAAAGGTCCCTCTTGTACATCTTTTATTTTGTGACTGCATTTTTTTCCTTTTGACTGAGCATTTTTTGTGGATAACAAACCCCAGTATAAGCAAGAAATAAGAAGGATTGGAGAACTAGGCTAGGATCCTAGAGATGTAAAACAAAAATGTAAGATAGAGAACCAGAAAAGAAATGGGGTGGGAAGAGAAACTTGTATTTTTTTCTTTTTTCAAATTATTTTTCTGGGGACAGAACACTCCAGTATAACCAACAAAGAAACAAGGTGATAGACTTGGACTGGTACAACAAAATGAAGAACCATAAAAGAGATGGTGTGGAAGGGGAAACTTGTACTTTTTTTTTCTTTTTCAAAAAATTTTTGGGAGAGAAAACACCCCAGTAAACCAACAAATAAACAAAAAGAATGGGAAAACTAGGCAGAGAGCTAATCAGCAAACAACGTTGAGACATCAAAACTCCCATGCTGGTACATAATAGGTATGGCAGGTAGGCATATTAACAGCATGGCCCTCAAGGTGGTATATCAGGGCAAGGCCCATAGGGAAAGCGGTAGTAGTAAGCCTGCTAAAGTAGTATATAAGGGGCATGGCAGATAAGCATGTGGCAGCAAATCTCCTAAAGTAGTACTAAACTAAAACATACTCTTTTAAGGACAAGAATGGTATTAGTTCTTTTTCATTAATAATAACCCACTCAGATTATGGAGTACTTTCCAGCACATTTCTTCCATTGAAATGGAGAAAATCTTACATAGTTTAAAAATATCCTTCTTTTCTCATGATGCATGACCTGTCAGAGTATCATGCAGTAGGAAAGATTTGTTTCTAAATATCCTAGTTAAAATTGTGAACCACTCTCTAGCAGATGGTGTTATTCCTGATGTTCTCAAGAGAGCTATTAAACTTCCAGTTATGAAATGAGGTTTCCTCCCGACTGAGGAATGCTCCAGTTATAGGCCAATCTCTAATCTGCTGGTTTTAACAAAACTTATTGAGTGATCAGTGCTTTATCAGCTTACTGATTTTCGGTATCAGCAGGAGGTATAAGTCTATATTAATGTGTGTTTAGACATTATGTTTTTCTAATTCTTATTTTTTACTTCACCAAATAGATACTAACAAAGCTGTGATAGCAGTATTTCTAGACATGCCGTCTGCATTTGATACTGTGTGTAACAGCTTGTAATTAAAAAGAATTGGTGATCTTGGTATAGGCGATTCAGTGCTTTGCTGGTTGAATTCTTTTTTATCTGGAAGGCAATTTCAAGTCAGGAATGAGCAGGGTCATCTGACTTTGTGTGGCCTAAAGGTTGGTGTTCCTCAAGGCTTTGTCCTTTTGGCCTCTATTTTTAATATATAACTCTGTTCACTAACTATATGCACTTTTAGATTAGTTTGTGCCTTTTTATAAAGTATATGTGAATGATATCCAGCTATTTTTTCCAATCAAAATTGATACTGCACATACATTATCTGATATTTATTTTATTTATTTATAACTTTTCTATACCGAAGTTCAAATAACAGAGTTAATTATCACTCCGGTTTACATTGCAACCATAAAAAACAGTGACAAAGTTGTCTTACATAGAACAGGGGGAGAGAAAAACTTGGATACAGCTTAATCATGGGGAGTAACGTGTCAAAACTGGTAAGAACTGATAAGAGTTGGCTTTTTGGGGTAACAAGGTATTCTGAGGGAGGGGGTAGGAATGAGGGATTGGAAGGGGGTTGGAAGGGGGGTTGGAAGGGGGGGGGGGGGGGTAGCAGAGGGTTACCATAGATTTAATGAAACTAATATACATATATTAAATAGCTTAGGCAGCGGAAGAAAAAGTGCTTAGGCATCTGAGCTTAGGAAGAGATATTATCCAATATGTGAGGCAAATATTTACTGACACTGTAAATTCCATGTTTATAATGTTGTTATGTTTTATCTATTTTCTCCTTACCCAGTTCTTCCTTATTAGTTTGCCTTATGTTCCGTTTTATGTACTGTACAGCTTCCATTTTATGTTATGCTTCTACACCTGTTACTTGTAAACCGATGTGATGTCCTTCGAACATCAATATAAAAAAGCCATAAATTATAAATAAATATAAAAACTTGGATGTCTGCTACAACTGGCTTTAGATATTAACAAAGCTGAGGTAATATGGATTTCAAAACAACCTGCTCCTAGTTACTGTATTGGATTATTAGTTGATAGTGTTTTTATACCTTTTGCTGAATTAGTTTAGGATTTAGGATTTCATATTGAACCAGCTTTAACCTATGTACCTTATCTAAAATCATTGTTATGAGCTGGCTTGTTTAAATTATACTTATTAAAATATTTGAGCTATTTTTTTATCATCTAATGATTTCAGGCTTTTATTTTAAATACAGTGGACTATGGCAATGCCTTATTTACTGGATTGCCAAAATATCACTTACAGACCTTGCAGTCACTAACAAAATGCTGCCATATGCTGGTGGGACATGGTAGACTCTGAAATGATGTACCTCTAATGTTGTTTCAACTGCACTGGCTGCCAATGGAACAGAAAATTGAATTTAAAATTTTAACATTGGTTTTTAAATCGATTAAAAGGCTGGGCCTATCCTATTTATCAAGTTTAAATACTGTTTAACAACCTAGTGGATTCCTTTGTTCACAAGATGATATGTTGCTAATCATTCCTCCTACTAAGTCCACCCATTATGTTAGAGCATTTTCCATCATTGGACTGTTGTGGAATATTCTCCCACAAAATTTGTAGTTAATTCAAGGCATAAAGTGTTTTTGTAAGCAATTGAAGGCAATCTTATTTCAAGAGGCTTTTGCTATTACTTAATATATACATTTTAATAGTGGCATCCAACATGATTTTATTTGTTTGTGTAGCATGTTGTCTGTTATGCTATACACACATGATCTATGTAATATTGGACACCACTTAGTTAAATAACTTGTTATAAGTTGTTGATAAGTATTTTAAATAAATAAATGAATAAATAAACATCTTGGGCATGTGGCAGCAAGTCCCTAAGGTAGAATATCTGGAGCATGGCAGGTATGCAGCATGGTAGCAGCAAGTCCCCTAAGATGGTATATAAGGGGCATGACAGGCAGGCAAGTGGCAGCAAGAATCCTAAAGTAGTACATCTAGGGCATAGCGGGTAGACATGCAGCAGCAAGAATCCGAAAGTGGTACATTTGAGGCACAGCAGGTAGGCATATGGCAGCAAGACTCCTAAGAGGGTACATATGGGGCATGGCAGATGAGCACAGCAGTACCAGCAAGACTTCTAACGTGGTACATCTTGGCATGGCAGATAGGCAAAGTAGCAGTAAGACCCCTATGGTGGTATATTAGAGGATGAGAGGTAGGCAGAGCGGTAGCAGCAAGATCCCTAAGGTGGTACATCTGGTGCATGGAAGGTAAGCAGAGCAACAGAAAGACTTTCTAGGTACTTTCAATCACTTTGCCACTTGCATGGAAGTTCTAGAAACCCAATCAAAGGCAGATTGATTTTCCAGCTTTTTTTGCAACTCTGGTACCAGCCTTAAATGAGCAAGGCTCACGATGTCCCCTGTAATTGAGAAGACACATCACTTGGCACGATAGTTGGTGCCAAGTGATGTGTCTTGGCACGATGTGATGTGTCTTGGCACTTGGCACGATAGTTGGTGCCAAGTGAAAAAAAGATAATGCTGCGCCACTTTGGCTAAGTCTGGCCAGCCTGTGGCTTGTATGCCCAATATGCCAGTGCATCTGTGTCCATGTCTTCGATGGGTTCTGCGAGACAGCATGTCATAGACATTTGTTCTGGGATCTCCTTTGCTGGGATGGACTAAGGATCTCAGGAGATATGGTTCCTTGCAGGCAATGTGGCTTTGGTGTAGAGGTAGGGAGGAAGTCTTAGCTGCTGCCTGCCCCTGTCTCAGCCAGGTCCCACCAATGTGCCATCAGGTAGAGATGAGACTGCATAGTGTTCATGTTGGTTTAGAGTATCGCTGGTGAAATGCATGCTACTCTTTTCTGCCTTAACCAGCTGTGCTTGCATGTGACTATGGTACTGGTTGTACAAGGTGGGGATGATCTTATTTATTTAAATATTTTATAGATATTTTATATACTGTCATTCCATATCAAGATTACAATGGTTTACAAATAACATTCATAATATTGATAATAAAAAGAAAATATTTATAAAATAAAAATAAAATAAACTAGTAAAATAAAAGCAGTAAAATAATATACATGAACTAATACACAATAATTAATTCAACACAAGTTATCACATTTAATCCCTCTTACTTCCAACCTAAATGACCTTCCTACTAAATGTAGTCCTGGAGGTCACTTTGCAGTTGGGGACTAACACATGCAGCAAATACTTGAAGCCCATATTCTCTACTACCTGCAGGGGCTGATCATTAAGTGCAATCATTTCCCTGATGCTCCTAATTACTCTTTCAGATACTGCCTGCCTCTTGCCTCAGGACAGTCTACATACCACTATCCCATTTCCTCTATTGTGAGTTGCCACTTTGTACACATGGCGGGGTACTGCTGGTCAGCCACTTGACTGGTGGAAAGGGATGTGGGATCAGCTTGGGCAAAAGCCTTCCCCTTTTCAATTCCTTTCCTTTGGCTTTTACTTTGAGTTGCAGAAGAGATCCCAGTCTACTAGTGCCATGGCATCCTCTCCTGATGCCAGTGCTGGCAGGTGCTGCTTCTGCAGGTGATGATGCATACCAGTGTTTGTTAGATGCTCCACTTGTTTCCCTAGGCTTATATCCTTCTTGCAGTGAATGCAATGAACAAAATGCAGGTCCTCCCTCACTTTAAAGTGCCTCTAGATCAAGGATTTTTTCTGCAATCCCTTTTCTACACTCTTGGAGGCTGACGCTGGCACTGGAGTTGAGGCAGAGAGCGGACCCTTAGGAAAAATGCCAGTGGCATCGCTGACACTCTTTACCTGCACTGCATGCTCTTCCTGGGGGTTAATTTCAACATTGTCAGTATCATGTCTCGCCACCATCACATCATTAGGGGCGACCTCTAGCCCTGGGCCTGGTCAGTATCATTTTTCAAAATGGCACTGACCTCACCTTGGCCCTATCATATGATGGGCAAGGTCTGGGGATCGAATCTAATCCATGTGACCCAGGTACGATCCCCGGACCTTGTCCCTGTCCAGTGATAGGGACAAGGTTAAGCTGACGCCATTTTGAAAAATTGCAACGATAGGCACTCCCTAACCCCCATACCCCTTAACCCCCATACCTTTTTGAGGTATGGGGGTTAGGGGGTAGGTGGTGAATGTCCCCCTGCTCCCCAAGATGCTCAAGGTACTATTTTTGGGGGTTGGGGTGGGGGATGCTAGACACGAGTAAATTTAATAATATTTGGAAAGGGGGTGTCAGGGGGTGGGGGGGTTATCCTGTGTCAATGGGGTTTTTTTTTGCTTTGAAGGGGGATAAGGAAATGGGCCATCACTGCACGTATAGCATAATTTTTTTTTCATTTCATCAGTGCCGCCTTGGTAGGCCTGGGGGGTGGGGGGCGGGCAAATGAGGATTGCCATCAAACCACAGGGGTGATTTTTCTTCTTAGGAAAGGCCATTTTTCAGGCCGCTGCTCTTTAAGCAATGGCAGTCCCTGCCAAGGTGGGCTACCATTGCGCAGGAAGGACCCTTACTTCGGCACAATTTTTTATCACACATTTTTGTCATGATAAGAAATCGCTTAATTTGTCAAGGAGGGGCCAAATATTGCAGGGATGCCCCCCCAGGATATTTGGCCCCTCCCACGATAAACTATCGCAGCTTTATAAATTACCCCCTCAGTTGGTTGTTATATAAAGTGGATTTACTCCTATGTCTCATGTTGCCACCTCTGTTAATTGTTTTCTTGCTGGACTTGTTATTCTTTCTTAAAACTGTGATTCTTTCCTTGTATTAATAACATAGACTTACTCTTGATTGTAATAATTGTTTTGTTGTTTCTCTTGATATTGTTTATGTACAATCTATATTATGAAGATTTATTCTTCTTAATGTAAAATTGATAATTAAAAAAAATAAAATGAAACAACCGTGCATATTTGCAATTTAGTGGATAAGACAATCAGAATTGCAGGAAACAGCTGATTGGTGACCCACCAGCAGAAAATATCAGATTGCTAAGGCCCTACTTAAATTGCAATTGTGCAGAAATTGCAGATCCTGTAATTTTAGGCCTTTACTGCAAACTAAATAGTAGGGATGTGCAGAAGGAAAAAATTTGTTTCGTTTTGTTTTTCATTTCGCCAGGACCCAAATTTGTTTCATTAGTTGCATAGGGGAAAACCCCAATTCGTTTATTAGTTTCATTCATTTTTTGTTTTTTGGTTGCAGAACTGGGGTTTTCTTATCAATTCTGATGAAACTTCTGGGGAGCAATCATCAGAACTAGAAAAGAGCTGCGGCAAAGTGGCACCAAAGTTGCATGAATAGCCTAAGGCACTGTAAAGGGGCAAAGGGGAACCAGGAGTGGCAAGAGTGCATTAACAGAGGTACAAAGCAGCAGCGAGAGTGTTAAAATACACCACAGCTTCAAAAGAAAGCACTGATAACTGTTGCATGAACCCTCGAAGGCAGCACGACAGGCAAAGTGGCAAGACAAATGGCATCAACATCCTACAGCAAATTGAAGGAGGAATATAGCAAGCAGAAAGAGTGTCAGAAAAAAACCACAAGGCACTGATAAAGGGACAAAGCAGCAGAAAGACCAGCACCAACTCACTGAGGAACCATGATAGTGGCAAGAACATTACAAGGAGTAGAGTGAGTCGTCTGGTGTATGGCAGCAAGGCAGAGTGGCATAAAGTTGATAGGGACAAGACAGGCTGGCAGAGCTGAGGTAGTCAGGTCCCTGTGGTTTTGATAGGGGCAAGACAGGCTAGCCCCGGGGAGAGTTCTCTTTCCTTTGTGCAGGATAGGGCTCCCCAGAATGGGTTCGCCTCTAGAGTGGGGTGGTTCCGTTGGCGTCTAGTGAGCTCTCACTGGTCTTTTAAAATCTGGTGGACGTAGCAGATATACAAATGAGAATTTTGAAGGCCGAGGCGGAGGAGGTTTCCATGTGAACAGCGGTTCAACATGGGTCAGCGGGTATTAAGAGATGGGCGACACCCAGGGAGAGTTACCTTTCCTTTGAGCAGGAAAGAGCTCCCGAGAACCCGAGAATGGGTTGGCCCTTAGAGTGGGGCCCGAGCCTTCAAAGTGTGGTGATGTGGAGGAGGTTTCCATGTCAACAGCGGTTCTGTTCAACATGTGTCAGCAGGTGTTAAGAGATAGACTACACCCGGGGAGAGTTACCTTTCCTTTGCATAGGAAAGGGTTCCCTAGAATGGGTTGGCCCCTAGAGTGGGGCCCGAGCCTTCAAAGTGTGGTGACGTGGAGGAGGTTTCCATGTGAACAGCGGTTCTGGTTCAACATGTGTCAGCGGGTGTTAAGAGATAGACAACACCTGGGGAGAGTTCTTTTTCCTTTGCACAGAAAAGGTCTCCCTGAAATTGGTTCACCCTGAGAGTGGGGCACGAGCCTGGGAAAGTGTGGTGACGTGGAGGAGGTTTCCATGTACTAAGAGATAGGTTACACCTGGGAAGAGTTCCCTTTCCTTTGCGCAGAAAAGGTCTCCCTGAAATGGGTTTGCCCCTAGACTGGGGCACGAGTCTGGGCAAGTGTGGTGACATGGAGGAGGTTTCTATGTGAGCAGCAGTTCTAGTTAACATGGGTCAGCAGGTACTAAGAGATAGGCTACACCCGGGGAAAATTCCCTTTCCTTTGTGCAGGTATGTTGTGTTTTGATCTGTCACTTCTTCCTGAACTGGTTCACTGCCAGAAGAAAATGGCATCTTTTTCATTTGTGAAAGATAATTCAACAGAGGATTCTTTTAGAGCAATAGAAACTGCCATTTGTGAAGCAAGAACTGAACTGGAGATTATTTGTGAATACCCAGAATCTATTAACTGTACTTATGCACGTCAGCGGATGACAAAGGAACTTGAAGAGTTCTCAGAAATAAGAAAACTGCTACTCAAGTCCAAATCTACAATATCAACCTATGTTGACTTTGTACAGTACACAGTGCCTCTGTAAACTATGGAAATACAGAGGATGAACTAGAGTACAACTACCACCAGTTTTCTATAGTACTAGACACATTAATGTTGGCACCTAAGAAAGATTTAGGGAAAATGGCTCATATTAAGAAGGTCATGAAAACTATTGAGCATATGAAATATGCAAGCTTCAAATTTCTTAAGTCAGCGTTTTATGTTCTTAAATTCCAAATGTTGTAAAACAGGAAAAAGAATATTCTGGAAAGAAGTGATGCACAAATACATGAAACTGAAATTAGAAATACTAGAACTAAACTCAAACAGGCACAGCATTTGAGGTCAGACCCCTTGAAGTGACGTAAGGGCTGGGCATTGGACAGACAGGCATAGCGTTTGAGGTCAGGCCCTTGTAGTGATAAAAGGGCTAGACAGACAGGCACAGTGTTTGGGGTCAGGCCCTGTAGTGACGTAAGGGCTGGACAGTGCACAGACAGGCACAGCATTTGAGGTCAGGCCCTTGTAGTGATGTAAGGGCTGGACAGACAGGCACAGTGTTTGAGGCCAGGCCCTTATAGTGATGTAAGGGCTGGACAGGCAGGCACAGAGTTTGAGTTAAGGCCCTTGTAGTGACGTAAGGGCTTGACAGACAGGCACAGCGTTTGAGGTCAGGCCCTTGTAGTGACGTAAGGGCTGGACAGTGGACAGATGGGCACAGCATATGGGGTCAGTACCTTGTAGTGACGTAAGGGCTGGACAGAAAGGCACAGCATTTGGGGTCAGGCCCTTGTAGTGAAGTAAGGGCTGGACAGACAGGCACAGCATTTGAGGTCAGGCACTTGTAGTGTCATAAGGGCTAGACAGTAGACAGACAGGCACAGCATTTGAGGTCAGGCCCTTGTAGTGACATAAGGGCTGGACAGTGGACAGACAGGCCCAGCGTCTGGGGTCAGGCCCTTGTAGTGACGTAAGGGCTGGACAGACAGGCACAGTGTTTGAGGTCAGCCCTAGTAGTGATGTAAGGGATGGACAGCAGGCACAGCATTTGAGGTCAGGCTCTTGTAGTGACATAAGGGCTGGACAGTGGACAGACAGGCACAGCGTCTGGGGTCAGGCCCTTGTAGTGACGTAAGGGCTGGACAGACAGGCACAGTGTTTGAGGTCAGCCCTTGTAGTGATGTAAGGGCTGGACAGACAGGCACAGCGTTTGGGGTCAGGCCCTTATAGTGACTTAAGGGCTGGACAGACAGGCACAGCATTTGAGTTAAGGCCCTTGTAGTGACATAAGGGCTGGACAGACAGGCACAGCGTTTGGGGTCAGGCCCTTGTAGTGACATAAGGGCTGGACAGACAGGCACAGTGGTTGAGGTCAGCCATTGTAGTGATGTAAGGGCTGGACAGACAGGCACAGCGTTTGAGGTCAGGCACTTGTAGTGTCATAAGGGCTAGACAGTAGACAGACAGGCTCAGATTTTGAGGTCAGGCCCTTGCAGTGACGTAAGGGCTGGACAGTGGACAGACAGGCACAGCATTTGGGGTCAGGCCCTTGTAGTTACGTAAGGGCTGGACAGACATGTCACTACAAGGGCCTGTCCTCAAATGCTGTCCCTGTCTGTCTAGCCCTTATGACACTACAAGTGCCTGACCTCAAACGCTGTGCCTGTCTGTCCAGCCCTTATGTCACTACAAGAACCTGACCCCAAACACTGTGCCTGTCTGTCCAGCCCTTACATCACTACAAGGGCTGACCTCAAACACTGTGCCTGCCTGTCCAGCCCTTATGTCACTACAAGGGCCTGACCCCAAACGCTGTGCCTGTCTGTCCAGCCCTTACATCACTACAAGGGCTGACCTCAAACACTGTGCCTGCCTGTCCAGCCCTTATGTCACTACAAGGGCCTGACCTCAAATGCTGTCCCTGTCTGTCTAGCCCTTATGACACTACAAGTGCCTGACCTCAAACGCTGTGCCTAAGGGCTGGACATGCAGGCACAGTGTTTGAGGTCAGCCCTTGTAGTGATGTAAGGGCTGGACAGACAGGCACAGCGTTTGGGGTCAGGCCCTTGTAGTGACTTAAGGGCTGGACAGACAGGGACAGCATTTGAGGTCAGGCCCTTGTAGTGACATAAGGGCTGGACAGGCAGGCACAGTGTTTGAGGTCAGCCCTTGTAGTGATGTAAGGGCTGGACAGACAGGCACAGTGTTTGGGGTCAGGTTCTTGTAGTGACATAAGGGCTGGACAGACAGGCACAGCATTTGGGGTCAGGCTCTTGTAGTGACATAAGGGCTGGACAGACAGGCACAGCATTTGGGGTCAGGCCCTTGCAGTGACGTAAGGGCTGGACAATGGACAGAGGGCACAGCAATTGGGGTCAGGCCCTTGCAGTGACGTAAGGGCTGGACAGTGGATAGACAGGCACAGCATTTGAGGTTATGCCCTAGTAGTGACATAAGAGCTGGACAGACAGGCACAGTGTTTGAGGTCAGCCCTTGTAGTGATGTAAAGGCTGGACAGACAGGAACAGCGGTTGAAGTCAGGTACATGTGCTGACATTATCTGGAGCATATGAGGCAGTTGGAGCTGCTGCAAGGCTTTAATTTGCTTTTATTCATCTTGATAAAGATAGGGAAAATCTGGAAAACCAAGCAAAGGCATGTTTATTTTCAAAAATACTAGCATTTCCATCAACTCTGGTGCCAGCCTTGAGTGATGAGGGCTCATGATATCCTCTGTCAATGAAAATACATGTTCACTGGGCACACTGATTGGTGGACATGACAGACATCGCTGAGCCACTTTGGCTAGGTGTGGCCAGACATTGGACTTGTGTGCCCAATATGCCAGCAGATCTGTCTGCATGTCTTCTATGGGCTCTGTGATATACGATGTCACTGACATTTGTGCTGGTGTCTCCTTTGCTTGAGTGGGCTGAGAGTCCTTCTTGTCAGCTGTTTCACTTTAGCCCGTTCCAGAACAGATGCTTTTTTTAGGGGCAACATGGCTTTGGTGTACTGAAGTGAGGAGGAAGTACTAGCTGTCACTGACAGAGTGCTGCTCCTGCTTGGGCTTGCACTACTCTCTGAAGGGCCTGCTGTTTCCTCCTTTGCTTCATGCCTAATTTGTCTCTGCCTATGGCGCTTCTGTTCACGGATGTTTACTAACAGCAGGTCCTTCACAAATGTGAGACAATCGTACTGTAGGGTGAGTTTCCCTTTCACACAGGGATCACAGACTGTGGCGAGCATGTATGTGTGTGGTCTTTTGTTAAAGGTCTTAATCTCTCTTGCACCTTTTTCTGCAAAAAGTCCAGACAATGTAGCACCTCTGCTGTAATTCCCTTTTCCTGTTTAAAGCCCTCCAAATTTTCCTCCAGAAAATTAACTATAGGGATAATGTCAGCCAAGGTGGCACTTCTAGAACTCAGCTCCTCCATGGCATCCTTGAAGGGCTGCAGGAATTTTACCAGCTGACTCATGACTAACCAATCATGATGCCCTAGGGGACTCTGCACACCTATGTCCATTTCCACAGAGAGTTCATGAAGGGGTGTCTGCTGCTCCACTAACCTCTGCAGCATCATAAAGGTGGAATTCCACCAGGTGCCAATGTCTTGAATGAGACGCTTGTGAGGCATCTCCAAATCAGGCTGCTTTTGTCAGAGAACCTGCCCCGCCATCACACTTCTGTGGAAGAACCCTGCTATGTTCCTGCACTTGTGTATTAATGTATGCAGGTATTCATTCTCTTGGTGATTGGACTCCAACCCCAAGCTGACATAACTACCAGATGCAGAGTGTGTGCAAACATTGGATGTTCTGAAAGCGCCCGTCGCAAATTGCCTTTACCATGTTTGCACCATTGTCTGTGACAAAGAAACCTGCCTGAAGATTCCTGTCTCACTGGTGTAGCTGCCAGCCCGCCAGCATCTATCTGATACATGCTTGAATATTGGCTGAGGTATGGGCATCATCTGTCAGGTGGGTGTGCAGTAAAGCCCACCTCTACCCTGATACTTGTTCACTAATAGAGCTGCTGCCTGCCCCTGCCTCAGCCAGGTCCTACCAGTGTGCTGTCAGGGAGAGGTAAGAGTATGCAGCTTTCATGGCGGTCCAGATATTACAGGTGAAATGCACACTCTCCTCTGCCTTAGCTAGCAGCACTTAGATGCGACTGCGACACTGGTTGTACAGGCTGGGGATGACCTTTCTGCTAAATGTGGTTCTGGAGGGGACTTTGTAATTTAGAACTAAGACCTTCAGGAAATGCTTGAAGCCCACATTCTCCACTACCTGCAAGGGCTGGTCATCAAGGGCAATCATTTCCCCAATGCTCCTGGTTACAACTTTTGAGGCTGTCTGCCTCCTTCCCCAGGATAGCGTTACCGAACACCACCCCATTTCCTCCATGGTGGGTTGTCGCTTTTGACACATGGCAGGGGGCTGCTGGCCTGCCACCTGACTGCTAGAAGGGGCTGAGGACGTGGGGTGACTCTGCTCCTTTTCAACCACTTTACGCCGCCTGGAAAAAAGGGGTCTCCTGACTGGTACTGCCACCATCCCCAGATGGCAGTACTGTTGGGTGTTGCTTCTGCATATGCCAAAATTAGTTAGATGTCCCATTTGCTTGTCTCTGCTAATTGCCCTGGCACAGTAATTACACTGAGCAAAATGCAGGTCCTACGACACATTAAAATGGCTCCAGATCACAGATTTATTTTGTGATCCCTTCTCTATAGCCTTCGGGGTGGATGCTGGCACTGGAGTTGAAGTGGTGGGTGTACCCTGAGAAGCAATGCCAGGGGCATCAGTTACACTCTGTGCCAGCGCTGACTGCTCTTCCTCCTCCTCATCATCAGTTTCATCTGAAGTGGAGGCTAAGACAGAACTAACTAATCCTCCTAAACCTTCTTCAGCTATTATTTCTTCCATTTCTGATAATGAGAATCCCACACAAGATGATTCTTCATCAGAATCAGAAGCAAACAGTGTCTGTGCTACATTTTCAGTGCGAAGTAGAGTCTGCTGTTGCACTGCTGCTTTTGGGTCTCACCCTTTTGTCTTGCATGACTCAGCCTCCCCTTCCCTCATCTCCAAAACAACAGGGTCAGAAACAGGAGGTGGCAATGCATCATCTTTAAATTTCCGTTTTTTTCCGGATGGAACTGCCTGCCCTTCCAGAGATTTTAGATTGGAACAGCTCCCTTTTTAACTTTAATGGAGGACTGGCACTGCCATTTGAAGTGCCTCCTCTGCCAGCCCCAATCACTCCTTTCCCTGACATCATGGATTTAATGTCACTGCCTACTAGGGCTTTCAATTAAAATAATAATTTTTTTTATTTGTGAATGAACACCTCTGAACCAATATATGTGAGTCTGGAAAACTACACACAGATGCACAGTGCAGTGCCTTGATGTACACTACAACTGAGACTGCTGTATGTGCACATAAAACATTTTTAACTCCAGAAGATGCCTACTGGGGATTTGGATTAAAAGAACACTGCTGTACCAATATATGTGAGTGTGAAAAACTATACCCAGATGCACAGTTCAGTGCCTTGATGTACACTATAACTGAGACTGCTCTGTCGGCCGGATTTTAAAAGGGTTACGCGCATAAGTTATGCGCGTAACCCTTAATAAAGCCCCTTGCGCGCGCCGAGCCTATTTTGCATAGGCTCGGTGGGGCGTGCAAGCCCCGGGACGCACGTAAGTCCCGGGGCTTCGCAAAGGGGGTGTGTCTGGTGGGCGACACAAATTTTGGGGCGGGGCAGGAGGCATGTCGGGGGCGTGATGTCGGCCCAGGGGCATGGTCGAGGCCTCCGGACAAGCCCCTGGGTCGGGTGATGGCACGCCAGCAGCCCGCTGGCGCGCGCAAAGTTACATCTGCCTCCAGCCGGCGCAACTTTGCCAACAAAGGTAGGGGGAAGGGTTAGATAGGGCCGGGGGTTGGGTTAGGTAGGGGAAGGGAGGGGAAGGTGCGGGGGGATAGAAGGAAAGTTCCCTCAGAGGCTGCTCCAATTTCGGAGTGGCCTCAGAGGGAACGGGCAGCATGCGCAGGGCTCGCCGCACGCAAGGGGGTGCACATTTGTGCACGAGCCGTGCCGGGCAGTTGGGCTGCTCCTACGGCACTAAGCCACCTTGAGAGACCGCAAGAAAATGATAAGTGTCCTTGTCAAATTACATATAGTGAGTGGAGATTGATGATTAAAAGGTCATAACAGTTGTAATACATACAATTTGACTGTGGATGTATACATTAAGACCACAAGCCGGCAGACCAAGAGATTCAAAACAAAGAGAATCTCTCGATAATACTTATGAGATCTCCATTCACTAAATAATAATATATGTTTCCACTATGGTGTTGTAATATTAAGGTTATGTATAACCGGCTAACTTTAGGACAGCCATACAGCCCGATCAAAGTTAGCTGGATAAGTTAACCATTTAACTCTATCAGAATTAGCCAATTAACTTATTTGGCTTCCACTGTTCCCCAGTACTTCTCTGGTACTTCCCTGACTTATTTGGCTAAATTCTGGCCAGGTAACTAGTTACTTGGCTAGAATTTAGCCAGATATATGCTGAATATAGCCGGGTATGTCATTTATATGGATAACTATTATATTATCCCTCTAAATGGAGTTTGTATATGAACCTCAACAATATACTGTAGTGATTTGCAGCAGAAGAAGATCTTTTAAACTTTGCTATGTAAAATTAAGAATTGGCTATTGCATTTCATTGATGGTAGATGGCACATAAAATCTGGTATGGAAATAACTGTATAATAATAATAATAATAATAATATAAATATTGCCAGCAACATATTGTGTTTAGAATATTAAGGACCATATTCTTGCTCAGAACATAGTGAGTTATTTCTTTAGGGTAACAGCACTGTTATCTTCAACTGCTGAATAAAATATTCTTCTAAATATAGCTATAAACCTCTGTTGTACATCACTTGGCAGAGGCTCCAGCTATGCAGCTGCATGCTGTTTTTATTTTCTTAAATATTTTATCTATATATAGAGAACATATGCTTAGTGGCCTTGTTCAGGAGCAAGCATTATATTCAGGACTTTAGTAAAAATATGAAATTTATAATGGTCAAATTTAATGTATGTGTCATTGCCAATAGGTTAAAGAAGAGTAAGAATTGCTTTGTCTATGTCTTCAAATACTGATGTTATTAACGCTTCAGAACAAACATTACTTAAAATGGAAGTTCTCTTCATCAGACACAGTAAAGAATTTCTAGCAATAAGCAGGGCTTTTTTTTTTCAGGGAGTACGTGACAGTACTGAATACTGGCACTTTTTTCCTCTACCTGCTTGATTTGGCCTGTTGTCCCTAAAAAAAAACATGCATTTTTCATCCTTCTATATGACTGTTAGCATTCTATCTCCATTATGCCTCAAACTACCCAACATTAATATTAACAACATTGGGCAGAGGAACCATCACAGATGCTCCTCTAGAGGGTCATTTTCAACGGCATTTCCATGTATAAAATAATCCTTTATCCTCAGAAAAGGTCTGTTGTAAAACTGCCCGCATGATGTGCGGGTATACTTGCATGTGATTTGTCCTGTATGGTGGTAAGTTTACCCAGACTGAGTGAAAACATTCTGGGAGGCAGAATTGAGGAGGGGTTTGTACTTACACATATACTTTTTGTATTTGCATAACTCTATGTAAAATTTCCTGAAAATGTTTGTGTAAATAATAGCAGATGTAATTGTGTGCAGTTTTGAAGGAATAATTTTCAAATCAAACATGCATATAAAAGGTAATTTTAAAAGGAGTTACACATGTAAATGTAACATACTATCATTGTAATTTAAAAAGCCATTTACGCATGTAGAGTGCACTTACATCTGAAAATGCGATTTGCAATTCAACGTAATATACCAAAGCACATACAATTTTTCACTATTGAGAGGGATCAACCAAATATAATCAACTCCAAGTCTGGTACCTCAACCGTCTATTCTCTTCAAACAACTCCCAAAAAAAATTTTAATTGCAAAAACACAAACTGTGCTATATCTGTTAAATCACCACAATGAAAACATTTCCACTATAAAAAAAAAAAATTAAGGGGTAGATTTTAAAAGAAGCGCGATCAGCCTACTTTTGCTTGTGCATCAGACTCAAGCAAAAGTACGCTGGATTTTAGTAGATACGCGCGGAGCCGCGCGTATCCACTAAAATCCTGGATCGGCGCGCGCAAGGCTATCGATTTTGTATAGCCTGCGCGCGCCGAGCCGCACTGCCTCCCCCCGTTCCCTCCAAGGCCGCTCCGAAATCGGAGCGGCCTCGGAGGGAACTTTCCTTTGCCCTCCCCTCACCTTACCCTCCCTTCCCCTACCTAACCCACCCACCCGGCCCTGTCTACACCCCCCCTTACCTTTGTCGGGGGATTTACGCCTCCCGGAGGGAGACGTAAATCCCCGCGCGCCGGGCCGCGACCTGGGGGCGGGTACGGAGGGCGCGGCCACGCCCCCGGGCCGTAGCCACGCCCCCATACCCGCCCCCAAAACGCTGCCGACACGCCCCCGGAACGCCGCGACGACCGGGCCCGCCCCCCGACACGCCCCCGACACGCCCCCCTCCGAGAACCCCGGGACTTACGCGAGTCCCGGGGCTCTGCGCGCGCCGGGAGGCCTATGTAAAATAGGCTTCCCGGCGCGCAGGGCCCTGCTCGCGTAAATCCGCCCGGTTTTGGGCGGATTTACGCGAGCAGGGCTCTGAAAATCCGCCCCTAAGGGTGGAGTGGAAAGTTTCATATAATTTAAACATTACCATCCAATAATGAAATTGTCATTCTTTAATCATCAACCCTCCAACCTCCATCAATTTTTTCTATTTCTGAGCATGATGAATCAATCAAATAACGGGCGGATTTTCAAAGCCCTGCTCGCGTAAATCCGCCCGGATTTACGCGAGCAGGGCCTTGCGCGCCGGCGCGCCTATTTTCCATAGGCCGCCGGTGCGCGCAGAACCCCGGGACGCGCGTAGGTCCCGGGGTTTTCGGAAGGGGGCGTGTCGGGGGCGGGGCTGAACGATGCGGCGTTTTGGGGGTGGGGCGCGGCATTTCGGGGGCGGGCCCGGGGGCATGGTTTCGGGCCGGGGTGTTCTGGGGGCATGGCCGCGCCCTCCGGAACCGCCCCCGGGTCCGGTCTCGGTGCGCCAGCAGCCCGCTGGCGCGCGTGGATTTACGTCTCCCTCCGGGAGGCGTAAATCCATGGATAAAGGTAGGGGGGGTTTAGATAGGGCCAGGGGGGTGGGTTAGGTAGAGGAAGGGAGGGGAAGGGGAGGGGAGGGCAAAAGAGAGTTCCCTCCGAGGCTGCTCCGATTTCGGAGCGGCCTCGGAGGGAACGAAGGCAGGCTGCGCGGCTCGGCGCGCGCCGGCTGCCCAAGATCGGCAGCCTTGCACGCGCCAATCCAGGATTTTATAAGATATGCGCAGCTACGCGCGTATCTTATAAAATCCAGCGTACTTTTGTTTGCGCCTGCTGCGCAAACAAAAGTACGCGATCGCGCAGTTTTTCAAAATCTACCCCTAAGTGTATTATAGTTTATTATCAAAAGAAAAAACATTTTTTTTAAAAACTAAAAATAATGTACATCTCAGTTCCCAATTTTAAACATTTAGGTCTGGATTTTCAAAAGGTTACATGCATAATCCTCTGTAACTGGTCATACGTGCACCGGGGTTATTTTCAAAAGGCCGATCGACGCGCGTAAAACCCCGGAATGCAAGTCCCGGGGCTTGCAAAAAGGAGCAGTCCGGTGGCGGGGTGTAGGCGGGGTGGGATGGGATGGTCCAGGGGTGGTGCAGGGGCGGGGACCAGAGGCTCCTGGCACAGCGGCCATTTGCTGCTGTGCTGGGGATTGCGCGCCGGCCATTGGCCGGCACGCGCAACTTACTTCAGCCCCAGGGCTGAAGTAAGTTTTGAAATAAAAGAACACAAAAGAAAAAGGTAGGGGGGAAAGGGTGGGGGAGGTAGGGGAAGAGAAGGGAAGGTGGGGTAGGGTAGGAAATGGGGGAAGGCAGCGCGGCTCGGCACACGCAAGGTGCACAATTGTGCACCCCCTTGCGCACGCCGGCCCCCAATTTTATAACATGCGCGAGCCTGCACACGCATGTTATAAAAATCAGGCGTACATGTGTGAATGACTGGTAGTGCAAGCATATGTACGCCCATGCGCACATCTTAAAATATACCCATTAATCTTGTAATTCCATAAGTTCTATATATTCAAACTATTGAATGTACTCTCAAGCGCGTCTCCATTTATGAACAAAGAAAGTTAAATTCGACGTGAACCAAAAATTTACCACCCTCCCAACGAGGCCACGATTCAGATATCCATAGTCTTTCCTCAGAGGATGTTTATTTTAAGTCCGTCGACTTCTTATCCATATTGTTTCACGAGTTGTTAACACAATGGGGTGCACTGTTCCATGGACTTCAATTCTTGACTATTCCAGACGTCATATCCTTTTTAACACTGAGCAATTTATTCTCCCCGGAAGAATGCAAACTGACCAATCAAAAATGAGAAACTGACGTAAATACGCCATGTGTTCACTAGACCAAATCGAACCAATCCAGTTCTTCATTTAACCCCCCTGGTGTTTGCATTCTCAAAGTGAAGATCCAAAATGCCTCCCGATAATTCAATTTAGTCACTCTGTCCCCCCCTCTAGTGGAAATGCTCACATGATCTATAATGGTCCATTTTTTCATAGTGGTGATTAACAGATATAGCACAGTTTGTGTTTTTTCAATAAAAATTTTTTTTTGAGTTGTTTGAAGACAATAGATGGTTGAGGTAGCATACTTGGAGTTGATTATATTTGCAATTCATCGGCATATATTGTAGCAATTTCAAAAGCCCACTTACATGGGTAAAGTACATTTATACATGAAAAACTCTATTTTAAGCATGTAAATGCTTTTTAAAATCTGGTTCACAAGTTTGCTTTGAAAATTGATGTAACTTATTTGATGTAAAATGTATGCAGGCTACTAAAAAATAACCCCCTAATGCCCTCTACTCTGCCAACAGTCATGTCCACAAATACATATTTACCTACATGCATGCTTTTATTTGCTTGTAAGAACTCTCTGACACAAACATGTCTATACCTATTTGAGATTGGCATAATTGTGCAGTTGTGAAGCTGTGATCAATTCTTATGCAAATTTAATTTTTAGAAACTTGTGATGTTTGGCAGATAAACATAAAAACTACTTTTGAACATTTTTTTTTCAATTACTTTATCAGATACACTAATTTTTTAATAACCTTTTTTGTTTGCCCTACAGTTTTTATCTACTCCTTTTGAATTTCCAGCTCAGTCTGAAGGGTCTCTATTAGGCAATGGCTCTATGACCCTTCATTTATAACTAACTGGGAGTTTTACCTTCTATTTTATAATGCCCCTATGTAGCCCGGTCATTGCAGTGAGTGTCCTTGGCCAGGGGTTACAGCCTGTGACTCCATCCACATCCTGGTATATGTGTAACCTTAGTCCATCCAGTAGGTAACAGAGTTGAGAAATGGCTGAGACTCCGTCCTCCCAAGTGCTCTGATGCTGCCTTTTTAATCCACATGGGAATCAGAAACCAGACATGGGCTGGCCCAAAAGCTTTTACAGGGCAAGTGTAGCATGTATTTTAGAAATGGCTTTAACTTTCTTGATAGCATGCCAGCTTTCAACACCTACCTTGAGCTGAATTTACCAGAGCCCAATTATTTTTATAAATGTTGTGATATTGCATGGTAAGTATGCACATAATAGAATTATTTGCATATTTTTGTATGCATTACTTCCTGAATGATTTTCAAAAAACAATTTACAGACATAAACTGGGATATATGTGCTTAAATATTTTGAAAAAATAACCACTAAAACTCTTCAGCAAGTATGCTACATGATGGAGAGCATTAGCAATTTGGCTCCATACTGGTATACTGCATTCTATGCTAGCAAGCAGGAGTCAGTTATAAAGAATACTGCACTACTGCATAAAGCTAATGCATTTAAAAAGAACAGCTAGAAGGGGTGGGGGCTATTTATTTATTTTATAAAGAATTAATTCCTTTACAGAAGTGCCAGCACAGCAAAGCTTTCGATACGGTCCTGCACAGGAGACTGGTGAATAAAATGAGAAGCTTAGGAGTGAGTGCCGAGGTGGTGGCCTGGATTGCAAACTGGTTGATGGACAGAAGACAATGTGTGATGGTAAATGGAAGTCTCTCTGAAGAGAGAGCGGTTTTAAGCGGTGTACCGCAAGGATCGGTGTTGGGACCGGTCCTGTTCAATATCTTTGTGAGCGACATTGCGGACGGGATAGAAGGTAAGGTTTGTCTTTTTGCGGATGACACTAAGATCTGCAACAGAGTAGACATGCCAGAAGGAGTGGAGAGAATGAGACGGGATTTAAGGAAGCTGGAAGAGTGGTCGAAGATATGGCAGCTGAGATTCAATGCCAAGAAGTGCAGAGTCATGCAAATGGGAAGTGGAAATCCAAATGAACTGCATTCGATGGGGGGAGAAGGGCTGATGTGCACGGAGCAGGAGAGAGACCTTGGGGTGATAGTGTCTAATGATCTGAAGTCGGCGAAACAATGTGACAAGGCGATAGCTAAAGCCAGAAGAATGCTGGGCTGCATAGAGAGAGAAATATCGAGTAAGAAAAAGAAGTGATTATCCCCTTGTACAGGTCCCTGGTGAGGCCTCACCTGGAATACTGTGTTCAGTTCTGGAGACCGTATCTCCGAAGAGACAGAGACAAGATGGAGGTGGTCCCGAGAAGGGTGACCAAAAAGGTGGAAGGTCTTCATTGAATGACTTATGAGGAGAGATTGAAGAATCTAAATATGTACCCCCTGGAGGAAAGGAGGAGCAGAGGTGATATGATACAGACTTTCAGATACTTGAAAGGTTTTAATGATCCAAAGACAACGACAAACCTTTTCCATCAGAAAAAAATCAGCAGAACCAGGGGTCATGATTTGAAGCTCCAGGGAGGAAGACTCAGAACCAACATTAGAAAGTATTTCTTCACGGAGAGGGTGGTGGATGCCTGGAATGCCCTTCCGGAGGAAGTGGTGAAGACCAGAAGTGTGAAAGACTTCAAAGGGGTGTGGGATAAACACTGTGGATCCATAAAGTCTAGAGGACGTGAATGAATGTGGAAAAAAATATTTGCATTCACAAAAAAGCGGGGAGTAACTTGCTTTTGGTTTGGGGCAGTTACTACCCCAAACCAAATAAGCCTGATACTTCACTTTCAATGCATATCCAGTATAGCTCTCTGCTCCAACGGCAGGGGAGAAAGACTGATACTTCTCGCATATCCAGCATAGCTGTCTGCTTCAATGGCAGGGGAGAAAGACTGATACTTCACGCATATCCAGCATAGCTCTCTGCTTCAACAGCAGGGGAGAAAGTCTGATACTTCATGCATATCCAGCATAGCTCTCTGCTTCAACGGCAGGGGAGAAAGTCTGATACTTCACGCATATCCAGCATAGCTCTCTGCTTCAATGGCAGGGGAGAAAGGCTGATACTTTACTTTCAATGCATATCCAGTATAACTCTCTGCTTCAACGGCAGGGGGAATGAAGAAAAGTGGATCTATATACAGACAACCAACAAGGACTGAATTACATAGTCTGGGTAAACAAATAAGCATGGGTGTAGCTTGCTTATTGCGGCAGTTACTACCCCTAACTAATTAAGCTAGATATTTCACTTAGATGCAGCTCCAACACTGCTCTCTACATTAACGGTGGGGGTGGAAGGGAAATAGAACCAAAAGGTTACTAAGAGCCAGGAGTAACAGATAAGTATGAGAAAAAAAAAGTGCAAAACTTGCTGGGCAGACTCGATGGCCCATTTGGTCTTCTTCTGCCGTCATTTCTATATTTCTATGTTTCAAAAACTGAATGTTTACTAATCAAGATGGATGGCACAGATAAAGAAAATTTCGAGTTGCTTCTAATCTACTATGCCCCTCAGAAGGCACTATATTTGATTTTTTAAATCTGATTGCTGTTGTTTCTGTTAGCCGTGCTAAACTTATTGTCATGGGATATTTTAATATATATGTAGATTGTGTAAATAATTCTTTAGCTAGGCAGTTGTTGGATTCCCTGTCAACACTGGGATTTATACAGATAGTTGTCTCACTCATCAAGCAGGACATACTTAGGACTTGATTGTTACATGTGATGCATATATTGAGAAGGAGCAAATTAATCAGGACAAACATGTCACGGTTCCTTCGACCAACCATTATGTATTCAAATTTTCCATGTTGCTTTATTGTAAAAAGCAGATGCTTAGGAATGATATAATGATGTTAGATGTTATCATTCTATCAAGAATTTAAATCCTGATAAATTTTAGGAACAGTTTGTTAATTTAGAATCTCTTATGAAGAATCTTTCTATTAGTGAAATGATTAAAGTGTGTACTCGAATCAAAGAAATCAGCAGAAACAATAACTCCACTTCAAATCCGGGCTTGTCTTATTAAAAAATCCACTCTGTGGTACTCATTAAAACTGAGAGCCTCAAAAGTGCAAAGAATGGTGAGGCTCTAGAGGAGCACTGAGGAGTATCTTTGTGGCACTGCTGTTGCCTTTCTCTCCTCCTTGAACGTGGCCAGCTGGCATCGTCAGCTGGGGATGATCAGGACTTTAAAACCAGTGGTTCTGTGATGTTTCAGTGGGACGAGGCCTATCTGGAGAGAAGCATGGAGGAATATCTTTGCGTTGCTGCTGTTGTCTTTCTCTCTTTCTTGAATGCAGCCAGCTGATGTCATTAGCTGGGGAGGACCAGGACTTTTAAAATTAGCATGCCTCTGTGGCAAGTTTTTCCAAATGGGAATTTTTCCTTGTTTCTTTCACTACTAAATAGGAAGGGAGAGGAAAGGTAAGATGTTTCCTTCTACATCTACTCCTGCTCAAGGCCCTATTAATCAACATGTAAAGTGATCTCTCTAGTGATATGAACTTGGAGGCTTCTGTTACATCTGGAGTTTCAATGAGTCCAGGCTTTAGTCTGCCACCACCTTTGCTTGTTGCTTTGGAACATGAAACCATGAGACTACTGATTTCTAGTTGGAATTCTATTGGAGTTTCTGTGAAGAATGAGAGAGAAAAAAATCACATATTGTTTCTGGATTATTAAGAGACACTTGATAAGCGCTCAGTGGGAGCGACCATATTTCTTGAAGTTCCAAGAAGATCAAAATACTTTATAAAGGGATACTGATTTGAATGTAGTTGGACATTTTAATTTATCTTCTTTAAGAACTCCTCTTCCATCTGTCTTGCAGTTACCTGACGAAGTGTTTGATGCTAATGAACCTGATAATGTGAATGTCTCTCTATTAGATAACTGGCATTTGATTGCAAAAATGGATAAAAGTATGTCAGATTCTGTATGTTAGGTAAAATTACTCAAAACACTGAAATAAACTTTCAAGAGCATGATATATGATTAGATAATATTGAGAACTGTGAAAGTACCTGCCACTTGTCAGATTTAGTGCAAATGAATATCTCATCTCTTTTTGTGACATGAGTTTTTATTTCATTCCCTAGTTGAATTTGATCTTGCTGCTGGGTGGCATTGTGGGTTTCTTGTGAAATATGCTTTCCAATTTAAACTTTAGTTATAATCAGAACATGACATAGACCCTCCTCAGTGTGGTGTTCCTGGTAAAACTTTGTGAGTTTTGCTTTATTTTACAATTTTTTCCCATATTCAGTAGTTGAACACAGCTCTTCCATGTCTTGATTTTATAGATTTGCATGACTTCTCTCTTCCTTCTGAAACTTTTACAACTTTCAGAACATGAAAATGGTCTCTGATCTGCATGTTTTTTTATTTTGTCTCTATTTCTTACTTCTGATTGAGGATTTTTGTGGACAAAAACCCCAATACAACTAACAAAAAAAAAAGGGTGGGAGAACCAGGCTGGGGCTGTAAAGGGATAGAACAAAACAAAGAACCATAAAACAAGTGGAGGGAGAGGAGAAACATGTTTTTATTTATTTATTTTTTTTGGTGGGGGGGGGGGGGAATTCACATTTTTTTCTGGAGACAAAACACTCCAGTCTAACCAAAAAAACAACTAGGGTGGGAGAACCAGGCCTGGATTATAGAGAGTTTAGAACAAAACAAAGAACTGTAAAACAAGTGGAAGGGGAGGATAAACATATATTTTTTAATTTTCATATTTTTTTTCTGGGAAGAAACAAACATGTCAGCATAACCAACAAACTAACAATAGCAAACAACACAAAAACACCAAAACTCTCATTCTTATACATAATAGGCATGGTAGATAGGTGAAGCAGTAGCAACAGGACCCCTATGGTGGTATAAGGGGAATGGCAGTAACAGTAAGACCCCTAACATGGTATATCTGGGGCATAGCAAGTGCGCAGAGTGCAAACAGTAAGATCCCTATGTGGTATAAGGCAGAGAAGTAGAACGGTAACAGTAAGGCCCCTGTAGTAGTATATCTGAAGTATGGCAGATAGGCAGAGCAGTAAGAATAAAATCCCTGTGGTGGTGTATCAGTGGTATGGCAGGTAGGCAGAGCAGTAACAGTAAGGCCCTTGTGGTGGTATAAAAGGGCTTTCATTCATCTTGCAACTCACATGGAAAATCTGGGAATGCAAGAAAAGGCAGACTGATTTTTAAAAATGGAGAAATTACTTACCTGATAATTTTGTTTTACTTAGTTAGACAAATGGACTCAGAACCAGTGGGTTTATGTTCCCCTGCCAGCAGATGGAAATAGAGCAAGCTGACGTCACAGTATATATAACCCTGCAGTGACCTCAGCCTGCCAGTATTTTCTTCAAAAGCAACTGTGGACAAACTAGCAAACCACTTGATTAAAAACATGATTAAAAACAGATAACCAGAACTGTACTCAACCAATCATAAACACTGAACTCACATAAAATTCTAGGTACCCCAATCTAGGGACTGGATGAACACTTACCAGTAATCTTTTGAGACCCAGAGGTCCATAGGAGGACTATTGTCACACTCATGCGGCAGCCAAGGGTGCGAAGCTGAGTCCATCTGTCTACACTAAGGAAAACAAAATTATCAGGTAAGTAATTTCTCCATTTCCTAGTGTGTAGACAGATGGACTCAGAACCAGTGGCATGTACCAACGCTACTCCCCAACAGGGTGGGAGGCTGCCCATGGTCCAGTCAACACCGCATGTGCAAAGGCAGCATCCTCCCGGGCCTGCACATCCAGATGATACAACCTGGAAAAAGTAAGGAGGACCATGTCGCAGCTTGGCAGATATCAACGGGAGACAATACACTAACCTCTGCCCATGACACTATCTGAGCCCTAGTGGAATGGGCCCTAACCTGAGTATGCAATGGCTTTCAGCATCCACGTACACGGTCATGACCATCTCCTTAATCCAACAAGCTATGGTAGCCTGTGAAGCTGGAGTGCCCTGCTTACTCCCGCTATGGAGAACAAACAGGCGATCCATCTTTTGAAAAGCTCAGAGACCTCCAGATATCACACAACAAGATGCTTAACATCCAAGGAGCACAAAAGGTGAACTACCTCTGTATCCCTGACCTTATCCAGGGATGGCAAGGAGATTGACTGATTCAAATCAAAGTCTAATACTACCTTGAGCAAGAAGGATGGAACAATACGCAGCTATAACGCCTACAGAGTCACCCGAAGGAATGGCTCCTGGCAAGACAAGGCTTGCAGCTCAGAAAACCTATGTACAGAACATATAGAGACCAATAACACAGTCTTCAAAGTCAACAACTGTAAGGAGACTATTAAGTCGCTGGAAAGTAGGGCCCGCCAAAACGTCCAGCACCAAATTAAGACTCCACAATGGAACTGGTAACCTCAAGGGAGGCCTAAGGTGCTTAACTCTCTTCAAAAAATAGGCCACATCAGGATGAGATGACAAGGAAACACCATTCACCAGGCCTCTGAAACAGAAAAGTCCCACAACCTGCACCTTCAAGGAATTAAGGGCCAAGCCTCAATCCATCCTGCAAAAAATCCAGAATGAGAGGGATCTTAACTGAACAAGGAAGAACAGCCTGCTCCTCACACCAGGCCTCAAAAACTCTCCAAAGCTGCACATAAGCCAAGGAAGTGGAGAACTTACAAGCATGGAGTAAAGTGGCAATCACTGCAGAGGAATAACCATGCTTTAAAAGGCGAGCCCTCTCAAGGGCCAAACCATAAGACAGAATCGAGTCGGATCCTTGTGAAGAACTGGTCCCTACTGAAGCAGATCCATATGCGGCAGTAGACGAAGGGGGGCCTCCACCAGGAGTCATCGCAAATCGCCATATCACGGGCATCTAGGCTAGTTCATTGTAACTAGGAGTACTAGCCCCTTGTGGCCTTCAATCTTGCGAATTATCCTGCTAAGCAAGGGCCACAGAGGAAAGGCATAAAGCGATCTGCCAGACCTGTACAAGAGCATCTATTCCTAGGGACCACAGATCTCTCCTGTGACTGTAGAAGTAAGGAACCTTCGCATTTCAAGAAGTCACCAGCAGGTCTAGGAATGGAAGGCTTAGCAATCCACAATCAGCTGAAATGCCTTGGCTGACAACACCTACTCTTCTGGTTCCTGAGTCTCCCTGCTGAAAAAGTCTCTTCTTACGTTATCTTTTCCTGGAATGTGAGAGGTCGAGATTATCTGCAGATGACCTTCCACCCATTCCATCAGCTGCTCTATTTCCTGTGACACTTGCTGGCTCTTGGTTCCTCCCTGGCAATTAATATAGGCCATCATCGTCACATTGTCTGAAATCACATGAACCGATTCCTTCTTTTCGCGTCGTTCGGCCCCGCCCCCGACATGCCCCCTTCGCTCCCAGAATATTTTCCAAGATTATGGTGATGGGGATGGTAGAAATTGCCATGCTGGGTCAGACCAAGGGTCCATCAAGCCCAGTATTCTGTTTCCAACAGAGGCCAAACCAGGCCACAAGAACCTGGCAATTACTCAAACACTAAGAAGATCCCATGCTACTGATGCAATTAATAGCAGTGGCTATTCCCTAAGTAAACTTGATTAATAGCCGTTAATGGACTTCTCCTCCAAGAACTTATCCAAACCTTTTTTGAACCCAGCTACACAGCTTAACATGGTTCTCTCTCATTTACCATTACATGTTGTCTCCTATCAGTCAACCAGTTTGTAATCCACACCACCACCTTGTTTACTCTTCTAACATATAGATTTGTTGCCCTTATAATAGCTTCTTTTAATTTGGCCCACTGTTCCACCTCAACCTTTTTCTCCCAGTCTTCCAGTTCATTTTCCAGGTGCATCCCCATTTTGACAAAGCTCCAATTTGTGAAATTTAAAACTTGGGTCTTCGTGAAACTTCTCTGTAACCTGTTCACGATATCAAACCATACTGTCTGATGATCACTGGTGCTCAGGTGGGCAACTACTTGGACATTAGAGATATTATCCTCCTTAGCAGCAGATATTAAAAGCTAAGCCCGATTTTATAACATGCATGTGCAGCCGCGTGCATGTAATAAAATCCAGGGTTGGCGCACGCAAGGGGGTGCACACTTGTGCACTTTGAGCGCGTCAAGCCCTAGGGGAGCCCCGATAGCTTTCCCCGTTCCCTCCGAGGCCGCTCTGAAATCGCCCCCAGCCCTACCTAAATCCCCCCTACCTTTATTTTGTTTTTTACGCCTGCCTGTGGCGTAACTGGCGTAACTTGCCCCGGCATGGCTGCTGTGCCAGAAGCCTTGGTCCCGCCCCCGGACCGCCCCCAGACCGGCAGCCCCCCCATGCCCCCACCTCCTTTCCGCCCCTTTTTCAAAGCCCCAGGACATATGCGCATCCCGGGGCTTGCGCACATCGCCGGGCCTTTGCAAAATAGGCTTGGCATGCGTGACCCCCCTGTGCGCGTAAATCCAGCAGCATGTAGGGCTTTTAAAATCTGGCCCTTATTGAGCACTAGGTGGAGTATTACACCCTCCCTTGTAGGTTCAATTACATTTCTTTGAGCAAAGCCCCTTGAAGGACATCCACTATCTCTCTACTTTTTTATTTATTTATATTCTGCTTTTTCACACTTTTTTTGGCATTTCAAAGCAGATTACATTCAGGTACTCTAAGTATTTCCCTATCCCCAGAGGGTTTACAACAGTGATGGCTAACCTATGACACGCGTGTCAGAGGTGACACGCCGAGACGTTTTTGCTGACATGCAGCGTTTCATGGACTATCAGGAAATTTTTTTTTTACTGCTGCGCCGACCCTTTAAAATTAGGTTTTTAGTATCCCCCCCACCCTCCCTAAATAGACCCCTCCACCCCCCCTCCCCAATGCCCCCGGGCGCAGGGAGGCTCATTCGGCGCTGCGATAGGCAGGGCCGTGGTGAGGCTCACGTCACCACAGCCCGAAGAAACAGATCGCATTTAAACGCGCTGATGCTCCTCCTCCTTCCTGCCTGTGCGGCCCCGGAAGTAAACGTTGCCGGAGCCGTGTGAGCAGGAAGGAGGTGAAGAATCAGCGCGTGCAGAAGAGGAGCAGCACTTGTGCTTATGGGCCGCCGCGAATTCCAAGTCGCAGCGGCCCGAGAAGAGGAAGAGGCCCGGTAGCAGGGCCACCGCGGCCCGAGAAGATCAGGGCCGCTGCAGGGCTCATCCTGCGGCGAAGAGGAGGCCCAGAGGTGAGAGAGAGGCTGAGGGTATGTAGAGTGTGTGTGTGTGTGTGTGCATGTATGAGATGAGTTGAGAGATTGTGTGCGTGTATGAGATGAGTTGGGAGATTGTGTTTGAGAGTGAGGACCTGAATGTTTGCAGAGACAGCATGTGCTTGAGCAAGACAGCATGTGGGAAAGAGAGAGAGAGAGCGCCTGTGTGTGAGAGTCAGACAGCATGTGCCAGTGATAGACTATGTGTATGAATGATTGTATGAGAGAGCATGTGACAGAGCCTGTGTGTGTGTGTGAGAGAGAGAAATGCATGTGAGAATGAGAACCTGACTGTGTGTTTGAGGGAAGAAGATGGAGAGAAAAGAAACAGAAAAAAAGACAATATAAAAGGAATTGGCAAAAAAATAAGAAAGGGAAGGTGGAAAAAAAAAAAAGCCTGTGACCAACCAATTAGAAAACTAAGATCAGACAGCAAAGGCAAAAAAAAATATAGATTACTTTTTAGTGATTGGCACATGTAATCTTTGGGAATGTGCAAGAATAGCATTTTCTCTACGGATCTCACAATGTTACGAGATCAGCATGGAGAAAGTGGAAGCCCACAGGGCCTGCACAGAGGAGGCAGCAGAATGGACTTCAGTGTCAGTAGCAACAATCGACACCTCCCCAATAGCCATGTGGTAGCAGTGACAGTGGCAGCAGATGAATGAGAGAGGTTCTGAGGTTGCTGGCAAAAGAGAGGGGGGTCTGCATTTAGTGTGTGGCATGTGTATGAATGGGAGTCTGCCTGGGGGTGTAAGAAGCCTGCTGTTGGGGGGGGGGGGGTGGATGTGTGTGAAAGAAAGCATGGGAGTGAGAAGCCTGATTATGTGAGAGAGCATTGGAGTGGGAAGTCTGTGTGTGTGTGCATGCATGAGAGCGAGAGACTGGTTGGTAAGGTGACGGTGTGTATGAGAGAAAGAGACTGGTGTGTGTGAATATGAGAGAAAGAATGTGATTCAGGAAATGAGAAGCCTGTGCAGTGGAGAGCGAGCATGGAAATGAGAGAGAGACTGGTGTGTGTGTGTATGTATGTGTGTGTAACAGAGATAAAGTGATTATGGGAATGAGAAGCCTGTGCATGTGAAGAGAGTGAGCATGGGAGTGAGAAACCTGGGTGTGTGTGAGACACAGCATGTGAGGGAGAAGCCTATATATGTAAGACAGAACATGGAAGTGGGAAGCCTGTGTGTGTATGCATGAGAGAGATCAGGTGACTGGTGTGTGTGTGTGTGTGTGTGTGTGTGAGAGAGAAAGAAAGTGATTATGGGAATGAGAAACCTGTGCATGTGAAGAGTGAGCATGGGAGTGAGAAACCTGGGTGTGTGTGAGACACAGCATGGGAGTGAGAAGCCTGTATATCTGAAAGAACATGGGAGTGGGAAGCCTGTGTGTGTGTATGCATGAAAGAGATCAGGTGACTGGTGTGTGTTTGTGTGTGTATGTGTGAGAGAAAGAAAGTGATTATGGGAATGAGAAGCCTGTGCATGTGGAGAGAACAAGCATGGGAATGAGAGACTGGTGAGTGTGTGTGAGACAGAGAAAGTGATTATGAGAGTGAGAAGCCCGTATATGTAAGTAGAACACGGGAGTGGGAAGCCTGTGTGTGTGTATGGCATGAGAGAAACTGTTCAGGAAGGTGACTGGTGTGTGTGTCAGACTGTTTGGGAGATGATTGGTGAGTGAGAGACAGAAACCTGGTCATGGGGGCATGACTGGTATGGTGTGTGTGTGTGAGAGACATGGGCATTAAGGAAGAGGACCATGAGTATAGAGCTTAGCCTCTACTGCTGCTTCTTCTGTGTGCTACGGCCTGCATGGAAGAGGAGTAGGAGAGCTGCTGGAGAGGGGTAAGTAAAGGTGGCTTTTTAGGTTTATTTTTCTTGATTGACTGCCATTTTAATTATTTAATATTATGTGATGTGTCTGCTTTTTTTGAAATATTTTATTGGTGTTTGGAGAATTTTTAATAGTTTTTAATTGTTGGATGTTATTCTGTTCATAGCTGTTTAGAAACATTTATTCTGCTTATTAGTATAGTTTTACAATTATTTCTGTGTGGGGATCTATAGCTGCTTGCTAGTTCTGTTTTCCTAATAAGAGGTGTATTGGTTTTTAGGGCCTGATTTAATATTTATAGTGTTGCCTTTTCATAGATAGGGTTGCTCCTGTTTGAGTGTATTCCATAATACAGGTGTAACTGTGTGCGGATTAGTTTATGTGCATTACTACAGATCCTGGGAGTATGTTAGGTCGGTTCTGTGTCTGTTACCGAGATGAGATATTTTACTAGCATGCAAGAGTTTTATCAGTCTTATTTGTTGTGTTTTCTCAAGAGGATATGCATTGGTGGTAAACTGCTGTCTTTTCATAAGTAGGGCTATTGAGCCTGGAAGTAGAAGGGGTTTGAGTTGCTGTTACTGAGATGACACCAGAACCAGAATATCTTTTTTGTAGGGTGAATTGTATGGGGAATGTCATAATTCTGCTTTACGTCCATTATTGTGGGTCAGGGGATTCCCGTGGATGCAAACTGTACTTTTACATCTAGCCCCGTGACGATCATGGGTCAGTGTGTCACACATGTGAGAACCATCTGTCAGGTGTGTCCCGACAGAAAAAAGGTTGAGAACCACTGTTCTAGACGACTCTGCATGAAGCATTTTGCATCACAAAAGCATTCTTCCCCTTGCTCTGCGCACCTGGATTGTAACTCACTTTCCATCCCAATATCTCCTGACATCAGTAAAGTGATTTTGCTCTCGAAAAGCATGGAAGTTTAATCTAAATCTATCCTCAGGTAATCTCTGAGGCCTTGAATTACCCAGATTTATTATCATTCACTTGAGCTCCTCCCTGAACATATGCTTTCCTCTATAAGGCAATCTGCAAAGTCGAGTCTTAGACAAGAAATCTGCTGCCCAGTGGCAGAGCCAAAGAAATCTTCTTGTTCCTACTGACAGGGCCAAGGATCTTGCAGTAGCTTTTATTAAATCATACAAGTTATCTGACAAATATGCTGAGGCCGACTCCAACCTAACGGAATCTTCCTCTTCAGAAAGCTGCTGAATCCAATGCAATAAAGCTCTTTCCACATAACTTGCACAAATGGCTGCTCACAGCAAAAAAGCAGTTGCTGAAAAAACATGGTTTAAGATCAATTTTATCTTCCTGTCTTGAGAACCTTCAAAGCAGCACAGCCTTCTACTTGAACAGTAGTCCTTGTTGAGACAACTGCTATTATTGCATCCATTTTTTGCTGTTGGAACAAGTGTTCCTGCGATTCAAAAGGTAAAGGTTATAATTTATTAAACACCTTAAGGCGTCTGAAACCAGCCTCTGGTGTTTCCCATTCAGACATCATCATTGCTGAAAATGTCTATCTTCTACCCCTTTGCCAACTCCTTGCGGACCTCGGACTAATGCACTATATCTGTGCGGACGACGTCCAAATTCTCATCCCCATCATGGAAACCTTACCTAAACTCTCAAAACCTGGGATGACTGCCTTACATCCATCAACCACCTCCTAACTAACCTCCACCTCACCCTAAACACTACAAAAACAGAGCTACTTCTCATCTCCCCTAACAACCATAACCCCTTCTCCACCATTCAACCCTCCCCGTTTCCCAGCACATCAGGGATTTAGGGGTCACCCTCGATGGGTATCTAAACATGAAAACATTTATCAACAACACCACTAAAGAGTGCTTCTACAAACTGCAGGTCCTTAAGAAACTAAATCCTCTCCTCCATCACAATGACTTCCGTACCATCCTGCAAGCCACCTTATTTAGCAAAATTGTCTACTGCAACTCCCTTCTCCTAGGCCTCCCTGCAATTTCCATCAAATCGCTCCAAATGCTACAAAACACAGCTGCAATAATCCAATCCAACTCCCGGAGATCTGACCACATTACACCTATCCTCAGAGATCTACACTGGCTCCCGATCCCATCCAGAATACTTCACAAGACCCTCACAATCATCCACAAAACTCTACACAATCAGAATATACACTGGCTTAACGACTCCCTCCACTTCCATACATCCAATAGACCCACTAGAACTGCCTACAAAGGATCCCTGTCTACTCCCTCCCACAAACTCACACACCACATCTCCACCAAGGAATGCACATTTTCCATTGCGGGACCAACCCTATGGAACTCTATGCCACCCGGACTACGCCAAGAACACTGTCCAAAAACCTTAAAAAACAAACTGAAAAACTAGCTATTCAGCTTGGCCTATACTTAAATATCACATCCTTACTTCTCGCTCCCAAAGGGTCCCCCCTCCCGCCTAAAGAAACTGGATAGCTAAGCTATCTAAGTTTCCTCCTTTCGGGGTATCCCATCACTGGCAATACAGAACTGTGTATATAGTTCCGCTTACATCAATCTCGTATTTAAGCGCACTACCTAAGTCCTCCTGGACCTGTCTTTCCTCTACTCCCCCCATCTTGTTCCTTCATCTCCCTGTTATATGTAATTTGAATGTCTCCCTTTCCAAACCATGTTCTAGTTCCCTCTGTTAATTGTAAACCGATGTGATATGAAAATGAATGTCGGTATAAAAAAGTTTTTAAATAAATCAATAAATAAATTGCCTCTAAGTCTGAATTTAGTGGGAAAATGGTAGCTGCTTTTTGCATACTCTTAATATTGGGTCCCAATCTGGGGGCTCCTTGACCTTTCATTCTGAAAGTCCTAAGGCTGAAATAACCTGTGATATCAATGTTAACATCTCATCATGGTAAAACAACCTAATTGATTCCTCTTCTTCTCCTCTTTAAAAAAAATTCCCCTCCTCAGGTATCCATGGCTGCTTTCTATATAATCCTCTTTATGTCCTAAAAAAGGAGGCTTGCCAGACGTTAGTGTACATACGTGTCTTCTCAGTAGCTATTCTCCTTCTTTTCTGTGACTTTCCATGCCTATATGAAGTAGAGGGCTTAGTAGGTGAAAACTACTCTATGTCACCCTGAACTTGCAGTGCCTGAAATGTTTGGTGGAGAAACTTTAAAAATTCAGGGTAATAGTCAGCACTGGAAATAATACATGCTTGTTGTGATGTACACTGCCAACTATGCTTCTCTGGAAACAACTTAGAGGGCTCCTGGTAATGTACAGCACCTCCCTTTGACAGGGTTGCAAGTGCTCGTGGAGGCTTCAAAATGACCACCACAACTTTTTCAATGGAAGAACTTCCTGAGTCAATGGCCTCTGTAGCATTTGGAGGCTACTTTAAGGTACGTACTGAATCGTTAACCTGTTCTTTGGGAGGAATAGTGAACTTTGAGGTCTCCCTTATTTCATGATGCCACGGCAAATTGAAAATAAAGTGCCAGTGGCAGCAGAGGTACATTTGTTAGCACAGGAGGTACAGTGGCAGTTTTTATCTGCCATCAGATTTAAATGGACCACAAGACCTTAGCACTGCCCTGAGTTCTTAAAACTCCCAGGATGAATAAACTACAACTTACCGAAACACAGATACCTAGAACAGAAGTAGACAAACACCTAGAACAGAAGTAGGCAGCCTTTTCTTAGTAAGAGTGCTTGCTCAAATAGCTCATGTAAAGCTCAGTCAGACTAACCAAACAAAAGAGTAGGGAACTTGGTCTCCTTTCTTGGCTTGCCTAACTGCAAAGAACACCAATCCACAGGAACCTCGCCCTAATTAGTCTCCAGGAAATTAGTATAGAAGCTATATCAGACCAAAATAGCTCAATATGTCATTCAATTTAAAACACCAGGTAGAAGCTTGTCCACAACCACCCATCCAATAGCTGGAGGCAGAGAACACTATATCAGGTTCCATTCATGACATAAAAAAACCCCCAACTCTACCTCCAACTGTGGTAGAGAGATCTAAACACAAATGCTCTTGACTGGTGGAGCAGAAGAAAAGGAAGCTAATAATGGAGGACACTGGAGATAGGGACCCATGATAGCACAGAGACCAGCCTTGCAAAAGAACTCTGCCAACCTTAAAGAACTTAGCAGCTCAGCTTTAGGTGAGATAAGACATTGAAGGAACTCATGTTTTTTGTTCAGAAATACAAATCAATGACACAAGCTAGAACAAAGAGGGTTGAAAGCTTTGTCAATAAACTATAGTTAATCCTTATTTTGTACCTAGTAAAGGGGCTGGGAACTGAGAGGTGCCAGTCCTGAGGCTTGTTTTAAAATTGTATGGTTCTTCATGGCTCCCAGCCAGAGGATCATTGCTGCAATGACCAGACTAGATACAACATGGGAGAAAATACCTTTGTAGTTGCACATGAAGGCTCATAGAGCTAGGTCTAGTTAAAATTTAAGAAAAGGCCCAAAGCAGAAGGAGGAAACTGCCAGATTAAAAAGTACTATAAAAAAAAAGAATCTCATTTCAGAAATTCTGGCAGCATTATCAGGTAAACGAAACACTATATCTATTCTCTGGTATAACATGTATTTTAAAAAGAATAGCTACATATTCAGAATCTGTCATGAACTCTGTAAACTACAAAAAAAAATCTATCTATAAACTTTAAGGGATTTTGAGAGGATGGCTGGCAGTGTAGTTGCCTAGTTGCTTAGCAACTGGTTCAAAAGCTGTTGGTTGGTAAGAAACTTTATGATATTAAAATCCACTTATTGGGAGTGTGACAGACAGACAAAAACTAGCTTTTATTATATACAGTAGAATTCTATGGGAAGGGACTTTGTTCCCATGTGATTTATCTTTTGTAGTTCTGAAAAACATATTTATTTAGCAGCATTTATCAATCACTTTACAGATAAAAATCACCCAAAGTGATGTACAAAATAAAATTCACACAATAAATTAAATATAGTAAAATACAGTAGAGTTTCCAGCACATATTCTCTACAACAATCCACTGTCTCCAGGCTTATTCACTCTACTTTCGTCTGTCCCCTAGATGTTACACATTAAAAACAGTTGTCATAAGCCATGTCTTTAGATTTTTGTGAAACTTCAACAAATCATGTGCCTCTCTTAATGCAAGCAGAAGGCCATTTTACAAACTCAGGATAGCATCTGAGAAGGATCTATTTTGAAAATGCAACTGATAAATGTTTTTACAGATGGTAATTGCAATTGATATTTTCCCACTGATCTCAGTTTTCTCCCTGCCTCATACTACTTTAATCTATCTGTCAAATGAGGAGGGCATATACCTTTCAACACTTTAAATGCCATCACCACTTACAATGAGCCATAATAGGCAACCAAAGTAGTGTCAAAAGCAATGTGATGGTCAAAATCCTTCAAAAGCTACTTGTAAAAATACATGCCACTGTGTTCTGAATCAACTGAAACTTACGAATCGCTCTCCCTGGCAATCCTAGATAATCTACATGAGAAAGCACCAGAGCATATGTAACTCTTTTTGATGTTGTGAATTCCAAATACAGTTTCAACTTTCTCATCATTTTCAATTTAACATAGGTGTTCCATGCTACCTGAGCAATTTGCTTCTCCATACTTAACTGACAGTCCAATACTACCTCCAGTGATCTAATTTCTTCTTTGGGATTCAATTCAATCCCACTCAACCTGGGCCATTTACTAATACTCCATTTCCCCAGGTGAAGCAATTCCATCTTAGAAAAAATTTAAACAAACTTATTCTCCCTCAGCTAGTCCGCTATAGTTTTGTAAACATGGATTCAACCAAAAAATAGTCTCATTTTGGTCCCTGTTATCGGTATATTGTCTGCACATGTGTACAGATTAAATCCAAACGCATGCACAATACTCCCTAGTAGGGCCAGTAAGACATAAAAAAGTAATGGAGACAGGGATGAGTCTTGGGGCACATCTGACCCCACCTCCTTCAGTAGAGATTTCTTCTCCTGAAATACCACAATTTATTTTCTGTCTTGTAGAAAACTCAAGGCAAAAAAACAGAGGGGACTACCTTACACCGTGGAAAGACTTTTATTAGAATTGCCCGACTCAAAATACAAGCTGAGTTTCGCCAAAAGGCTGCATCAGGGGCTAAAACAATCAAGAACAATAGATATTACCACAAACATGCTCTATATTAAAAATTATAAACAATCTGCTAGAAAATGGATGATTGCTCATCTCTATGTAACTCTGCCATAATAGTCTACACTCATAATATTCATATATAACATACATATTTAAATCATTAATGTGCAACGTGACCCATTCACTCTATTTTAAACCTCCTACTATTTAAAACAAACATCATTTTTATAAAAAAATTGTTTTAAAAAATATCAGATATATGTAGCTGTGAGTATATGGTTACAGCATAAAGGTAATGATTTCAGTGTTTTCATATATTTTTTTAAACTATTTTTTAAAACAATTTTTTTATAAAAATGATGTTTGTTTTAAATAGTAGTAGGTTTAAAATAGAGTGAATGGGTCACGTTGCACATTAATGATTTAAATATGTATGTTATATATGAATATTATGAGTGTAGACTATTATGGCAGAGTTACATAGAGATGAGCAATCATCCATTTTCTAGCAGATTGTTTATAATTTTTAATATAGAGCATGTTTGTGGTAATATCTATTGTTCTTGATTGTTTTAGCCCCTGATGCAGCCTTTTGGCGAAACTCAGCTTGTATTTTGAGTCGGGCAATTCTAATAAAAGTCTTTCCACGGTGTAAGGTAGTCCCCTCTGTTTTTTTGCCTTGGCTACGTGGGACCACCTTCCGGTTTGTTTCATTGTAGAAAACTCATAAACCATTTTAAAATTTGACCCTTCAAACCTAACTCTTCACAAAAATGGCAGTATATGAGGCATATTATATTATTAGTTGATGTACATTATATTACTAGTTAGCATAATTCTTTTCTATAAATAGTTGTCAAAAGTTTAGTCAGACAGCTACTCAATCCTAGTCCCTATAAAACAGGGCTTCCCAGACCTATACTGGGCATCCCACAGCCAGTCAGGTTTTCAGGATGTCCACTGATAAATTTGCATATACAGAATTTATAATTGAGCATATCCTGAAAACCCGATTGGTATGAGGTCCCCAGTATAGGTTTAGGAAGTCCAGTTATGAAAGCTATCTTGATAGAAAGACCGATCTTTAAACAGAGTATGTTGTTTGCTCTAGGACTTTATTAATTACATGTTGTAATACCTTGAATTGGACTAATACAACTAAAAGAACTCTCCATTACATTGGAGTTTCAAGCATAATTAGCAATGTGTATCAATATTATTTCATTATAGATCATTTATTAGTTAGTACCCAGTTATTAATATTGTTAGCCTTGGTAAACCAGGAGTCATGACCTATTTTGTTTCCTATATCATAAGAACATATGAACATAAGGTTTGTCATGCTGGCAAATGTTGTGACTATGGCAAAAATCTTGAGTCTTCAAACTTTCCCTCTAGCTTGTATCTCCCTCATGAGGAGATTTATATCCTACTGAATGTCTAATTGTCCATTTTTTTTCACTATGAAGTCCTCACTATGTAGGGAGTATAACTGACATATAAGACTGAATTAGGCATGTAGCGTAAAGGATCTTGCATTTTGGTGTTTGCAAACAATAAGGTGCAACATAAGCCATAATATCTTACCAGGCAGTAGAAGTCTGAAAAGACATCAGCGGTGAGCTTGCAGCATCTTCTTTTAATGTGTGTGCAGCCTCTGCTGTTTGAGACTGAGTTTGTACTTGGCATGGATCCTGATTAGAGTTATCCATGTGGCTTTGTCCTTGCTTCATCCATTTTCCCTGAATCCCCAATCTTGCCAGGTAAAATTTGCAAATGTCATAGTTCATTGCTGAATAATATAACAGATCCAAAACCAGTAAGATCACAACAAAAAAGCCATAGATCCAAACTCCCACCAAAGCACTGTAATTGCTGGAAAAAGGAAACAAAACAAAAGAAGTGATTGAATACATACATAATACATGTGCTATCATACTTTTTATCTACTACAATACAGATTTGTACAGTCTTAAACCTAATATGTAACAATTTTTGTAAATTAATAGATCAATTACTCCCAAAACATCTTACACCTTTGGTAGGCAAAATAATATTAAGAACAGTGATTATATAATAATACAAATCATTTGGGCAATTAGATAGCAGACAATGTATTATTCTTAACAGGTTATGCAGGTACAACCATACTGTCAATGAAAAATGAAAAACTGGCTAGATTAATTATATACAATTATTATATCATTTACAGTAACTGTGTGGGGACAAAACTAAATTATTTACATTTATTCTGTCTTGACTAATACAATTGCTTCTCTATAAACATTCAGATTTTTTAATTGAAATATCCCCGTATGACAGAATAGAACCTTAAGTTAGATTTTATGTTTTACTATTTATTTTTCCATCATCTACCAATACATTTGAAAACAAGGAGGGCAATACTGAGCCTTCCCATAAGGCTTGCAGGCCACAGGAACAAAGCACCCAAATGACTACAAGCTCATTTTCAAAGCAAAACTCGCTGTGGAATTTCTCTTTGAAAAACCCTCCAGTTTGCACAATGCATGAACAAAGTACGCTCTGGAAATTATACATATAGATTTAATAATTAATCTCTGTGCGTACTTTTCCTTCCTGCCCACTTTTCTGTGAAAGTACAAATGTCTGATTATTGTCTCCTCACTCCAAAGAAAGTAGAGAGAACTGTGGAAATAGGAAGGGAGAAGCGTTGCTTGTTGGATATTTTAATCTGCCAGATGTGGACCGGAGTATCTCTTCTGAAGAATATACAAGAAGTAGATTCTTCAGACATGGAGCAGAGTGGAGGAGTAGCCTAGTGGTTAGAGCAGCAGGCTATAAACCTGGAGAGCAGTGTTCAAGTCCCACTGTTGCTCCTTGTGACCCTGGGCAAGTCACTTTACCCTCCATTACTTCAGGTGCAAACTTAGGCTGGGATTTTCCATTCTTTCAGAGAATGATGAATTGGAGGGGGAGCAGGCAGTGATCGCACCACCGTGGTGTTATCGCTGCTGGCTTTCACACCACTCTAAAAGGTGGGGATAATGTGTGTTATCTTATCGCTGACTTTTCATGTGCGATGGCCTTAGAAAATAACCCCCTTAGATTGTAAACCATCTGGGGATAGGGAAATACTTAGAGTACCTGAATGTAATCTGCTTTGAAATGCCGAAAAAAGTGTGAAAAAGCAGAATATAAATAAATAAAAAAGTAGAGAGATAGTGGATGTCCTTCAAGGGGCTTTGCTCAAAGAAATGTAATTGAACCTACAAGGGAGGGTGTTATACTCCACCTAGTGCTCAATAAGGGCCAGATTTTAAAAGCCCTACATGCTGCTGGATTTACGCGCACAGGGGGGGTCACGCATGCCGAGCCTATTTTGCAAAGGCCCGGCGATGTGCGCAAGCCCCGGGATGCGCATATGTCCTGGGGCTTTGAAAAAGGGGCGGAAAGGAGGTGGGGGAATGGGGGGGCTGCCGGTCTGGGGGCGGTCCGGGGGCGGGACCAAGGTCTCTGGCACAGCAGCCATGCCGGGGCAAGTTACGCCAGTTACGCCACAGGCAGGCGTAAAAAACAAAATAAAGGTAGGGGGGATTTAGGTAGGGCTGGGGGCGATTTCAGAGCGGCCTCGGAGGGAACGGGGAAAGCTATCGGGGCTCCCCTAGGGCTTGACGCGCTCAAAGTGCACAAGTGTGCACCCCCTTGCGTGCGCCAACCCTGGATTTTATTACATGCACGCGGCTGCACATGCATGTTATAAAATCGGGCTTAGCTATTGCTAGGTCTGCCCTCATCCTATCTCAAACCTTTACAGATGGTACAAAATTCAGCAGCCCGATTACTAACAGGCGCAAGAAAGAGAGACCACATATCTCCCATTCTGAAAGAGCTTCATTGGCTACCCGTACACTTCCGTATCACGTATAAAGCCTTATGTATCATCTTCAAAACCATTCATCAACGCATCTCCCTCGATCTTCAAATCCCCCTCCAAGTATACAACTCGACAAGACCTACCAGAGATGTCTACAGAGGCGCCCTCAAAGTTCCCCCTGCGAAAATGACCAGACACATCACCTTAAGAGATCGTGCCACCTCCACAGCCGGCCCTTCCCTGTGGAATTCCATTCCTACAGAACTCAGACTGGAACCCTGCCTCTTAACTTTTAGGAAAAGACTTAAGACTTGGTTATTCAAGCAAGCTTTCCCAGACACATCACGATGACACAAGCCAAAGACACAAACCAAGGATTCCTCATAACATTCAGCCATTAATCATGCCATTTGTACATAGCATTTAATTTAATTTTCTGTATACCGTTAACCGTTTATTCTTTCCTATCTCTTCCTCCTTCTCCAAGTTCTGCTACCCTCGTTATTTGTAACTATTCCTTCGGTCACAACAGTTCCTAGTTGATGTATTTAATGCACTCCCGTTTCATGTAAACCAGCAAGATATGTTCTCATGATTGCCGGTATATAAAAACCTTAAATAAATAAAAAATAAATAAAAATATCTGCTGCTAAGGAGGATAATGTCTCTAATGTCCAAGTAGTTGCCCACCTGAGCACCAGTGATCATCAGACAGTATGGTTTGATACCGTGAACAGGTTACAGAGAAGTTTCACGAAGACCCAAGTTTTAAATTTCACAAATTGGAGCTTTGTCAAAATGGGGATGCACCTGGAAAATGAACTGGAAGACTGGGAGAAAAAGGTTGAGGTGGAACAGTGGGCCAAATTAAAAGAAGCTATTATAAGGGCAACAAATCTATATGTTAGAAGTAAACAAGGTGGTGGTGTGGATTACAAACTGGTTGACTGATAGGAGACAATATGTAATGGTAAATGAGAGAGAACCATGTTAAGCAGTGTAGCTGGGTTCAAAAAAGGTTTGGATAAGTTCTTGGAGGAGAAGTCCATTAACGGCTATTAATCAAGTTTACTTAGGGAATAGCCACTGCTATTAATTGCATCAGTAGCATGGGATCTTCTTAGTGTTTGGGTAATTGCCAGGTTCTTGTGGCCTGGTTTGGCCTCTGTTGGAAACAGAATACTGGGCTTGATGGACCCTTGGTCTGACCCAGCATGGCAATTTCTTATGTTCTTAGAGTGCCACAGGGATTGGTTCTGTTCAATATTTTTGTGAGTGACATTGTGGAAGGGATAGAAGGTAAAGTTTGTCTATTTGTGGATGATACTAAGATCTGCAACAGAGTGGGCATGATTGAAGGAGTAGAGAAAATGAAAAGTGATTTAAGAAAGCTTGAAGAGTGGTTGAAGATTTGGCAACTAGGATTTAATTGCAAGAAGTGCAGAGTCATGCATTTGGGGTGTGGTACTCCGAAAGACTTGTATATGATGGACAGAGAAACATAGATGTTGATGGACCAAGTGAGAGACCTTGGGGTAATAGTATCTGGTGATCTGAAGGTAGCAAAGCAATGTGACAAGGCGATAGCTGAAGCCTGAAGAATGCTGGGCTGCATAGAGAGAGGAATAACCAGCAGGAAAAATGAGGTGATAATACCCTTGTACAGGTCCTTGGTGAGGCCTCACATGGAGTACTGTGTTCAGATAGAGTCAGGATGGAGTTGGTCAGAGAAGTGCAACCAAAATGGTGTGGTGTCTGTATCAGAAGACATATGAAGAAAGGCTGAATGATCTAAATATGTATACCCTGGAAGAGAGAAGGTGCAGGGGAGATATGATACAGATCTTCAGAAACATGAAAGGTTTTAATGATGCACAAACTTTGAATCTTTTCCGTTATTTATTTAAACTTTTTTTTTTTATATACCGGTATTAGTTGTGGACATCATACCGGTTTACATAGAATGAATCAAGTTTGGAAATTACAATATAACAGGGAAAGGCAAACTGGGAGAAGGGTAAAAAGAGGCAGCTAAGAAGAAAAGATTAACAAAAGATTAACTAAACAACTGGGTCCTCAATGTGAGGAACACTGAAGCACCATGTAGTGATGCATAATTTGACATTTTTGTGGGCCGTCTATTCTGGGTAAGCTTGTTTAAATAAGAAAGTTTTTAATTTCTTTTTGAATTTGATCGCACATGGTTCCAGGCGTGGGTTGGGCGGCAGGGTATTCCAGAGAGAGGGACCTGCGATCGAGAGGGCACGGTCGCGTGCAGAGGAGAGATGGGCTATTTTAAGTGAGGGCACGAGGAGGGTGCTTTCCGTTAGAAAGGAAACAGTAAAACTAGGAGTCACAAAATGAAACTCCAGGAGGGGGACTACTCAGAACCAATGTCAGGAAATATGTCTTCTTAGAGATGGTGGTGGATACTTGGAATGCCCTTCCAAAGGAGTTGGTGAAGAAGAAAACAGTCAATGAATTCAAAGAGGAATGGGATAAACACTGTGGATCCCTAAAGGCTAGAGAATGGAAATCAAGAGTGCATGGGAATAACATGCATGGAGCGGCAGTTACTACCCTTAACGGAGGGCATGGGGATTTACTACCCTCAATCAATAGCCTTGATGCTTTTGACGCAATTGATGCTTTTGACGCAATTGCAACTTTGACATGGTGGCGGGGGGGGGGGGGGGGCGAGGTGGTGGTGGTAAGGGGAACAGGATACAGACAACAGCTAACATGGGCCCTGACTTACGGTCTGGGGTATGGACACGCAGACAAAAGGGAAAAAGCACAGGACAGCTTCTATGGCCAAGTCCCAAAGAAAAGAATGTCAAGCAACATTGTCTGAATTATCAAGAAGACATAAGCACAAAAGTACAGAACAGCTTCTAAAGCTAAGGCCCAAAGCAAAGAATGTCAAGCAGCATTGTCTGAATTATCAAGAAGACATAAGCGTAAAAGTACAGGACAGCTTCTAAAGCTAAGGCCCAAAGCAAAGAATGTCAAGCAGCATTGTCTGATGTCTGTGGCAGGCAAAATGGTATAAATTATCATAAAGAACAAAATTGTTGAACATATAGATAGGCATAGTTTAATGAGACAAAACCAACATGGATTTAGCCAGTAAAAGTCTTGCCTCACAAATTTGCTACTTATTTTGAGGGCATAAATAAACATATGGAAAAAGGTGAGCCAGTTGATATAGTATATTTGGATTTGCAGAAAGCATTTGACAAAGTCCCTCATAAAATACATCTTAGGAAATTAAAATATGCCTCATGAAATATCCCTCATGAAATACATCTTAGGAAATTAAAATATCACAGGATACTGTGCAGTGTCCTACTATAGATTGCCAACAGGTTAAAAGATAGAAAACAGATAGTGGGACTAAATGGTAAATTTCCCAATGAAAAAAGGTGAATAGTGGAGTGCCCCAGAGATCTGTTCAGGGACCACTGCTTTTTAAAATATTTATAAATGACCTGGAAAAGGGAATAACTAGTGAGGTGATCAAATTTGCTGATGACACAAAATTATTCAAAGTTGTTATATCACAAGAGGATTGTGAGAAATAGCAAGAGGAATTTGCAAAACTAGGAAACTAGGCATGCAAATGGCATCTCAGAGACATGGTGGAAGGAGGATAACCAATGGGACAGTGCTATACTGGGGTACAAATTATATCGCAATGACAGAGAGGAGTACCCGGGAGGCAGTGTGTAGCGCTTCATGTCCGGGATGGCATAGAGTCCAACAGGATAAACATCCTGCATAAGACTAAATGCACAATCGAATCTTTATGTGTAGAAATCCCTTGTTTATTGGGGAAGACTATAGTGATAGGAGTACACTACCATCCACCTGGCCAAGATGGTGAGACGGACAGTGAAATGCTAAGAGAAATTAGGGAAGCTAACCAAATTGGTAGTGTGGTAATAATGGGAGATTTCAATTACCCCAATATTTACTGGGTAAATGTATCATCGGGACATGCTAGAGAGATAAAGTTCCTGGATGGAATAAATGACAGCTTTATGGAGCAATTGGTTCAGGAACTGACAAGAGAGGGAGTAATTTTAGATCTAATTCTCAGTGGAGCACAAGATTTGGAGAGAGAGTTAACAGTGGTGGGGCTGCTTGGCAATAGTGATCATAATATGATCAAATTTGAATTAATGACTGGAAGGGGGACAGTAAACAAATCCATGGCTCTTGTGCTAAAATTTCAAAAGGGAAACTTTGATAAAATGAGAAAAATAGAAAAACCTGAAAGGAGCAGCTACAACGGTAAAAAGTGTGCAAGAGGCATGGTCATTGTTAAAAAATACCATCCTAGAAGCACACAGTCCAGATGTATTCCACACATTAAGAAAGGTGGAAACAAGACAAAACGATCACCGGCATGCATAAAAGGGGAGGTGAAAGAAGCTATTTTAGCCAAAAAATCTTCATTCAAAAATTGGAAGAAGGATCCAACAGAAGAAAATAGGATAATGCATAAAAGTTGGCAAGTTAAATGTAAGACATTGATAAGACAGGCTAAGAGAGAATTTGAAAGAAGTTGGCCGTAGAGGCAAAAACTCACAGTAAAAACTTTTTAAAATATATCCTAAGCAGAAAGCCTGTGAGGGAGTCAGTTGGACTGTTAGATGATTGAGGGGTTAAAGGGGCAATTAGAGAAGATAAGGCCATCGCGGAAAGATTAAATTATTTTTTTGCTTCAGTGTCTACTGAAGAGGATGTTGGGGAGATACCCATATCAGAGATGTTGCGTGTCCCAGCTGCGTTGGTGCCGCGACTGGGCCTGCTCACCTCGCACTCCCTTCCACCAGCTCTGGCTCCTCGTCTCTGGCTGCCGCAGCCAGCTCCCGCTGTCCGTGGTGCTCCCAGGCTTCCCCAGGCCCATCGGGGCCTTCCGACTCTCAGCGCTCATCACACAGGGGTTCGACGTCCTCTTCAGTGTCGGCCCCACCCCTAGGTGCGCGTGTGGGACTGCGCTCCCTTTTAAAGGGCCCAGCGCGGGAACCCGGTCTGTGGTGCCTGGTGATGAGATCACGTAGTTCCTGTATAAAAGGTGAGGCCCCGTTGCCCAGAACCTCGCCTTGGCAATAGGGTCGACACTTTGGTGTAGCTAGTTTGCTGTTCCTTGTTCCTCTGCCTGACCCAGTCTCGTTCCAGTGTTCCTGTGTTCCTGTTCGTTCCAGTGCTCCTGCATTCCTGTGTTCCCGTGGTCCTTCTTGTGTTCCAGTGTCTCTCCTGATTACTGCCTTCGTTCCTCCTCTTCTCGTACCTCCTTGGACTGATTCACGGTACTGACCTCTGCCTGCTTGACAACGTTGACCGCTGTCTGGAACCGACCACTGCCTACCTACTGACCACGTTGACCACCTCCTGGAACCGACCACTGCCTGCTCACTGATCACGTTTGAACGCCACCTGGAACTGACCACTGCCTGCCTACTGACCACGTACAGACTGATCTCGGAACTGACCCTTGCTTTGGTTGACCATTCTCAGACTGAAACCCTGGCTTTGACACTTCCACTACACTTGGATACTCTATTCGCTCCTGTGACAACCACACCAGCCTGCTCGGATGCTACCAGTGGCCTATCTCCATCCAGGGCCATAGGTGCTGCCTATCTCGCCTGGAAGACCTTCATCTCCCATCTCCTTCCGGAGGTTTCCAGTGATCCAGATCCAGGTCTAGTGCGTCCATTCCTCATCAGCTGCGCACCTTTGCTAGTGGTGGGCACACCTCTCCGCTACCTCTCTGGGAGAACCTCTGAGGCCCACCTAAGTCCAGGCAGTCTGGGTACCCAAGGGCTCAACCTGCGGAAACCCCGGATTCCTATTGGCAAAGCTCCAGCTAGCCTCTGTGTCATAGTGTGCTCCACCTCCTGGTGACAGGCGCTCTCTGGGTCTGACCAGAGGGCCGTACCAATCCTGCACCAGGCCAAGGGTCCAACTCCAGCGCAACAAGAGAAGGTTTTCATGGGTAATGATTCAGATGGACTGAACCAAATCCCGGTGAACCTAGAAGATGTGGAAGGCCTGAATGACAAACTGAAGAGTAGTAAATCATCTAGACTGGATGGGTTCTGAAGGAACTAAAAAATGAAATTTCAGACCTATTAGTAAAAATTTGTAACCTAGCATTAAAATCATCCATTGTACCTGAAGACTGGAGAGTGGCTAATGTAATCCTAATATTTAAAAAGGGCTCCGGGGCGATCTGAGAAACTTCAAACCAGTTAGACTCACTTCAGTGCCAGGAAAAATAGTGGAAAGTGTTCTAAATATCAAAATCACAGAACATATAGAAAGACATGGTTTAATGGAACAAAGTCAGCATGGCTTTACCCAAGGCAAGTCTTGCCTCACAAATCTGCTTCACTTTTTTGAAGGAGTTAATAACCATGTAGATAAAGGTGAACCAGTAGATGTAGTATATTTAGATTTTCAGAAGGCATTTGACAAAGTTCCTCATGAGAGGCTTCTAGGAATAGTAAAAAATCATGGGATGGGTGGCAATGTCCTTTCATGGATTACAAACTGGCTAAAAGACAGGAAACAGAAACTATGATTAAATGGACAAGTTTCTCAGTGGAAAGGAGTGGGCAGTGGAGTGCCTCAGGGATCTGTATTAGGATCCGTTCTTTTCAATATATTTATAAATGATCTTGAAAGAAATATGACAGGTGGGGTAATCAAATTTGCAGATGATACAAAATTGTTCAGATTAGTTAAATCACAAGCAGATTGTGATAAATTGCAGGAAGACCTTCTGAGACTGGATAATTGGGCATCCAAATGGCAGATGAAATTTAATGTGGATAAGTGCAAGGTGATGCATATAGGGAAAAATAACCCATGCTATAGTTACACAATGTTAGGTTCCATATTAGGAGCTACCACCCAAGAAAGAGATCTAGGAGTCATAGTGGATAACACATTGAAATCATCGGTTCAGTGTGCTGCGGCAATCAAGAAAGCAAACGGAATGTTGGGAATTATTAGAAAGGGAATGGTGAATAAAACGAAAATGTCATAATGCCTCTGTATCGCTCAATGGTGAGACCGCACCTTGAATACTGTGTACAATTCTAGTCGCCGCATCTCAAAAAAGATATTGTTGCGATGGAGAAGATACAGAGAAGGGCGACCAAAATGATAAAGGTAATGGAACAACTCCCCTATGAGTAAAGGCTGAAGAGATTAGGGCTGTTCAGCTTGGAGAAGAGATGGCTGAGGGGGGATATGATAGAGGTGTTTAAAATCATGAGAGGTCTAGAACGAGTTAATGTGAATCAGTTATTTACTTTTTCGGATAATAGAAAGACTAGGAGGCACTCCATGAAGTTAGCATGTGGCACATTTAAAACTAATCGAAGAAAGTTCTTTTTCACTCAATGCACAATTAAACTCTGGAATTTGTTGCTAGAGGATGTGGTTAGTGCAGTTAGTGTAGCTGTCTTTAAAAAAGGATTGGATAAGTTCTTGGAAGAGAAGTCCATTACCTGCTATTAATTAAGTTGACTTAGAAAATAGCCACTGCTATTACTAGCAACGGTAACATGGAATAGACTTAATTTTTGGGTACTTGCCAGGTTCTTATTTATTTTATTTATTTATTTATTTTAATTTTTTATATACCGGAATTCCTGTATGCAATACAAATCAATCCGGTTTACAAGTAACAAAAAGGTTGCCCTGGTCTGGGAGGTTAGACCGGGGTTTTTTACATAGAACATTGAACAATAACAATCAACCAATGAACATTATTACAAGGAACAGTGAAATATCAATAATATTTAACAAATAATAAATAACCTTATGGCCTGGATTGGCCACTGTTGGAAACAGGATGCTGGGCTTGATGGACCCTTGGCCTGACCCAGTGTGGCATGTTCTTATGTTCTTATATTCTTAAATTTAATGTGGACAAGTGCAAAGTAACCCAAATTATGGCGGCACAATACAAAGTTCCACATTAGGAATCACCACTCAGGAAAAGGATCTAGGTGTCATCAATAAAGATATGCTGAAATCTTCTGATCAGTATATAGCAGCAGCAAAGAAAGCAAATAGAATACTAGGGATCTAGGAAAAGAATGGAGAACAAAACAGAGAATATAATGCCACATTATCGCTCCACGGTGTGATCTCATCTTGAGTCCTGCGTGCAGTTCTAGTCACCACATCTCAAAAATGATATAGCAGAATATATTTATTTTACTTATTTAAATGTTTTATATACCATCATTCCATGTGAGAATCATTAGTTCATAACGATTTACATTTACGACATACAAAATATAATGGTCCAGATTTTAAAAAGGTTACGTGCGTAAATCCTCTAGATCTAAGTGCGTAACTGGTCTTACGCGTGCCGGGCTTATTTTAAAAAGGCCTGGCGACGCACGTAAAGCCCCGGGACACGTGTAAGTCCCGGGGCTCTTACTAAAGGGGCGGTCCGGGGGTGGGACGGGGTGGGGGCGGGGCCAGAGGCCTCTGACACAGTGGCCATTGCCACTGTGTCGAAGGATCACGTGCCGGCAGCCTGCCAGTGCACAACTTCTGCCTGACTGTTGGCAGGCACAAAAGGTAAAATAAACATTTTTTTTGGGGGGGGAGGGTTAGAGGAGGGCTAGGGGGAGGAAAGGTAGGGAAGGGGTGGGAAGGTCAGGTTAGGGGGAAGGGAATGGGGGAAGGCAGCGTGGCTCGGCACACGCAAGGTGAACAATTGTGCACCCCTTTGCGCGTGCCAAGCCTTGGATTTCATAACTTGCACGCACCTGCGCGCGCGCAAGTTATAAAATCAGGTGTACATGTGTATGTGCTGGGTAGCACGCGCACATGTATGTCCACGCACACCTTTTTAAAATCTACCCCAATGTGTGTTACAAGGAAGAAAACGTTCATAGAAACAAAAGTAATACAACAGTAGATATCAAACATGAAACAGAGCTGGTTTATAGGGGTTTGCAAGGGGGGTATTTGTATATGAAATATATAGGAAATCTGAGTCATGGGGAACTGATTGTTTCTGTCAAGTGGAAGGCATTTTTGAATAGCCAAGTTTTTGAGTCATGTTTGAATTTCTTTTTATCTGTTAATGTTTGACGTTCTTCTGTCATGGAATTCAAAAGTTTTGGGCCAGCAATTGAAATCATTCTATCTCTAGTGAGCGTTAGATGAGAGTCTCTTAAGTTTGGGATTTCAAGGAGGCCTTTATTCTGTGATCTGAGGGTTTGAGGGGGTTGTGAGGTTTAAATGTTATTCCTAGCTGATCGTTGTTATTCATGTTAATGTCACTGAATATTGTTGTTAGAACTTTATAATGAATTTTTGACTGTATAGAAAGCCAATGCAGAGCCATCAGTTTTGGGGTAATGTGATCAAATTTTCTTGCTCCAGACAATAGTCTAGCTGTGGCATTTTGCAGAAGTTGCAGCGGTTTTAGGTGACTAGTCGGAAAATTACAGTAATCAAGGGTAGAGAAATGAGGGATCATAAAACTGTTCTGAAATCTGTTATGTTTAATAGATGTTTTAATTGGCTCAAAATCCGAAGCTTGTGGAAAACAGACCTGCTTAGTTTGTGGATTTTCATTGTTAAAGTTTCATCAATTTGGACTCTTAGATCTCTCACTTGAGATGCAGGTGTTACTTTGCAACTTCCAAGATCTATCCCTGAGGTTATAGTGTTTCTATGGGTTGTGGCTCACCCAAATTATTTGTTTTTTGGGGGTTCATCGAGAGTTTCCATTGAGCTAATTTTTCTTTTCTTTTAATCATATATTTACAAATTAAGATGTATTTTCGAAAGATTTTGTTAGTGGGATATAGAACTGAAGATCATCCACATATAGGAAAAAGTTTAAATCCAGGTCTGTTAGTAATTTGCATATGGGCAGCATGTAGATATTAATTAATGTTGCTGAAAGGCTGGATCCTTGAGGTACCTCAGTTGTGCTTTGGAAGGTGTCAGATAAGTAATTATCGAGTTTTACTTGGACTGATCTGTCTGCGAGGGAAGAGGAGAACCATTTTAGTACATTTCCATCAATCCTAATGTTTTTCAACTGTTGGCAAAGCAGGTTATGGTCAACAGTGTTGAAGGTAGCTGTTAGATCAATCAGGAATAGGCAATATGATTCGTATGAGTCAAAACCTTATAAAATAGGATCAGTTAAAGATTGAAAAAGAGTTTCAGTTGAGTGTTTTTTTTTCCAGAAACAAATTGGTTAGGGTAAAGTGTCTTATTGTCTTCAAGATGATTTTCAAGTTGGGTAAGGACTGCTTTTTTAAGTATTTTTGCAATGAAAGTTAAGTTGAAGATTGGACAGTAGTTATTCTAGTCATCAGGACTTCCAGATTTGTTTTTTAAAATTGGTTTTATAATTGCTTGTTTTAGAACTTGGAGCAAATAACCTTTCGCAAGGGCAAGGTTGACTAGCATTGTGATTGTAGGGGTTATTGTCTGGTTTACTTGTTTAGCAGGGTTGCTGGTATCGGATCAAGGGGATATCTATCTAGCAGGTTTTAGTTTGGCAATAATTTTGTTTATCTCAAGTTTTGATACTCTGTCAAATGATGACCATTTATCTTGTAGAGATGTGAATCGTGTGATCGATCGTCTTAACGATCGATTTTGGCTGGGGGGGGAGGGAATCGGATCGTCGCGGTTTATTTTGTTTTTTTAAATCGTGTAAATCGTAAATCGAGGGAGGGCGGGAAAACCGGCACACTAAAACAACCCTATCGTCTGATATATTTTAAATCGTCAAAAATCGTTAGAGGCGATATTTAATAGGAATTCCCCCAATTTATCGTCAAAAATCGTAAATCGGGGGAAGGGGGAGGGGAAGGGGGAGGGCGGGAAAACCGGCACACTAAAACATCCCTAAAACCCACCCCGACCCTTTAAAATAAATCCCCCACCCTCACGAACCCCTCCCAAAATGTCTTAAATTACCTGGGGTCAGGTGGGGGGGGTGCCGTTGTGATCTTCCACTCTCGGGCGTCGGGCGCGTTGATAGAAAATGGTGCCGGCGCTACCTTTGCCCTGTCAGGCAAAGGTAGCGCCGGCGCCATTTTGGTTCCTGTTCCCCGACGTCACGAGCGTAGGAGATCACTCCTGGACCCCCGCTGGACCCCCAGGGACTTTTGGCCAGCTTGGGGGGGCCTCCTGACCCCCACAAGACTTGCCAAAAGTCCAGCGGGGGTCCGGGAATGACCTCCTGCACTCGAATCGTGTTGCCGTACGGCCGGCGCCATTTTGCTGTACGGCAATATGGCCGGCCATTTTAAGCAAAATGGCGCCGGCCATATTGCACACAGAAGTGTGCCTGTTTTCCCGCCCTCCCCCGATTTACGATTTACACGATATTTAAAAACACAAAACCGCGACGATCCGATTCCCTCCCCCCCCAGCCGAAATCGATCGTTAAGACGATCGATCACACGATACACATCTCTAGAGCTAAAATCTTTACTAGCTTACTGCCTGATTCACTAAGGCTTTTCTCCCATTCTTTGTCTATGGGAAAATACCTTGGTAAATCAAGCCCTTAGACAAATCCGTTCAGTGTCACTGGATGATGTCACCCACTACTTATCAACAGAAAATGTTATTTTGTTTTATTTCTTCTTTGGGACATTTTAGAAACTAGAGACTGCTGCATAAAGCTTTGGTTTTTATTCCCATTGCTGGTAACCCCACATCTAGGTCATGTATTGGAATACTGATCAGGCAGCCAGAATAGTTTATTCAGGGATTGACTGTCACCCAAGGCCTCTTGAACAGAAGTGTTAATCAGCATTCTACAGAGGAGAATAAACTGACCAAGTCAAATCTGTGTTTTCCCAACCTCGAAGCTTAAATGGAAGCAGGACCATAACAAGTTGAATGTTGCATATTTGTACAACAAAATCTTGCTGGCTTCAGGGCTAGCTGGCACTATATTTGAACCAGTATCTGTTGGGGCAGGAGTTACTGGGAATTTCTTCTGCTTCTTTTTATATTGCAGATCCCAGGAAGGCTGTATGAAACCTCTAAGGCTAGGGTGAGAGCTTATGGAGAAAGCCTGGGGGCAAAAGGTAATTTTACTGTTTTGGCAGCTCTCAGTTTTTCCTTTTTTTGTTTACTTTCCGAAATGAAAGTCAAGTAAAACAAAAAATTAGAGGGTTTTTTTCATTTCCTTTTTAAACAAACTGAAATGCAGGTATTTTCTTGCATTTTTTTTTCATTTTGTTTAAAAATGAATGCACAACACTATAAGTACATTTTTAATTTTAATTTAGAAGAGAGTTTTAGCCTGCACAATCCAAAGTACTTGGTGGGTTACAAAAATAAAACTATATTGACCATAAAAACATACATAATAAAAACATGAATTAAAAGCAAACCATAAAAGATTACCTACATAACAAAATAAAAGCAACTGAAAAATACATAACAGAGATAGCTCCTCAAAAACTGCCATTACATGAACTAACATACACTGCTGTGGAATGCCTGCATAAAATAAAAAGCTTTTACATATTTTCTGAAAGTTAGATAACACTGCATTGTATGGATCACATTTGGTAAATTATTCCATAATATTGGGCCAGCCAAGAACGTCCTTGCTCTAGTCCCTGACAAGCATGCTTGCTGAACTGATGAAATGTCTAGCAAATTATAGCCAACTGATCTAAGGGCATGCTGGATTTTAAAGATCTTACGAAGCGAGATTACACAAACGTGTGCATCATTAGTGATGAATTAAAGTCACAATCTTAAAATTGGATTCTCCAATATATGGGAAGCCAATGCAGGGGCAGCTCAAGACAATCTGCTGCCTGAGGTGAGGGATGAGATGGGGGTCCCCCACTCCATGCTCCCTCAAGATACAGTACAAGTCAAATCATCAAGAGGAGCAAGGAGGTTCTTTTTGTAGTCTAACCCTTTCGGTGATTTCATATGCTGCAGAAGGGGGAAAGCAGCGATCAGAGTTCCCAGAGAAGTGGTAGATAGAGTATCAGTGATAATGTAGGAAAGTGGAAACCCTGCATTACTCCCAGGAACCCTAAGACCTACCTCCCACCTTTTCCCCAGCATTTTACCAAGGAGATGTGTGAATGATGGGGGTGTTTGTGTGGCACACTCTCTCTGGGCAGGTGTAAGAGAATTAGGCACCCTGGGTGAACTTTACAGCCTTCTGCCTGTGCCCACCCCTGCCCTCATCACACACAATTACAAATTCTGCATTTATAATAATTTTACATAAAAAGCACATTGAAAGTATATTTTTCTGAGGTAAAAATATCACAACCTTGCAAAAAACACACTGGAATGCATATGTTATTAGGCCTATCGTAATATATTTTGTGTGTGTGCTTTGCCCTCAGAAAGCTCAGAGTAAACAGAATTATAATTACAATATAGTAACCCCCTCATAACTAAAAGAGCTTTAACTGCCAGTAAACAAACAGTAGAAACCCTAACTATTGTGACGGACTGTGATGAAGTGCCCCTATTTTTCCCCTTTAAACCTATGCGGAACCAGGCATTTAGCTTGATCCACTTTAAATCCTATAAATGGAGAGAGCTCTGGGGGCGGGACCCTGCTAGGTAGGAAAAGCCCTGTGGGCGGGACCCTGCTGGGACCTTAAGAATGTGAGCCCAGCTAGGATCAGGAGCTCCAAGTCTCCAGGAGCAAGGAGCTCCTCTCCGTCTCTGCTGAAGGATTGTGAGTACACTGTCCTGAGGTGAGGCAGTCTACTGTGATATTGTTTTGATATTATAATAATAACACTTGAAATCGCATTAGAAAAGGCTAGAGTCAGTGTGATTTCCTGCTCCAGCTCAGATGAATTTCTTAGTCATCCTCACGTGGACGCTTTGGTTACGTCACTATTAAGGCCTGGGTGAACCTTTAGTTCAGCTAGTGAGAGTACAGACTGGTATATGGGGCTGGTTACCATTCAAAAGCAGCGTCTCCCTTTGAGGGGGCTGGAATGGCTGTCTCCTTGCGAGTCTATATAGGAGCTCTCTACAGAGCTCAGGAGGCAGTCATTTCAGGGTTACTGAAAGTTAGGAGGTAGAGAGGAGTTTTGCTTAAGTTGTTTTTTCAGGTCCAGGCAGAGGACCACCAGGCAAACCCTGCCTGGTGGTCCTAATTAGGGTCAGGAGGAGTTTCCTTATTCAGTCCATTCACTGGCTGGTTAGGATTTGTCTTCTGAGTCTATTTTTTTGGGTTTAAGATTTTAAGTGGTTGGCGCAACTGCACCGCGGAAAAGAAGAGACTGAAGGGGGACCTCACATGTATGCGCAGATAGTAGCAGGCTGGGCATGCTCAGTCTGCTGGTCAAAGCTTCTAAAAACTTTGACAAAAGTTTTCCGTGCTGCGATCCATTAGATGATGTCACCCACATGTGAGGACTACTATCCTGCTTGTCCTAGGAGAAATAAAGAGACTGTGTAAGAACCAAGGAGCGCCAGAAGATCTGCTAACCATGACTAAGGGAAGACATAAATCACTGGAGACACCCTTATGGTGTTTTCATGGCCCTGGGGGGAAAAGAGAGAAGAGTTACTCTCTGTGCCATAGTCTCTTTACCATTTTTATCAGATTGGAAGGGGTTTTGGACCAAGCTAAAGAGATACTGCCCACCTAGGAACTCCTGGAGAGTGGATGTTTCCCTGGCCCTGGTTTGTGAGTCCTGCACAGATAGAGGGAAGAGAAACAAGAGAAACAAGAGAAACAAGAGAATTCTGTGGTGTTGCAGTTTGAGTTATTCTGCCATTCATCATCATTGTTTGAACAATAAAGATTTTATTGTTGGACACTAACTCAGTGACTCCAGAGCATTTCTTTTGCATTCACTGCACCCACAAATAGGATAAGTGCCCTCTCTAAAGAGAGCACTAAAGAAAAAGGAAATATGTAGAAAGGACAGCTCTGTCACATTGGGCCCTGGAAGCAAATCTTCCCCTCTCACCTATAAAGGATCTGGTCCTAGAAGTAAGAGAGACTGTGAGAGAGCTAGTCAGTGAGTGGTTCCAGCCCCAAAAAGAAACAAATTCTTTTACGGCCCCACCCATGCAGGATAGGTGGGGATTACAGTACAAAAAGCAATACTGCAAATATTACACCAGGCCCTAAACACCAGTATACCTCCTATTAGGAAAATAGAACAAGCCAGCCTGCTATAGATCACTATACAGAAACTACACACTAGCAGAATACTTTACCTCAGTCACACATGCAGAACATAGACAGACCCTCACCAAATATAGAATGAAGAGACCATAAAGTATAAAAAATGAACTTGAAACCTCAACAAGTCAGACTGTATGCAGAGCAACAATGGAAAAATGGAAATTCCATCCCTCAAAACAATATAATCAAGGACTAAAAAACATCAATCACAATAGTGAAAGGAAACTAATAAAAAGAATATTTCAAAACAGCTGACGAACAGAATAACAACCAATAATTAAAAACTCATAAACATTATAAAATTTCCCAAACATCAATAATATTTAAAAATAGCAGATATCAAAAAACACTCAATAATTAAAATGAGTAAGTATAAAAAAAAATCCCCACTTTCCATACCTGGGAATATTTGAGATTTCTGTGGATTGTTGTGGGGTAGGGGAGACAGCAGGGAAGTTGAACCTTCTGCTCTTATACACACACACACACACACACACACACACGTTCATGCTTTCTTTCACACACACACACACACACACACACACACGCTCTTACGCATATGCATATAGATGCTCTCACACATACTCTTTCACACAGACACACATGCTCTTTTACACAGATGCTCTCACACATGCTCTCTCACATACATACTCGGATACTCTCACATACTCTTTCACACGCACAAATGGATGCTCTTACACATGCTCTCTCTCACATACACACACACAGATGCTCACATACTCTTTCACCCATATGCACATGCTTTCTCACAAATCCACACACATGTGCACACACATACACACACACATATACACTCCCTCTACCTTACTCACACATATTCCCTCTTTCTTTTTTTTTTAGGCTGCCGGCAGCTGCTGATCTCTTTTTTCTTTGGCTACTGGTGGGACCTCCTCTTTCGGCTGGCAGCAGCTTGGGTTCCACTGGCAGCCTGCCGGGCTACTTCTGCTCTTCAGCCACCAGTGGGTTGGCTTACTCTGGTAGCGAATTAGTCCTCCTCTTCTTCTGCTACTGGCAGATTGGGCTCCACTGGCGGTGCATGAGACCTCCTCTTTTTTTTGGCCAGTGGTAGGATGGGAACCCCTCTGACATGTAGCTAAATATGTATCCTGGCATTTTGGGGGCACTTTTTGCCACTCCAAAATGTTGCTGCCTGAGACAGCTGCCTCACCCTACCTCATTATGGAACCACCCCAGAGCCAATGTAAAGATCGTAAGACCAGATTGTTGTTGTAGAATAACCTAGCACCTGTAATCAATCTTGTGGTCTGGTCCCTGGATTTTGCCCCATCATGTGGAAAATGGCATCAACTGGGCCCAGTGCTAGTGGACACTCCAGGGCACCATATACCAATATTTTGTGTAGTAAGTGGTGCTAGGGGTGTGGGATGGGGAACGGGGAACGGGGGCCCCCCAGGCCACCAGGGTCTTTCTTTTCTGGGAAGGGGTAGGGGATGGAGCTTGGGATGGGAACTAGTCCCCAGGGACTTATTCATATTTGGCCCTAGGGAGAGAGGATGGGGGCTCCTTTGGGGGGAGTTTGGAAGGAGAATGGTTTTTACAGCGGAGGGGCCAGGTTTTAAGAAAAACCAGAGGGGTTTCGCTATGAGGTTTGAAAAGTAATATTTTGGGGGGAAGCCAGGGCAGCCTTGGAAGGTGGCAGGTGGGAGTCTCCAAAGGCCACCTGGGGCCTTTTTATCAGCTTTGAGGATATGTGTTTGGGGTCGCTTGGACCTTTACATTTTTCCATGGGACCATTGGGGACCTGCACTAGCATTCTGATGCTTTTGTGGGAAAATAGCTACATCATCCTCATATGAAAAATAATAACAGGGCTGATTTTTTTCTGCCAGCTGCATTATTTTATTTGCATGGCATTAGGTATGGTTGTTGTTGTTGGACAACACGTTCAGTATAAAGCAGCTATGCTGGCATTCAAACTATGACTGATAAATCTCCTTGGGCTAATGCATTTGTTCCGTTTTATTGCCCAACCCGTGCAGAGAAGTCTTCTTGATATACCCTCAGCTCATCAGGCACATTTGTCAGTGACTTGGGACTGTACTTTCTCTGTCGCCGCCCTGGAATTCTGAACTCTTTTCCTTAAGAGATTAGGCAACTGGACCGTTTAAAAGCAAGAATACTGTTGTTAATACCTAAAAGATTTCTTGAAAATGGTGTCTGGTAGGTATATTTGTAAAGATATCTTTGAAGTTGTATGCATTTTTAACTTTTCTATGTTTTAATAGTTTTGTGTTTTGTTGCTTTAATTATGACTGCTTTATTTTTTATATATTGCCTAGTGCTCAACTTTTAGGTGATTTAGAAATTTTAATAAAGGTAAAGATAAAGTATGCATGAGCTCCTTTGCAAGGATTTAAAAAATTCATGTGTGGCCCCTGCTCTTGGTCTGGACTGTGAATTACCCCTATGCTTAGGATAGGGAGTACCACATGAGAAATTATATTTACTAATATGATATCTTTGAGTAATATCCTGAGTGGTGGATATGGCAGGGTACTGGTCACCCCGATACCACAATTATGTGCCCTTCCAACATCTCACTTGTGGCATCACAGACCAGATAAAATCATCACACCCAGAATAAAACAGTAATTAACCTTTTTACTAATATTATGTAAGTAGATAGTAATAAATCCAACCAGAACATTTAATAAGAAAAGTACAGGAGTGAAGTATAATATAAACCTGCATTTTTCTTATTTTAAATCAAGCAATACAAAAATAAAACTGGGTATGGCCTGTTAGACAGGGCAACCAACATATTCATATGGATAGTAAAAGAAAAAAAATTAGGAATGCTAATAGAGAAAAGTTGGGGGAAATATCAGTGAAGTACACAGCTTTCAAAATTTGTCTTTACCCCTGAGTACTCAAAAAGGGAGGAGGGGGAAACAGATCCACCCCAATGTCACCAGTTTGTAAAGGTTGCACCCTGTCCCAAAAACAAAATTTGTGGAAAAAAATTACAAACAAAAAAATGAAGTCCCTGTTGGTGTTGGAGCTGGCTAGATGACAAATCAAATAGATGAAAACTGCAGTGTGTGGAAGGTTTCTCTCTCTTGGGGAGATTCTCCAAATGTTTACTTGGTACTAAACAGAATGCGAACTTGGATACAGTCTTTTACAGAAAGACCACCAGTTTTTCTTTCCCGGTACCTGCCAGCAAGGGTTTATGCTTGACTTCAGCTGAATGGCTGAAGCGATTAAGATGAGAGATACTGAATTTGGGGACAGAAGGCAAGGAAATCAACCTTCTCTCTCCTCTTCTAAAATACTCTCTGTGCAAACTTTACTTAACTCAGTCTCTTAGGGAGGGAGATCCAGCCACGTGTTCCTTGGCCTGGGTATCTCTGAAAAGGAAGTATCTCAGTCTCTCAGCTCCTGGCTTCTCTATACCTTGTTGGGATTTTACAAGTAGCTCGGCTATAAACCAAGAACAGCTGTCTCTCTATTTCCTCTGAGCACAGACTTCTGTCTCTCCATCTTCTCTTTAGGAGAAGAATTAATTGCAGAGCTGCCAGATAAAGTCCTCTCTGCCTGGCTCCTGGCTCCAACGCCTGGCCTACCTCTCCCCTCACTTACAGACAAAGCCATCCAAATTGTGTCTTTTCTACCTTAAATGGTCTCCAAGCATTCCTTTGGCTTCCTCCTCTGCCAGCTATATAGTGCTGTTCTCTGGGCAGGCTAAACAGTATAGACTTTTCCCCAAATTTCTTAACACTGAGTGCTGGATGCTTATTGTTGCAGAACTTTTCTCATTCACAGGAGAGCACACAGGGGTTTTAATGTATTTTTATATTCTTTTACCTTGGCTGCAGCAGCTTGCAGTCTTGCAAGGTTAAAAACCCCTTTTTGGCAGGTCCAAAATATATCACTCAGATCCAGATGCAGCTCCGTCTGCATTGTAAGGTTCTAACACATGATAAGCTTGAGGGGGCAGGAACCTAGTTTATAGTAGCTTGCTACACATGTATGCAAATACCATGAAAAGCAGCTTACTGAAAAAAGAGGAGTTTCTGGCCCAGACTGTGCGATATTGCGAATATTACGTGGTATTTCCGCAATATGACTATATTGCCATGATATGGTTATACTAATCATGGATATACAGCATTTATCCCACATTAATTGCTGTTTAACATACGTTGTGCCAATATTGCAGCCTAGTAAATCTAGGTTATAATTTGTTAAAGGAGTTTTCAGCTGTACCAACACTAAATATTCAGCCTAATTGGAAGAGAGCCCTTCCCTCCTCCTGCTGGGCTTAAGGGACACTTTTGGGGATGGGGATTTGGTGCAACACTTTTTTTTAAATATAGAAATGGGGGAATCGGAGTATTACTGGCCTTCTAGATTATTTTAGGATATTGGGGTATGGGAGAGAGGAGAGATTGGGTGCCACTAATTCATTTATTTATTTAAAAATGTGTATCTTGCTTGAATATCAATTCTTGGCGGTTTACAGTAAAACATCCATAAAATGTAAATGCGAAGTGAGACGTACGAACAAAACAGTACACTTTGTGAAGATTTTATATCCTTCGGAGTGAGGAAACTCACACAAAGGTGAGATTTGTACAATGTTCTCTCAACCTAGCTTGATGGATTCTCTAGCTGGGCAACATCAAGCTAGGTAGAGAGAACATTGTACAAATCTCACAATCTTCACAAGAGTGTACTGTTCTGTTCATACGTCTCAGTCCGCATGTACATTTTATGGTTGTTTTACTGTAAACCACCAAGAATTGATAATCAAGCAAGATACACTAGTTCCATTGGGTGGGTACCCAATCTCCTCGAGGTCATGTGGATCTGCCGCTGAGACCCTGCAGGGTATGGAAGAAAAGTTGTTTTAGGATTGTTTGGGGCCCCAGTTGTATCCGGAGAGAGGCAATGCTTCTCCTTCTCTTGTTGCAAGAGGGTATGAAGGTCTCTAATCTCGTCTTCCTTGAAGGACAAGAGGGATAAAAACCCTTCCATGGCTTAGTTATGTTTCCTGATGAGGGTTTCATGTTCGGTCATCCTCAGGGCCTCCCTCCGAGGCAAACTGGAACTGGTCTGGGTCTCCTGAGCCCTTTGGTAAGGAAGGAGGCTGATAAGGGCGGTAACTACAGTAGGAGACCGGGGAGGTTCCACTGGGACCCGGCAGGACTCAGAATATTGAGGTCCCCACTGCATGAGATTGGCTGTGGCCCAGTCGAACTGAGGTTGATGTTTTTGCAGCCATGGGAGGCCCAGAATAACCGGGTTAACTGCTGTAGGAAGAACATAAAAGGAGATGAGCTCCAGGTGGTCCTGACCAACTCTCAATGTAAGAGACTGGGTAATCCGAGTCACTGTTCCGGGAAGGAAGTCCCCATGGTATTAGTGGGAATCTGATACTGGTCTACCAGACTCTGTTGAATAAAGTTGGCCCCTGCGCCCGAGTCCACTAGGGCCTGAGTAGCAAAGTTGATGGAGGGTGTCTCCACTAAGGTCGGAAACAGGAGCAACGGTGAGGTTGTGGTGAAGCCGAGGGGTACTGAACCCGTGATCCTTGACATGAAGAAGGTTCTCTTTTCTCAGGACAGTGAAGGCAATGGTGACCCTGGTTCCCACAATAGAGGCATACGCCAAACTGGCGATGACGGGATTTCTCTTCCTCCAATATATGGGCCCGGCTAATTTGCATAGGTTCTTCGGTATTCTCTGATAGCAAGAGGTGGTTCTCGATGGTGGGAAATGAGGCCCTTGAGCGATTCTTTAAATTAGGTCAGTTCTCTCGGACCCTTTCCTGGAGACATTGATCCAATTTTCCAGTTAGATCCATCAGCCCTTCGAGGGATGTAGGGATCTCCCGTGTGGCGAGTTCGTCTTTTAGCCTGGGTGCCAATCCTTCCAAAAAGATGGCATGCAGACTGTTCCCCTGCCAGTTCAGTTCCATGGCCAGCATATGGAACTCAATTGCGTAATCGGACAGAGATCAATTCCCTTGTCTCAACTGCAACAGGTTGGAACCCATCGTGGGAAGCCTGCCAGGTTCGTCAAAGACTTGTTTGAAGGCGGACATGAATTGTGGAAGACTGGACTGCAGTAGATCGGAATGTTCCCAGAGCAGAGAGGCCCAGGCCAAGGCTTTGCCCTCCAAAAGGGACAAGATAAATGGTGTCTTAACCAAGTCATTAGGAAAAAGGGCAGACTGAAGAGTAAAATGCATCTGGCATTGGTTTAGGAACCCACGACATTGTTTGGGGTCTCCCGAGTAGCGAGGTGGCACTGGTAAGGACATAGGTGCCTGTACCAAGTCAAGGGTCGGTGCGGGAGCCACCAAGGAAGGTAGTGGGATGTTTAAGAGGTTCAGGAAGTCCTGTCGAGTAGCAAGGCAATTCACGTCCGCTACCACTTGATCCAGAGTTGATTGGAGCTTCTGAATGATCCCGGGGTAGGAATCCAGTCGGGCGTGCAGACACTCCAGGGAGGAGGACAGAGCCTCAAGACATCGTTGTTGCTCTTGTACCTTGGAAGCCAAGCCAGGAATGGCCTGTAAGATGGAGGACTCCACCGAGTCCATGGCCTTTGCAACCTGTTGCGCAGGGAGGTGAACCATTGGCCTAGTGCAGGATTGGTAGACTCCCTGGTCAGACCCAGAGAGTGCCTGCCACCCGGAGGTGGAGCACATGAGGAGACAGAGGCTAGCTGGAACTTCACCACTGAAAGCCCGAGGTCCCCCCGGGTTGAGCCCTTGAGTACCCAGGCTGCTTGGTCTTAGGTGGACCTCGCAGAATCTCCTTGAGAGAAAGTTTCAGAGGTGTGCCCACCACTGTCAAGGGTGAGTGGTCGATGTGGTCAGGCAGGCAGAGGTCGGTTCCAGGTGACAGTCAGATGTGGTCAAGCAGGCAGGGGTCAGTTCCAGGCAGCGGTCAGATGTGGTCAGGCAGGTGGAGGTCAGGTCAGAAGAAGTCAACGTGGTCAAACAGGCAGAGGTCGATTCCGGAAGATCAGTAAGGTAAAATGGCAGAGTTCAGGAACTAGCAGACACCTGTAGGCAAAAGCACGCAAGAACCTTCGTTGCAAAGGCAAGCTCTGACTATCAGAGCTTGCCTTATGTAGGGCCGCAAGGATGATGTCGTCTGATGAGGCCCAGCAGCCCTAGCACGCTACGGCTCCTTTAAATCTTGTAGAGAGGTGCGTGCGTGTGCTAGGAGAGTCCCTGAGGAGAGGGGAACTCAGCGGCGGCGTACAGGCCGCGAGATCAGGCCGGAAGCCAGGTTGTGAAGGTGTCCCCACCGTGCCGCATGGCCCAAGGAAGCCGCCAATGCGGTGGAAAGAAGGTGAGGAGAGCCGGCCACGGAACCTGTGGCCGGTCTTCGCAACACCTAAACCTCACCTCGAGTTACTAGGTGGGCCTCCTATAGTAGCATAAATAGCGAACTACTAGAAAACCCTTGTAGATCGTCTCTCTCTCTATTTCTCTCTCTCTCACTCACTCTCTCCCATGAAATGAGCACTTTGCAGCATTATTGTTGTATTAGTGCAAAAAGTTAACACACTTTGTAGTAATGCCTATGGAAAGCACTAAGATATTGCAATAAATTGGCTATTACCATAAAACACACCCCTTTTTATATCACATGCAATATTTACTGCTTTTTGAAAAATCTAGGCCTAAGTTAGGGACTTAGCCAGCAAACCCATAGGTTTTAAAGTTCACACCACTCCGAATGTCTCCCAGTTATTGGTTGTTTAATAAAAAAAAAAGATAGATAAGTTGGGGGTATTCTGGGATGGAGTTAAGTTAGTCGCTAATTATAGTTGGTTATTCAATGGAGCCACTTATATGGCTAAGTTTTTTCTGAATATCAGGCTCTAGATATCCATCCGCTATTTAAATTTCACCTGCTATTTTGATGGCAAAGTCCTCCTGCAATTTCTCTCTCTCTACTCCTGTTTTAAATTATTTAAATAATTTTGTATCATCAGAAAAGTTGATGACCTCACTCATTGTTTCCTTTTCTAAATCATTAATGAATAAGGTAAACAATACTGAACCCATTACAGACCCCTTCCAATTTTTACTTAGGAAAATGTACAATGTAGCCCTCATTTTTGTTTTCTAATATTTAACCAGTTATCAATCCATAATAAGACACTGGTTCCTAAGCCACAACTTTTTAATTTCCTGAGGAGTCTCTCATGAAGGAATTTATCAAATGCATTCTGAAAATCTAGATCCACTATATTGACTGGCCCTTATACATGTGTTTGTTTAAATGTTTAAAAAATTGTATTAGTTTAGTTAGAAATTAATTCTTTTCACTATATCCATTCTGGCTCTTCCCCATTAAACCATGTACATACTCAATTTATTTATTTATTTATTTAAAGCTTTTCTATACCGGCATTCATGATACAATCATATCATGCCGGTTTACATATAACAAGGGGTGCAATAACTTTCTTTTAACCAGTGTCGAGGAAGTAAAAAAGATACAATATAACAAGGTTGTTGAAACTGGGAAGGAAGGAGACAGGGAAAGACAAGAATTATATAATCTTAACAGAGGTAGCTTATTTACATTGTGCCGTGGTGTCCCTTAATGGAAATTATTTACATTGTGCAGAAGTGTCTCTCAATTGTAGTTTAGGAATTCAACTGGATACCAAACTATCTTTAACGCAGCACATTTCGAATATAATAAAAAATTCATTTTTCAAATTACACACTTTAAAAAGACTAAAGCCATAATACTCAATAATTCTATTCCTAACAAATCAGCACCAATGTCAGGCTCACGTCTGTGTAAAATGTTTTAAAAGGGTATTTAAGACTTATTTGTTTAAGAGAGTTTACCCAGAGATCTATTGAAATCTTTAATAATTTCCCTGGAGTCTGATTTGTTCTGTTTTGATTTTCTGTCTTAATTTTTTAAATGATTATGTATGTAACTTGTTTCTGTCCTTCTTGATTATGAATGTTTAATGTTTGTAAACAGCTACAAAATTTGCACGAAGTATGTGGTATACAATTTTTTTTAGAAACTACACTGTAGTCTCTTTATCATCTTGAAGCCCTTTTTCAAAATTGCCATTATATTGGCTACCCTGCAGTCCTCAGATACAGTGGCATATTTTAGTGATTTATTACAGGTTACCTGTACCAGGTGTATTTGAGTTTTTTCAGAACTTAGGGGTGAAAACCAAAAGGTCTTGGTGATTTTCTACTATTTAGTTTGTCAGTTTTCTCTAGCAGCTCTTCCAGATTTATAGTGATTTCCTTCATGCTCTTCTGAAATATTACCTATAAAGGACAATTCTTGTGTGGGTATCTCCTCAACATCTCTGCAGTGAAGAATGAAACAAACATTCATATAGTTTATTTTCTATGGCCTTAACCTTCTTGAGTTACTTTTTTACCTCCTCGTCACAAGAAGGGTGATTTTCATAGCCATTTCTATGGGTAAAACAATGCTTCTAAAAGCCCATTTCTAAAAGTCCATTTCCATGGGTAAAATAGTGCTTTATTCATGGAAATGATCTTTTAGAAAACTGTCCTCCCGATATGCAGTACATTCATAACTTTACCCACAGCAAAATGTGTCTTTCCTGAGGGTAAGGTTGTGGAGAGGCTTGCACTTACATGAATATTTTTGAATTTTCAAAAGCATGAAACCGTTTTCTCAGAAAAAACTACCTGCACTTAGCATATGTAAATATGTTACATATTTATGTAACATATGTAAATATGTTACATAAGGAATGATTGACACCGTCAATCATTCCTTACTCATTAACCAGTTAGCCTCCATAGGTATCTCAGGCACAGCACTATCTTGGTTCATATCATTTCTCAGCAATAGAGGATACAAGGTCAAGATACAGAACAAAGAATCCTCTCAACATCCGTCGTCAGTAGGAGTCCCACAGGGGTCCTCCCTGTCTCCTACTTTATTTAACATTTACCTTATACCGTTATGCCAACTTCTCACCGACCTCAACCTCAAACACTTCCTTTACGCGGACGATATCCAGGTCCTGATACCCATTAAGGATTCCTTCGCAAAAACTCTGGCTTACTGGGATACATGCCTTCAAAAAATTAAACTCCTCCTCACCAGCCTAAACCTGGTATTAAATTCCGGCAAAACTGAACTCCTGCTCATCGCCTCAGAAAATAGCACCATCACCTCTGCACAACAAGCCACGCCAACAATCACACAAGTGAGAGACCTAGGAGTCCTAATTGATAATCGCCTGAATTTCAAAGCCACCATTAACAAAACTACCAAAGACTGTTTCTACCAACTACAAGTGCTGAAAAGAATTAGACCTCTTTTCCATGCCCAAGATTTCAGAACCATTCTACAAGCAATCATTTTTTCAAAATTAGACTATTGTAACACCATCCTACTCGGCCTTCCCACTTCATACACCAAACCGCTTCAGATGGTGCAAAATGCAGCTGCACGAATTCTGACAAATACCAGGAGAAGGGACCACATAACCCCGATTCTAAAGAGCCTCCATTGGCTACCTATACACTTTAGAATAATATACAAGGCCATTCTTACCACATACAAAATCATCCACCAACTGGCTCCCATTGACCTACAGATCCCTCTCCGACTACACAATTCGTCAAGACCAACAAGAGATGCATACAAGGGATCGCTACAGGTACCACCGTCCAAATCTACTAGACACTGCACACTAAGAGACTGGGCTTTCTCTACAGCCATTCCACCGTTATGGAACTCCATCCCCTCAAATCTCAGAACAGAACCATGCATCTCAACCTTCAAAAAAAGACTAAAGACCTGGATATTCATACAAGCTTTCCCGGACGCCAACATGGTCAACTAATCTCCAACTACACCTTGATTAACCATATCTTCTATCGTTTACCTGTGTGAATTAATAACCTGTCCTTTCTCTTCCTTCTCAGCCAAGTTCTTATCACCCTGTTATATGTAACTGCCTTTTCAGCACCATTGTTATAGTTATGTTTACTATGCACCCCTGTTCTATGTGAACCAGCATGATGTGACTGCTGTCTCGAATGCCGGTATATAAAAATCTGAAATAAATAAATAAATAAATAAATGTGCAGATAGCTTTTCTGGGATAATTTCAAAGAAAAAGCATATACATGCTTTCACTTTGAAAACTGGTGAAAAATCCACAGGTAAAACTTACCTACAGACTTTGCGGCAATACCGGCATTTACAAAATTAACCCCCTCATGGACCAATTGAATCTCTTACAGACTTGTCTTTTATGAAGTATTTGAAAAAGTTTGTATTCTTAGTTTTTGCCTCTTTGACAAGTTTGTGCCAGTGCTTATGCTCTTTCCTATATTTTTCATTAGAACTTGCTTTCTAATTTTTAAAGAATGCTCTTTGGTTTTATTCACCTCTTTCACTGTACCATTTAACCATGCTAGCAGTTTGGTATTCTTTTGATCTTTTGAGCTTGTGGACAATTTTTTCTTTGGGCTTCCATGATTTTTTTTTAATTTTTTTATAATCTCCATACCTCATGTAGACTTAACACTGTCATAACCTTCCTCTTAATTTCCTCCTTTTATCAAAGTATCCCATTTTAAAGTTAAATGTTACTGCAGTAGTTTTATTTATACTTACTTCTTCCTTTACAGGTCAATTTTAAAAGCGCTGCTTGTGCAAAAATGGCCACATATGCGTATATGTGGGCCATGAGAGAGGAGTGTGTATTTTAAAAGCTGCAATGTACATGCGTATATGCACTGCTTGCACAACAGTGTACGCGTAGGAAAGGGGCATATTAGGGGCATCAAATGGTGTGGTCTGGGCGTGACTTTACATACGCGTGTAATGACATATTTTAAAACCAACCTATACACTGACATGCGCATATTTGCACACGTGAACTTGCTACAAGGGGTTTACACACACGATCACCAGACAGACTTTTGATTAGCAGCTTTCCATTTGCCAGGTCACCTTCTGTTGACAAGTGGAAGCAGGAACTGCCGGGGGGGGGGGGGGGGGGGGGAGAAAGTGGGACCTCCAATGCCTACTGGGACCTACTGGGGGACACTGGGAAAGCTTTGCCCTTCATCGTGGGAACAGGGACAGGCAGAGTCCCGCAGGAACTCCCTCAGAGTAACAAGGATGCAGGGGCCACTCAGGTAGATACTTGCAGCCTCCTGCATTCGACCTTGCCTTTCAGGACCAGAGAATCAAACAGGGACCTTGTGGGTCATTGGGAGTGGTCTGAGAGGGAGTAGCAGTCACATATTCAGGGGTTTGAGACACAGGGTCACACTTTTATAGCAAAATGACTATAATCACTCTATGGGTACTCATGGCTTTAAGGCAAAGGAAAGAGAGTGAGAGGAGAGGTGGTGGAGGAGAAGGTATCCCGCACACAGAGTTTACAGGACATGGACTCAGTTTTTAGAAATATCAAAGGAGGAAGTCATGCATAGGTTCAGGTTTAATAAGCAAATCATAAAGTATCTGTGCCAGTATCTGTATCCCACCAGCCAGAGGGGCCATGATTTGCCCTCACATATCAAGATCACCACTGCTCTAGCATTTTTTGCTACTAGCACCTTCCAAACTTAAGAACATAAGAACATTAGAGCATACCATACTGGTTCAGACCAAGGGTCCATCAATCCCAGCATCCTGTTTTCAACAGTGGCCAATCCAGGCCATAAGAACATGGCAAGTACCCAAAAACTAAGTCTATTCCATGTTACCGTTGCTAGTAATAGCAGTGGCTATTTTCTAAGTCAACTCAATTAATAGCAGGTAATGGACTTCTCCTCCAAGAACTTATCCAATCCTTTTTTAAACATAGCTACACTAACTGCACTAACCACATCCTCTGGCAACAAATTTATTTATTTATTTAAATATTTTTATATACCGATATCCGTTTACACATCGTACCGGTTTACATATAACAGAATGGATGGCCACTAGGAGTGTGAATCCTTTACAAGAAACACAGAACAGCAACAGATAAACATCAAAAATTTAGGTTAAGGATTTCAAACTGGTAGAAATTAAATAGAAAAATACGTAACTTGCATAAGTTAGAAAAACATATTTACAAGGTAGTTATTGGCAGAAAGTTCAGACAATAGTTCTGTTTTGGGAAACGGTTTAAACGGAATTGAAAAGAAAAGGAGGGGGGAGGGGGAAAGGGGAGAGGGAGGAGGGGGGAATTGGGCAGAAGACAGGGAGGGAATACATGGAAGGAGAGGGGGTGTAAGGTATGTAATTTAATTGTGAGTTGAGTGAATTTAATTGTGCGTTGAGTGAAAAAGAACTTTCTCCAATTAGTTTTAAATGTGCCACATGCTAACTTCTCTTATGATCATGGCTAGCATAAGTCAGTCCACCACCTCCATGTGCATCAATCAAGTGCCTTGCTAAGGAGGACACGCCAGATTTATCCTTTCCTTAGAGCAAACTGCAGCAAAAACATATCATGCAGATTTTTATCAAGTGGAACACTTTCCCTCTATCGTGGGGGCAATCAATTGCATACACTTCTCTATAAGGGCGCCAGAGGGGGATGAGGCAGCCTACCGCTACCAAAAGGGCTTCAACTCGCTGTTGCATCTGTCGGTCACAGACGGCTGCAACCGCTCTGCCTTACCTCTTTCACTCGCCTTGGGCAAGATGGCTGCCTACGGTGCTGAGTGCCAAGGGTCTCGGTGTTTCCAAACTAGCATGGGCATCCCCATCTGCCATGCTCACTTCCGTGGCCTCCTAGGGCGTGAGCGCGCACATGTCCTACGCTCAAATACATGTCATGGCAGGAACCTCGGGGTCGGCCCCACCACATGACGTCAGTACCTTCTTGGATCAGTGCTTTATCTTCTTGCTCTCACCATCTATCTACAGCAGTACAATAAAGCCTCTATCCATACTGTGTCTGCTATCTGAGTTCAGCCTATCGCAGTGGTTCCCCATGGGGCCCCTTCCTGTGGGCGGAGTTATCTCCATTGCGACCAAGGGTCCACAATGCCACAAACACAACACTTGCTCAATATGTAGGTGGTCTGTGATGCTAAGGGCCTCATCCAGGACATCATGGCCAAGTTTCCTGGATCTACTCACGATGCCTACATCCTCTCGCAGTCAGGAATTCATGACCACTTCCAGGAAGGACACAGCATGGGGGTCTGGCTACTAAATACGAAACAATTAATTGATAACACCATATCACAATGAGCCTCCTCAGAGGGAGTCCCACATCTATAAGTGGCCTGCCTGCCCCAGAGGAGAGCTCTGACCCAGCCTAATCCCCTAATGTCCAGTCCAACCTGAAAGCCTATATAACTGTTCTGCTCTGGTTTCTCCTTTACAGGTGACACAGGCTATCTCCTCAAAACCTGGCTCATGATCCCTGGCTCATGCAACCCACAGAGTACAATGGAGGTATGATACAACAGGGCCCAACGGTTGATCAGAACAGTCATCGAGAAAACTTTTGTTTTACTCAAAATATACTTCCACTATCTGGACAGATCTGGGGGATGACTCCCACCTAATGTTTATAGATCTTCCTAGCCTGCTGTATGTTACATAACTTGGCTAAAACCAGACACATGCTTTTCCAAGAGGGACTGCCTGAGAGTACAGATGAAGGAGAGGAGGAGGAACAAAAGCTCAGTCAGGAGGAATTGCAAATTATAAATCACCACAGTCAAAGGCAGGCTATAGATAAAAGGAATACTCTAATACAAAGATATTTTCATTGTGATGACAGTGATTCTATTTCCATATGTGTACTTGAGTGCAGACAAAATCAACTTAATGCCTCTTTCTTCCTCATTTGTTTTTTGCTGGGCCTGCAGGGGCTTTGGGCTGCCGTTCTCTTGACCTCATTCTTGGAGCAGTTCCCTCAGAGCACTCTGGACCAGGCTCCTGTGGAAGCTGGCTGCAGGAGGGTCTTCCAGGTTGGGAAGGTACAGCTGATGGTGGCTATGGCTGGCAAGGGGGCAATCTTCGGAGCAACTACCTCCAGACAGCTTTCTGCTCTTGATACTCCTCTCTAATGCCATGCATTTCCTGCCTGAGAGCCTCTCCCTTCTCACGCATTGCCACCTGCAAGCTATGGAGCTCTGGCCACAGGACTATCACCTCCTCCAGGATACAGGCATTAATGGCAATCAGGTGGCTTTCAGCTGGTCACCACCTTCAACCTCTGTAGAAGAATCCATAGCATCTTGCTGCCCTTCCAGATCTGGCTCCTCCTGTTTCTCGCCACATGGTTCATATGCCAGTTCCCTCATGGTTGGGCCTTCCTGACCCACCTCCTCCTCAGATGAAGATGATTTGTCAGGGAGCTGGCAATTGTGGTGCTGAGGCCGTTGCAGCCAGCTTGGCCTCGACTGTTCTTTCTGGCAGCCCACTGCAACAGGGAAAATGGTACCTGTTTTAGTTGCAGATCATAGGTGTGTATGTATCTCAAGAGTTTCCATCGAAACAATCAGTACAGGTGCCCAAGCCATCTTTCAGCACATCAGATACTAGAGTAAAAATATCTAACATGTATTTCTTCCAAACATATCTTTCCTCCAAATACACACAGTTACTGATCCTGCCTAGCTGCTGAGGACAACAACTATCTGCATACACTCTTTACAAGGGTGGCTTCTTGCTTCTAGATGTGGCACCCTGCAAGCTAATCTCTCACAATCAAGTCATAGGGTGGAATAAAAACTGGAGTTATAACTGTCCAATTTCTTGGGGCGGGAGTGGAGAGGAAAATGGAGATCACTAAGTCATGTGTCCATAGAGATATTGAAGCAACATAGGTCCAAATATAGTATCGTGGTCCATACACCATACATATCAACATATCTTATAGTGCAGTGACCTACACTACAGATCTGGTGCTCTGTAGCCAAGGGGTATATCGTTCTTTGTGGGCACATGTGCCCTCCATTATGATTCTAGAAAGACCTACTTTAGGCACAAAAACTGTATGTCATGTAGAAAGCTATCACTTGACATACAGAAAGACAAGGTATCTTATAGACAGTGCTTACCCTGCTGCTGCTCTTGCTGGGAGGTGTCCAGCTCCACCATTCCACTCACAGTGGATTCCACTATGGTGGACAACACCAGCCGCTTCTTCACTGTGAATGTAGCTTGGCTGTCCACCACGCAGCTCGCAACCTGGCTTGTTTCCTTTTCACTGCATGCCGCAAGTCATGCCACTTGTGGCATAATTCTTCCACACTCTGCTGTTTTTGAACACAGCATTGATCTTACCACGAATGTGTTCCCATATCTGCCTTTTATAATATGAGCCCACACTTTTTGCTGCTGCGCCATAGCGCTATGCACACTCATCACCTCCCTCACTAGCATATCAACTTCCCTACGAAGAAAGTTGGGCTTATGCATGTGGGCTGCACACTCCTGAGACACGGTGGCAAGAAAAAACAAGTACCTGTCCCTGCTTTTATCCCCACAAAGACATATAGGGGCAGATTTTAAAAGCCCTACGAGCGTAAATCCAGCTGGATTTATGTGAGCAGGAGGGTTATGCGTGCCAAGCCTATTTTGCATAGGCCTGGTGACGCGCACAAGCCCCGGGACGTGCGTATGTCCCGGAGTTTGAAAAAAGGGGTGGGGAGTGGGAGATCCGGGGTGGGGGCATGGCCAGAGGCCTTCGTAGGGCCTCTAGGCCGGGGGATCGCTCGCAGGCACTCGGCCGGCGTGTGCAATCTACACCTGTCCAGAAGCAGGCGCAACTTGTAAAACAAAGGTGGGGGGGGGGGGGGGTTAGGTAGGGCTGGGGGGCGGGCAGAAGGAAAGTTCCCTCCGAGGCCACTCTGATTTCGGATTTCGGAGCGGCCTTGGAGGGAACTGGGAAACACATTGGGGCTCCCCTAGGGCTCGGTGCATGCAAGATGTACTAGTGTGCACTTCCTTGCGCATGCCGACCCCACATGTTATAAAATCGGTTTGCGCGCACAAATGTACGCCCACGCGTACCTTTTAAAATCCGGCCCATAGTGGGGCAGATTTTAAAAGCCCTACGCGCGTAAATCCAGCTGGATTTACGCAAGCCGAGCCTATTTTGCATAGGCCTGGTGACACGCGCAAGCCCCGGGATGTGCGTATGTCCTGGAGCTTGAAAAAAGGGGTGGGGTGGGGCGTGGCCAGAGGCCTCCGTAGAGCCTCTAGGCCAGGGGATCACACGCCGGCGCACGCAACCTATGCCTGCCCAGAGGCAGGCGCAACTTGAAAATTAAAGATCAAGGGGGTTTTTTAGGTAGGGCTGGGGGGCAGGTTAGGTAGGGGAAGGGAGGAGAAGGTAGGGGGGCAGAAGGAAAGTTCCCTCCAAGGCTGCTCTGATTTCGGAGCGGCCTCGGAGGGAACAGGGAAAGCCATCGGGGCTCCCCTAGGTCTTGGCGCGCGCAAGGTTCACCCCCTTGCACGCGCCGATCCAGGATTTTATAACATGCGCGCGGCTGCGCAAGCATGTTATAAAATCAGGTGTAGATTTGTGTGCGCAGAGTTGTGCGCACAAATCTACGCCCGCGTGTAGATATTAAAATCCGGCCCAGTATGTGTATTCTTCTGTGTGCACGAGTGTAATGTGTGCGTATTCCTACATACACAAGCATAATTAGTGTGTATATACATGAGTGAGTGGCATGGAAATTTGCAGGTAAATGTTACACGCATAACTAATTAAAATAGAAAGCATAGCAATGCATGTATATAGTTGCTCATGTTATTGTGCATTCTTACCTGCATTACCTGTCTGCCTGAATAGTGACAGAATTTAAAAATGCCTCTCTGTTCAACCCCTCTCCTTTCTAATACTACCTGAGGTCCTAAAGATGTTAAAGAGACACTGCCAATGACACTTGACATCAACCAGCAGATATGATGGTTGCTATCAGGATTGGGTGCAGTTGGGAAACTTGGCCCCTCTTTCCATTTACCCATATATGGAAGAGCTTCAGGGGTGCATATCACAAGACCAGCAAGGAATGTCAGGTGAAACAGGCCCACACAAGTTCTGAAGGCTGCATAGCTTGCTCCTCCAATATGGTACAGGTGGACCTGGAATGATCGATTTTTTAAATCTCTGGTTAGAGTTGCTCTTGTAAGGAATTTCTTGTTGTCATTCATCTGCTCTAGAGTTATGTCTTTGCTGAAAGGCAAGCTCTTGTAAGGCAGGAAAGACTTACACTGCATACTGTTTCTTTATGGCCACTAGGCAGTGCGGGAGTGGTAGTATGGAGGAGGGAGGAAGCCAATTAAGAGCCATGACTGCAGGTTTTGGAATGACTGTGTCAAAAAATGGAACTTTAGAAGGTATTTGGTCAGCTCTGAGGTCAGCTCTGAGGTCGATAGAGCAATCTATCAAGACGTTATCGCAAATAACTATGGATACCAGAGAGCAAATGATAACTAATAATAGTCTTATATCAATGTTTAATAAACAAGTGGAAGATCTTGATAAAATTACTTCTTCTGCGAAAATACAACAGAATTTGATAGTCTCGGAGACAATTATCAATAAAAGACTAGAAGGGATTGAAAATGCGTTAAGGGCTCATAACCTAAGAGTCCTCAACTTTCCTGTGATAAATGTAACATCCCCTCTAGATTTGTTTAAGATGTATATGCATTGGATTCTTAAGATTCCAGAGACTGCGACTCCTGTTATCGTAAATGCATATTATTTGCAATAGAGAGATCAAGCTACAGAACCAGCCCCAGCAGAATCTCAATCAACAAATTTGGACTTAACAAATTTTTTAGAAACATCTATGGAAACAGAAATTACCCAAAGAAACCCCCTGCTTATTTTCTTTTGCCTTTCTTTCTGAACAGAATCATACAAATAGGCAGGTACCTTTCTTTGGACACCCAATATGGATATATCCGGATGTAATAAAAATAATTCAGATGAGACATAAAGAATTCCTTACATTGCAATCTGAGGTTCTTCAGCTAGGGGCTAGTTATGTACTAAAATTTCCATCTACCGGTAAATGTTGTGTAAAGTATTTAAATGTTCAATATGTTTTTCAAGAACCAGAGCAGCTCAGGGCCTTTTTGCCGTCACGTTCCTAGGAAGCTCCTACTAGAGGCTCAGTAAGTGTAATTAATATATAGCTGTAGCACTACTTGATAAGGTAGCTTTAATATTGCCTGGCATTGACGCTCTTTCTCCGCCCCACTAAATGTTCTTATAATTTTAATGGTGTGTATCATTATGATAATGAATGTATTAACAAATTTAATTTAGTATTTCTTTTCTATTTACTTTGATACCAACACCTAATTTTCTGTACAAGATATAATTTCTTGGGTTAATTTTAAAAATTTTAAAAGAAAGAATTAAAAAAAAAAGAAAGCTATTCCTTGGTGTCTATCATCTGTCCTTTGTCATTTGAAGCACTCTATAACCACATTCCTCTTCTGGGCCCAGCTATGCAGAATGAGAGACTGTGGAGGGGAATCTTAGAGAAGTACTTGAAAAACATCCCGTGTGTTCTAACTCTTAAGCATGAAATTAGTATGCGAACCACCATCATGACTATTCCCACAGCAAAAAAGCCATAGAGGTCAATGTTCAAAGCCATTTAGAGGGATAACTCACAAGTTAGCCATGTAACTCCACTTTATCATGTAACTGTTGACTTTGGAATAAGGACCTCAGCACAGGTTAACTCAAAGTTTGTTCTCATTTAACAAATTTTTATTTACTATTTAGAAACAACATTTTCTGAATGCATACTAAAAAACAGAAAAATAAAATGAGACAGGGAAGGGCTACATAGGGTGGAAACTATTACACAGACAGAAAGCCCCAGGAATTTAGGGAGAGCTGCAAATTCAGATTTAGGAGTCTGCTCAGGATGGCTGTTGCCTGCTGCCTTGAAGCTGCATGGCCACCCCAGCCTCCGCAGGACACGACCACGGTGGTGCACCATCCTGCATCCTCCTCTGCCATCATTTGCACCTGGCTTCAAATTGCCACCTAGAGAAAGGCTCTTCACTGGGAACAGGTACTCCCATTGAAGATTGTCTTTCTGGCTGCTGGAGTGTGGATGATGGCAGAGGCAGCAGATGGGGATCCAGGCCTCCCTCAGCCAGCAAAGGCTGTCCAGTCTGTGTTACGTCATCCCTGGGGGCTGTTCAGGTCTGGAGTGCATCTGCTGGAGGCAGAGGCACTAGACCACCACCACTGGTTCCCTTCATGGTGGGTAGGGTGGGGGAGGAGCAGGATGCTCCTCCCCAGTGGAGGCTTCTGCTGCTTCAGCAGTGCATGGGGCTATCACTTGCTCCATCTTCTTCCTCCTCATCTGAAGATTACAAGGGTATGTCATGTTGTTTGCTCACATGCTGCAAAGTATGATGCACAAGATGACTGATGCACTTAGAGGACTTGCCTTTGAAGGGAAAGGTGAAGGCAAAGGGAAGTGTTGTTAGGTATGGGATAACCCAGTTATCCAGGTGCTGCCTTCCATTTTGGTAGATGATTGGACTTCCTGCTCATTGATGGGAACATGATATATACTGCTGGAGGCTACTATGTGTTAAGGGATGAGAGAAATAAATGAGCAACAGGGTTTCAAATCACCGGTAGAGGTGTATGTATCAAGACATGAGGAGTTGTGATGCTACATACTGTTTATTGGACCCGAACCATGTTAGTTACAGGGAAATCCATGTTGGAGTGGGAGTAAAGTCCCTGAAAGCATGCTAGCTAGGCTACAGGGTGTCTTTCCTAAACACTTTCAGGAGAATGGTACCTGTGACACAGAGATTGGTGAAGAAGGATTAGTGTAAGGTGAAGGGTGATACCAAGTGTGGCAGAGAAGGGGACGAGTAATATGGTACTTGACACAGAAAATACATAGATGGAGCTTGTTAACCAATCCAAGCTGGCATGAGGAATAGCTTACCTCCAGCCCCATCCTGCCAAGCATGCAGCCGGTCCAGCCAGAGCCTCCACTTCAGGCAAAGCCCCAGGGCCTTCTTGTTCAAGTCTTCGATCTACAGGATAACAAAATATGAGGCACATTATTAGTGCATGGCTGCTGACAATGAGAGTGCCATACTGGTATGTTACTATTGATTCTTACTAGTTCAGGTGTGAGCAGATGTACTACACTCAATAATACCCCTAATAGCATGCATGGCCTGACCTTCACCACCACTGCCCTCACCCCCCTCTAGACACCCCTTGTAGCACCCCCATATAAGACCTGATCCTCTCCACACTATTAGCCCCATTCAACTTACCCCAAATGGGTAAGAGGCATCATGACTGAAAGCCGTGTAGAGCTCCATCCAGGCCAGCTTGTTTCTCCTGAGGTCCTGGTGCACCCCAGAAGCAAAATATGTTTGCCTCATTGGACACCACCAGGAACGCCAGATGGATGTCCCTGGTAATAAAATAGGGCTGGCAAGCAGAGCGAGGATCCGGAAGTGGTGTGGCATTCAAGCAAGCGTTCCACCCGTATGCACATATGTTGTGCGCGCATATGTGTGCATTTTGTAAAGTGTGCGTGTACTTTGGAATGCCACTAACATTTTTAGTTACTCACCCACGTGTGCTCACACACATTTGCATGTGAGCACATGCACCCTTGTTTTAAAATTGACCTGTTAGTGATTTGGTCAAAATGAATTGCATTATGATCCCTGTTTCCAAGTAGTTGCACCAAATCCTGTATTTGATTGAGAACCAGATCTAAAGAAGCTCCTCTTCTTATTGGTTCCAGGATCAGGTGCTCCAAGAATCAGCTGTATATGGTATCTAACACAGTTACCTTCCTATTTGCCTCAGGAGATAGTTACATAATCAATATTGGGGTAATTGGAATTTCCCATTTTTAGTTTGTTTCCATTTTCCTATATAATCTCTGTTTGCATTCCTGTTAGTCTGTTTTATTATCCCAGTTAGGTGGATGATAATAGTTCCCCACTTCTATAACTTTCCCCACCTTTCTATCCAGAGGGATTCAAAGTTCAGTTTGTTTCCTGCAGAACATTTATCCTACTTGACTCTGTTCCATCCATAACATATAGAGCCACCTCACCACCAGTACAATCTATTCTGTCATTTCAATAAGACAACATTGAAGAGTGCTAGTACAAGCAGATAACCTTGTTGTGTGCTGTTTGAGAATGGAAAACATCCTGCACCTTGGTCCTCATATCTTCATGGACAGATTTGATAATGGAAACCAATTTCTCTGGGATAAGAACAATTATAGATGAATTTTAAAAGCCCAGCGCATGGCAAAACTGGGAGACACACGCACAAGTCAGGCCAGCATGCACTGAATGGATTTTAAAAGCCCCCTGAGTAAGTGCATGCTTGCCACTACGTACACAAATGAAAAGTTCCAAAATAGGGGCAGGGAGTGGGCATGGCTTGGGTGGGACATGAGTGTTCCTAGATTTTGAATGAAACCAGTGCATAAATTCTTATGTGTACAAGTGTACACCAGGGTCCCCTACTGTGTGTCTTTTCTTCTGCTATAGATGGCATGTAAGTCATAAAACAAAAAATTATAAGCTCGTCAGCATAGTTTTAAGGGTCGGGATTAACAGGGGAAAAGGGAGGGTATTAAACTTTGAGAGCTTGGAAGTCCTATCCCTTGCCTGGATGAACTGGGAACAAACTGGTGAAACTGGCAATGGTGTGGATGGGCGCCCCTTTTAAAATCCTCCCACTTATGTAGTGGAAGCGGGATTTGCATGCACATGTGCAAGCTCACTTAAAATTGTGTGCATATGTACACACACTCAACCTATTTTACAACATGTGTGCATATACGCACATATGTTATAAAATAGCTGCGTCCATGGGTGAGAGCCAGCAAACGTGCACACATGTGTGCCTACACGCCTAGTTTAAAAGTTATCGTCCCAGATTCTAGTTTTTCTCAAAGTACTTCTCTTGAATCTGTCTGGCTAAGAACAGCATATCTATGGTCCCTCAGCCAAGTGTGAATCTGTACACTTAATTCTGTTAAGATGCTACCCATAAGTTGCCATATCATTCTATGGAAAGTTACACTTGTCATCACCTTCCTGGCAATGGACAACATTGTGATCCTTCAGTGATTATGATTCTATCATTTTTCCTTTTATAGCGGTGGACAATTAACACATCTTTAAAATTCTGGGGCACAGATCCATTTTTCCAAATTTACTAAAAGAAATGTGTAAGCTTCAGGACCATGTAATTCCTTCCTTGTTTAAAGATCTCAGATGGTATGCCATCTGTTCCTAGGGATTACTCTGATGAAACCTCCCTGACAACTATACTTACCTTATGCAAATATGCTAGTATGTCCAGCTCTACCTGCATTGTTTGTTGGAGAATGTCAATCAGAGCCTCTTCAGATATACTGGAAGGAAGATTTAGAATAGAATTAAAGTGTTTTACCCAGTGGTTCAGTTAAAATCTTCTCTATGAGAAAGCTAGCAACATCTGTTAAACAAATGGGTACACTACTGTTTGGTGTAGGGCCATAACAGTAGTAATAGAACAATTGGTAGCGCCCTGAATCTGTGGTAATCATGGTAAACCTGTGCAAAGACTTGAGAGTGTCTCCAGACAGAATCTTGACTTTCTGGGAACAGTTAAAGAGAAAAGCAGCAAACGTATTATAGTGTACAGTAACTATAGTATATATATATAGAGAGAGAGAGAACCACGAGATACAGGACAATATGATTAAATATAACAGAAATGCTCAAAAAACAGATTGAGTACAATAACTATATGGAAAAGAGCACTAATGTATCAATTTAGAAACGGCTGATTGTATAGAAAGATACTTTATTAAATCAATTAATACAAGTTTAAAATAGACACACAAAGAATTTTTTATATTTTCTCTATCTTTCATAATTTACATCAATATTTAAATATATATATTTAAGAAAACCACTTTATGGCACACCTTATGTGGAAACAAATACAACTACACTAAACAATCATAATACAAAAATTTGTCAACTTTTGGAAATATCTAAAACATCAAACACATCACAAAAATAAAAAGTAATCAAAGGTATAACAATCACAGTTTTAGCAAGTCACAAATACATATAACCTGGCACAGTGCAATTTTTTTATTTCACTATGAAGATCCTAAAGGACTCTCATTTCACCACCTAGCTTCTTCAAGGGGGAATTTATCATAACATGACACCGTGACGTGCCAAATATTAGAGGCATGTGTATCTAGCTCCCACAATTAGCATTTTCATTGGATCAATGTGGCTTTTAAGTTTTCATGAACTCCATATATCCTTAGGTTTTCATGAACTCCATATATCCTCCATATATAGAATTATAAACATTAAGCAACCAAATATTAAGCGACCAAAAAGATGCCGAAAGGACAGCCTACATCCAGCTTTATAATGCTTCACAAGCATATTCCTTGTTACCTAAAAATTGTCGCCTTCCCGTGTCATTATCTTACCTTCCTTACTTATACTCAAAATTTGCAAAATTGCCACAGGTTGAGTATAAGGGAGGAAGGCACACATGCATACGTCCATATAAAATAGTGCACACATGTACACACGTTTAGTCTATTTTAGACCATACAAGCATATATGCGCATATGTTATAAAACGGAAACCGGCATATGCGCTTATATGTGCGCCCACATGACTGTTTAAAAGTTACCATCCCTGTATACAAAAAGAAACAGAAAACACTAATTTACTAAATTACCCAAATTTATAAACAAAGATATTTTATTCTTAAATTGTTTTTCATAAATAAGTACAAAACAGATGTAGTAGTAAAATTACACATATCAAGAAAATTACAAAAATGCCACTTGTACAAAATTGCATATAATTACATCACAACTCATTGAAAGGATATCAAAGTCCATTTCTTAAAAGGAAAATGGTCTTAGTACAGCACTTAACACCCTCATAAAGGGAAGCAAAATGCTAAAAAATCTCCAAATAACTTGTGAATAGATGTCACAATTTATAATGTCATGCCAACCATCAGAAGAGTTTCTCAAGCGCCAACAAAGGCCCTATTGTTTCATCAGCAATGGCTTCCTCAGGGGAAAAGATATACATGCACATCTAGGACTCACAGCATTTCCATGTTGTAAGTATTTTTAAACACTAACTATGGTGCATTCCTTGCTGAGACATGATTCACTTGAAATGTAGTCGTTTTTGTTGCATCTCTGACTTCCTTCTCCTACTTAAATCAGTGAGAAATTCAGAACTCTCTCTCCCTATATATATAGATATGGTGGGATGGGCTCCTTGGGTCTCAGACAGTATCTAGGAGACACCTACCTCTAAAAAAAAGAAAAATGAAAATAATAACCTCTGATATCTGGACTCCTGTTTGAACCCTAAATACATTAACATGAATAATGCTGAGTTTCTTACTGAAGATTGGCACAGCTATCAGGCTGGAAGATAGCCCAACATTAATAGGTAGTTCAGTAGTAGCCCATAGTCTAGTTTGGCAAAGCTTCCAGAACTTATGAAGAAATTAGATATATCATTCAGACTTGAGGGAAAAAAAATAAAAAGACACCAGTCATTTTAAATCTGCAAGTATAGTTCACAGACCAGTGCTTACAGCATTTAACCATTAAGAGTTTTATTTTTAATCATAAATAAATATGTAAGGAAATAAGGTTTTCTTTTAATATAGTAACAGGCTCTTCTTTCTTGCACATAATAATAAAATTGTATAGCAAGGCAAAACAAGGCATTCAGCTAGCTAAACTAAGCATTTAGGGGTAGATTTTCAGACGAGCGCGAACAGCCTACTTTTGTTTGCGCTCCAGGCGCAAACAAAAGTACGCTGGATTTTAGTAGATACGCGCGGAGCCGCGCGTATCCACTAAAATCCTGGATCGGCGCGCGCAAGGCTATGAATTTTGTATAGCCGGCGCGCGCCGAGCCGCGCAGCCTATCCCGTTCCCTCCAAGGCCGCTCCGAAATCGGAGCGGCCTCGGAGGGAACTTTCCTTTGCCCTCCCCTCACCTTCCCCTCCCTTCCCCTACCTAACCCACCCGCCCGGCCCTGTCTAAACCCCCCCTTACCTTTGTCGGGGGATTTACGCCTCCCGGAGGGAGGCGTAAATCCCCGCGCGCCAGCGGGCCTCCTGCGCGCCGGGCCGCGACCTGGGGGCGGGTACGGAGGGCGCAGCCACGCCCCCGGACCGCCCCGGGCCGTAGCCACGCCTCCGTACCCGCCCCAAAACGCTCCCGACACGCCCCCGAAACGCCGCGACGACCGGGCCCGCCCCCGACACGCCCCCCTCCGAAAACCCTGGGACGTACGCGAGTCCCGGGGTCTGCGCGCGCCGGTAGGCCTATGTAAAATAGGCTTACCGGCGCGCAGGGCCCTGCTCGCGTAAATCCGGGCGGATTTACGCGAGCAGGGCTCTTAAAATCCGCCCCTTATTATGTAAGGCATCATAACATTATATCCGAGATCATGAATCTCTTCGTAGCTAAATGCTCTGAGTATATTACTTAGTATTTATGTAATAGATATTGAAATTAGGGGCTTCTTAGCAAAGAATGTTTCTATATATATAAATGTATATGAAAGCATATTACAATACACAAATATTGAAAAATATACCAACTTTAATTCTATTGCTTCCTCTTATGAGGCTTTTACATAGTTTTTAATAGAATATACCTACTAGAGCTTAATTATAAATTCAGTACCTAAAATCTTGGATTTATATATGTGACCATAAGTTTATATGTCTCTGAGATGTTTAGACTATGAGTCCATGTTGCGCTGGAGGTGGACCCTTGGCTTGGTGCAGGATTGGTACGGCCCTCTGGTCTGACCCGGAGAGTGCCTGCCACCAGGAGGTGGAGCACAGGAGGAGGCAAAGGCTAGCTGGAGCTTCACCAATAGCAACTCAGGGTTCCCTCAGGTTGAGCCCTTGGTTACCCAGATCACCTGGTCTTAGGTGGGCCTCGCAGAGTCTCCTAGAGAGGAAGCACAGGGGAGTGCTCACCACGAACAAGGGTGCATGGTCAATTTCCAAGCAAGAATGTCCAGAGGTTACAGGAGGCCAGAAAAGAGTATCTGAATGGATAGCGAGGATCAAGGCCAGACTAACAGTCTACAATGGTCAGCTGAAGCAGGGATCAGTACCAGTAGTCAATCCAGGAGTAGTCAGGTCAGGCAAAGGTCAAGTTCCAGGCAGCGGTCAAACAAGGTCAGTGGACAGGCAGAGGTTGGTTCTAGGCAGTGGTCAGATGAGGTCAGTGGACAGGCAGAGGTCAGTTCCAGGCAGCGGTCAGACGTGGTCAGTGAACAGGCAGTGGTCAGATCCAGGCAGCAGTCAGATGAGGTCAAGAGCAAGCAAAGGTCAGTACCGTGAGATCAGTCCAAAGGGTACTACCAGGGATGGAGAGAGGAAGGAACAGGAGACGCTAGAACAGGAGACACAGGAAATGCTGGAACAGGAGACACAGGCGATGCTGGGACAGGAGACGCTGGAACAGGAGACACTGGACCAGGCAAACTAGAGAATACCGGAGTATATGACCCGATTGCCAAGGCAAGGAAGTGGTGTCTGACCACTTCCTTAAATCCTGCTGTCAATCAGGGTGTGCTGCAGAGCTGGTATCCGCCCTTGGTACTTTAAGAGGCTGGGCGGTCCACGCGCACACGCCTAGGGGCGGGGCCGACGCCATGGAGGTTGCCGAGCCCCACCGTCGCTTTGTAAAGATCTGGGCTCCTTGTAAGCGATCAAATAGTTTGCTAATGAGTGGCAGAGGGTAATGATCCTTGCGAGTCACAGTGTTTAGCCCACAGTAGTCAGTGCAAGAATGTAAACTGCCATCTTTCTTCTTCATGAAGAAGAATCCAGCTCCTGCCAGGGAATCGGAGGATCTAATGACTCCTTTATTCAGATTCACTTTAATATACTCAGACATTGCTTGGGTTTCTGGTAGTGAGAGAGGGTAGGTTCTGCCCTTGGGAGGCGTGGTACCTGGTAGGAGCTCAATGGGACAAGTGAACTCTCGGAGTGGAGGCAGGATGTCAGCATTTTGTTTGAAGTCAGAATATGGAGCAGGTAACCCGATAAGGGTTGTAGAGTTCAGAACGGTAACCGCTGGACACACCTGTTGCAGACAACGGTTCTGGCACTGGGGTCCCCACTGAATTAACTGCAGGGATTGCCAGTCGAAGTGGGGTACGTGTACCTGGAGCCAAGGAAGTTCTAGGATTACCGGATGCGTGGAATGCTTCAAGACGTACAGTGAAATTTTCTCTTCATGGAGGGTTCCCACGGTGAGGCAGAAGGCCACAGTGTGATGAGTAATGTGTCCAGGGAGGTGCTCTCCCTGGATTGATGCAATCAGGAGAGGTACTTCCAGAGGTTGAAGTGGGATCTGGAGTAGCGTGACGATCTCGTCCAGAATAAAATTGCCACTCGCCCCAGTGTCCACGAGTGTGGTAGTGGCAAAGGAGCGTGATTCCCTAAAGAGGAACATAGGGAGTAATAATTGGGGGCCAGTAACAGTAGTGCCCAAGCTCGGGACCCCTGCCGTGCTCAGGCTTTGCAATTTCCCATACGTACGGGGCAGGACTGTAGAACCACCACAATAAAGGCAAAGGCCTTGTTTCTTACGTCGGAGACATATTTCAGGAGACAGGCATCCGTGATCAATTTGCATCGGTTCCTCTGGTGATGGAGGAGGTGCTGGTAAGGCCTTCATCTAGGGGTTCGTGGTATGAGCTGGGCATGAGGCAGAAGGCCGGAGGACCTTTACCTCCTGGTGTCGCTGACGTAGGTGATGCTCAATCTTGCCAACCAGGGAAATCAGGTCTTTAAGAGATGTAGGAATCTCTGAGCAGCCAGCTCATCCTTGAGAGCCGGAGACAGGCCCTCTAGATAGATTGCCCGTAGGCAGTCCTCTTGCCATCCCAGTTCTGTGGCTAATGTTCTAAACTCCACCGTGAATTCAGTGAGCGAATGCGAGCCTTGATGGAGATGGAGAAGATGATGACCCGCAACCGCTTGTCAGCCGGGATCTTCGAAAGTCCGCTTGAACACAGGAATGAAGTGGGAGAGGTGACGGACGATGTATTCAGAACGCTCCCAAAGTGGGGAAGCCCATGCCAGGGCTTTCCCCTCAAGACGTGAGAGGATGAAGGTGATCTAGGTGGTTTCGCTTGGAAACAGCGCAGGCTGTAGGGTGAATTGCATAAAACATTGGTTGTTGAAGCCTCAGCAGAGGCACGGATCCCCATTGAAACGGGGTGGAGCCGGGAGGGTCAATGATGCCCACGGGGGCAGGGTTTGAGCAAAACCCCCTAGGTTGGCCATAACAGAATCCTCTAGTTGAAACCGTAGTCTCTCCACAGATGAAGCTAATGCTTCCATGGTTCGCTGTTGTTCTCGGACATGAGCCGCTAGACCAGGGATGGCCTGCAAGGCGGGGGACTCTGCCGAGTCCATGGCCTTGTCAACCTGTTGCATTAGAGGTGGACCCTTGGCCTGGTGCAGGATTGGTATGGCCCTCCGGTCAGACCCGGAGAGCACCTACCACCAGGAGGCGGCGCACAGGAGGAGACAGAGGCTAGCTGAAGATTCACCAATAGCAACCCGGGGTTCCCTCAGGTTGAGCCCTTGGTTACCCAGACCACCAGGGCCAGTGGAAGCACTAGGCAAACTAGGCCTGGGCCTAGGGCACCGAGTATTAGGGGGCACCACGAGCAGTGGTATCCTGAAGGGATCCAATGCCCCCAGGCGCAGGGAGGCTCATGCGGCCGCTGGTGGACCTCATCCCACTGGTGGCTGAGCAGCGACATACAGCATGCAGGCAGATTGGCAGGGCCATAGTGGAGCTCATGTCACCACAGCCCGGAGAAAAAGGTCACGTTCAAGCCTGCAGGTGCTCCTCCTCCTTCCTGCCCGCTCTACCCCGGAAGAAAATGTTGTCGGAGCCACGCGGGCAGGAAGGAGGAGGATCATCTGCGCGTGCAGAATAGGAGCAGCTGCTGCTTGCAGCCGCGTATCCCAAGTCGCAGCGGCCTGAGAAGAGGAAGTGGCCTGGTAGCGACCCGTGAAGAGGAGGCCCAGAAGTGAGAGAGAGGTTGAGGGCCTGTAGAGTGTGTATGTGTGCATGTATGAGATGAGTTGAGAGACTGTGTGTGGGAGTGAGGACCTGAATGTTTGCAGAGTCAGCATGTGAGAGCCTCTATGTATGTGAGAGAGACAGCATGTGACAGTGAGGGCCAGTGCTTGAGCAAGACAGCATGTGGGAGTGAGAGAGAGCCTGTGTGTGTGAAACTCAGATAGCATGTGCCAGTGAGAGACTGTGTGTATGAATGATTGTATGAGAGAGAGCATGAGACAGTGAGAGCCTGTGTGTGTGTGTGTGAAAGAGAGAGAAAGCATTTGAGAATGAGAACCTGATTGTGTGTTTGAGGGAAGAAGATGGAGGGAAAAGAAATAGAAAAAAAGACAATATAAAAGGAATTGGCAAAAAAATAAGAAGAGAAGGTGGAAAAAAATAAGAAAGGGAAAGTGGGAAAAAAAAAGCCTGTGACCAACCAATTAGAAAACTAAGATCAGACAGCAAAGGTAAAAAAAAAAAATACTTTTTAGTGATTGGCACATGTAATCTTTGGGAATGTGCAAGAGTAGCACTTTCTCTATGCGGATCTCACAATGTATGAGATCAGCATGGAGGAAGTGGAAGCCCACGGGGCCAGCACAGAGGAGGCAGCAGAATGGGCTTCAGTGCCAGTAGCAAATTGGTGCCTCCCCAATAGCCATGCGGCAGCAGTACCAGTGGCAGCAGAGGAATGAGAGAGGTTTCGAGGTTGCTGGCAAAAGAAAGAGAGGGGGATCTGCCTTTAGTGTGTGGATGTGTATGAATGGGACTCTGCCTGGAAGTGTATATGTGTGAATGCATAGGTACCTGCCTAGGGTCTGTGTGTATGAGAATGAATGTGTGCATTCCTGGGGGATGGGGAGGGAGTGGTGTGAAAATGAATGGGAGCCCGCCTGGGGGTCAGTGTGTGTGTGTGAGAATGACTGGGAGCTTGCCTGTGTGTGTGTGTGTTTGTGTGTATGTGAGGGAGCCAGTGAGTGTGAGAGCATGAGTGTGCATGAGAAAATTCAGGGGAGTAAGAGTTTGTGTGTGTGTGTGGGGGGGGGGGGGTTGTGTGGAGGGGGAGAGAGTGTCTTAGAGCCTGAGAGTGTGTCAGTGTCTGTGAGAGCGAGAGGTTATGGTGGATATAAGAGCATGAATGTGTATGTAATGGATAGTGAATGTGTGAGAGAGAATGGACATGTGAGTATGTGTGAGAGAGAGAGGATAACCTCTTAATCCTTGACAATATCAGGGTGACTGAAAATCAAGAGCTCCCACAGAAGGGGACAGCAGGGGCTTTTTAAAATCCTTATTAGTTTTAATTATTGGATGTTATTTGATATATGTGCTGTTTTGAAATATTTTACTGGTGTTTGGGAAATTGTAAAAAATGTATATGATTTTAATTAATAGAAATTCTATTTATCATTAGTTTTAAAATATTCTTTTATTAGTATGGTTTTACTATTATAACTGGTGCTTTATGTTTCTTGATTTTATTTGTTTTATGAGGAATGGTGGTTCTGTTTTTCCATTGTTAATACACAGAGTCTGGCTTCTTGGGGTTTCCATTTCAGTTTTTGTCTAATTTGTGCTCCTTTATTTTGTATTCTGTATTTGGTAGAGATGTGAATCGTGTCCTCGATCGTCTTAACGATCGATTTCGGCTGGGAGGGGGAGGGAATCGTATTGTTGCCGTTTGGGGGGGTAAAATATCGTGAAAAATCGTAAAATCGTGAGCCGGCACATTAAAACCCCCTAAAACCCACCCCCGACCCTTTAAATTAAATCTCCCACCCTCCCGAACCCCCCCCCCCAAATGACTTAAATAACCTGGGTGTCCAGCGGCGGTCCGGAACGGCAGCGGTCCGGAACGGGCTCCTGCTATTGAATCTTGTTGTCTTCAGCCGGCGCCATTTTCCAAAATGGCGCCGAAAAATGGCGGCGGCCATAGACCAACACGATTCCACGGCAGGAGGTCCTTCCGGACCCCCGCTGGACTTTTGGCAAGTCTTGTGGGGGTCAGGAGGCCCCCCCCAAGCTGGCCAAAAGTTCCTGGAGGTCCAGCGGGGGTCAGGGAGCGATTTCCCGCCGCGAATCGTTTTCCGTACGGAAAATGGCGCTGGCAGGAGATCGACTGCAGGAGGTCGTTCAGCGAGGCGCCGGAACCCTCGCTGAACGACCTCCTGCAGTCGATCTCCTGCCGGCGCCATTTTCCGTACGGAAAACGATTCGCGGCGTGAAATCGCTCCCTGACCCCCGCTGGACCTCCAGGAACTTTTGGCCAGCTTGGGGGGGGCCTCCTGACCCCCACAAGACTTGCCAAAAGTCCAGCGGGGTCCGGAAGGACCTCCTGCCGTGGAATCGTGTTGGTCTATGGCCGCCGCCATTTTTCGGCGCCATTTTGGAAAATGGCGCTGGCTGAAGACAACAAGATTCAATAGCAGGAGCCCGTTCCGGACCGCTGCCGTTCCGGACCGCCGCTGGACACCCAGGTTATTTAAGTCATTTGGGGGGGGTTCGGGAGGGTGGGGGATTTAATTTAAAGGGTCTGGGGTGGGTTTTAGGGGGTTTTAGTGTGCCGGCTCACGATTCTAATGATTTATAACGATAAATCGTTAGAATCTCTATTGTATTGTGTTCCATAACGGTTTAAGACGATATTAAAATTATCGGACGATAATTTTAATCGTCGAAAAACGATTCACATCCCTAGTATTTGGTGAGAGTCTGTCTCTGCTCTGTGTGTGACCGTGATGAGAGATTCTGCTAGCATGTAGTGTCTGTATAGGGATCTATAGCAATCAAGTTTGCTTTGTTTCCTCAGTAGGTGGTGTATTGGTATTCTAGGACCCAGTGTAATATTTATCCTTACTTTTTCACAGGTAGGGTAATTGTTATTTGAGTCTTTGGTGTTATTACTATTATGTTACGATGGGATTGCAGTATAGATTTTGAGTGTCTTTTTTGTGGGGTTTTATGTTAGTTCACAATGTGCCTGGCAGAGGAAGGTGTTTGTGCTGCTGTTACTGTGAGGTGACACCAGAATTTGAAAATATCTTTTAGTATGATGAGCTGTAAGGGAAACATCCAAGCTCCATTGTTTGGGGGAATTTCAGTGGATGCACAGAGTTAGAGAACTGGAGGTGCAGGATTTATATTGACATTCTGTCCCTTCCTATATATTCCAGACTTCACTCTCATAGCCATATAGAATTAGTTGAATGAGGCTATCAAATAATTTTATAGTAGTTTTACTAGAAGTGTGAAATTGGCCAGCTTTTTAAAATTACACAGAAGACCCTTTGGACTTTTTTTATTAACACTTATTTTTTTGTAACCAATTTTAAAGCAGGATCCATGCTACAGAGGTGGGTGTGATGAAGAAATGTAATTTTGGCTCCCCCCCAAAAATTCTTCTGTCTAGAGATGCCACTGATTTTTTGTGATCTTAAGCATTAGTACAAGAAGTATTAAAGGGGGGGGGGGGTATGCTGGAGAGGCACACAAATGCATTAGCCCTGTATGAGAGTTGTTATTGGTCATGGGGAAGATTTGTTTTGTATTACTTTTTTGATTCTGTTTTTGAATTTGCCTTCTTAGTTCGCCATAGATGCCCTGTCCAAGTATAGGTTTGATAAAGTTTATGTGCTCCATTGTTAGAATGGTTTTAGTTAATAGGAAAGGTTATTATGGTAGATGAACAGCAGGCTAGCACTTCAGGTGCACATGAAGGGGGAGCACAAAGGGTCAAGCTCCTCTGTTGCACTCCTTTATGCACTTAAAGGGTGCGCACCCACCGGAGACCCTTGGTACACCACAGGGTACGAACCATATGGGGCCACAAGCAGTGGCAAAGAGGAGTGCCCAACCTGCTCGCGACCCAGAAAACCACACAGTCGGTGGGCGTGATCGAGAATGATGTAGAAATCGGGGCCGAGACCGGGGGGTGCAAGGGAGAAGGCTCACCTAGGGCTCCTAATCCCCTTGCACTGGCCCTGCAGACCGCCTGGTCTTAGGTGGGCCCCACGAGGTCTCCTAGAGAGGAAGTGCAGGGGAGTGCCCACCACGAACAAGGGTGCGCGGTCGATGTCCAAGCAAGAATGTCCAGAGGTCGCAAGAGGCCAGAAGAGAGTGTCAGAGTGGATAGCGAGGATCAAGGCCAGAGTAACAGTCTAGAATGATCAGCTGAAGTACCTGTAGTCAATCAGGCAGTAGTCAGGTCAGGCAAAGGTCAAGTTCCAGGCAGTGGTCAGACAAGGTCAGTGGACAGGCAGAGGTCAGTTCCAGGCAGTGGTCAGACAAGGTCAGTGGACAGGCAGAGGTTGTATCCAGGCAGAAGTCAGACGAGGTCAAGAGCAAGCAAAGGTCAGTACCGTGAGGTCAATCCAAAGGGTACTACCAGGGATGGAGGGATGAAGGAACAGGAGACGATGGAACAGGAGACACAGGAGATGCTGGATCAGGAGACACAGGAGATGCTGGGACAGGAGACGCTGGAACAGGAGACACTGGAACAGGCAAACTAGAGAACACCGGAGTGTAAGACCCGATTACCAAGGCAAGGAAGTGGTATCTGACCACTTCCTTAAATCCTGCTGTCAATCAGGGTACCCCGTGGAGCTGGTATATGCCCTTGGCCCTTTGAAAGGCTGGGCGGTCCGAGTGCATGTGCCTAGGAGCAGGGCCAATGCCATGAAGGATGCCGAGCCCTGCCATGAGGCCTGGATGGGAGACTGTGAGCGGGGAGCCAGGGACGCCGCGAAGTGCCTGCGGCTGCAGAGGAGGAGAGACCGGGGCTCATGGACAGGAGAGAAAGGTGAGCAGGGCCAGCCACGGAGTGCAACAGTCCATGTGTTTTTAAGATAATAGACCATAAATTGTCAACAAATGAAAAGTATAAATACAATGAATAATTGGTACTCAAGGCTGCCATTTTAACTCATGGCAGATCAAGATGAAACTGGCTATTAATTCTATTATGGTAGGACACTTTTACTTGTTACCTATCTTTCTGTACCTATGACAAGTATTGATCTATATGATTTCCTCATATACAATAAAAATCATATTCTTTTTTAAGACTATGGGCCTCATTTTCCAATATCGCAGTGGTAACGCATGAGGGGGCGTGTCCTATGCAAATAAGGCATTTTTCATGCAGTGGGGAAACATCGCCGCACCCGATGTTTACGCCATTCGCGGAACTGGAGTCGCAAATCGCGAAAACATCGTGCACCGCGATAAAACAACCAATGAATCATCGCAGTACACGAAAGTGTCCAGCAGGAGTATTGCGGTCCACGATATTCCCAGACAGCCCGTTTCAGTGGAGAGAGAGAGAGAGAGAGAGAGCGAGAGAGCCTTCCTATAATGCCTATGCCCTAGACAAGTATTTGTATCCCTATGGGAGGGCCACCTAGTGAAGATTTGCTGGCCGTCGGAGTGAGGAAACTCACTCCAAGAAGAGATTTGGGCAACGTTCTCTCAACCTAGCTTGTTGTTGCCCAGGTAGAGTGTCCATCAAGCTAGGTTGAGAGAACGTTGCCCAAATCTTTTCTTGGAGTGAGTGTCCTCACTCCGACGGCCAGCAAATCTTCACTAGAGACCACTGTTCTTTCCGTAGGTCTCATGTTGAATGTGAAAGTGGCCCCCAACCCCCTACGCTCATACCTAATCCCCACCGCGATAAACCTTTACTGCCCTCTAGCGCAGTATGTAACGCAAATGAAAGGGTTGTAGCTATTAGCCGCGATAGGAGCCGCGCTAACACTGCGGCTGTTTCGCCACACACGATAACTGTGTCCCGCTTTACATATGCTCCGCCCCCCTGAATACCAAATTAGAAATTTGCATTCGCAAATCGCTTTAACGGCTGTTATCGCGATTTGCGAATTTATCGCGCGCGGTAACTCCTTGGAAAATGAGGCCCTATATCTCTACCTAAGTTATTGAGTTGTTCTATTCTCTTAAAATAATTAATTGTTCTCACCAACACATTATCTCTAAGGAACAGTGATGGTGCCATTGGGATATAAGGAGAGGGAATAACCTATAAGGGAAATCCTTATTAACTGTTAAGTAGATCCTCACTTGGATCTACCTAACAGAGTATCAAGCCCAAGACAATATATGTAGCTATATATACTGTACCTTGTGTGAGTGTGTGTGTGTATAAATATATATATATATAGAGAGAGAGAGAGAGAGAGAGAGAGAGAGAGAGAGAGAGATAGAGAGAGAGAGAGAGAGAGAGAGAGAGAGAGAGATTATAGTTTCTGATACACCAAAGAACCACCCAATGCAGTTTATAAACAGTATAAAATATATCATTAAAACAAATCAAATACATAAAGCATAGTAAATAGAAATTAATACAGTCAAAATACAAAATAAATAATACAATAAAAAAAACCACATATTAATAAACTACAATCCCTTGGCCTAGCAGGAAGATTCCAACCCCCTCTTACACAAACATCTTATTGAGAATCCTGACATTCAGAAACCTAATCACTAAGCATATATATAAATATATACAGAAAACAAAATTTTAATATATTTATATATAAACACCCTAATACCTCCTCAATAAATATACAATTAGCATTGAACTATTACAAAAATTATTAAATAGATTTTATTGACTTCATTAAACTTCATTAGGTCTCTCTTCTATATGCTGAGTACTCTAATTTTATATGAAACACATCACAAAGCATTCACACACACACAAATAACATCCTGAAAACAGTATCACAACATATCCAAGCAACTTTTATTTGTTTTAAAAAAACATGCAAAAATGCTTCTCAGCCTAAACATATGTTATATAATATAATAGGCTAGGTACAGCTGTTTCTCAGACTCATTTTCTCATAAACCTGGACTAATGTTCTATATTCTTCATGTCTCTGCATATCGTGGAAATCAATCCCAAGGTTCAAGAACAGTTTTATTTTTTTATTTATTTAGATGGTTTTATATACCGACAACCGTTTGCACATCATGTCGGTTTACAAGTAACTTACAACTAATGTATATATAGGCATGGCCTTTACAAAGAACAGTAAAGCAGTAAATGCAGTAACAGATAAATAATAACTAGATAAAACTAGAGGAGTGGGGAATTTAACTGGGGGTGACATGGGGAGGGGCAGGGAAAGGGTAGACTGTGACAACAGGGGGGGAGGCAGGGGAGGGGTAAACAGGGGCACTGGGGAGGGGGGCAGGGAAGGGGCAAACTGTGGAAAACAGGGGGGAAAGATTAAGCACTAGGTTTGGCGAAAAACATTTGTTATGTACAGGTTATATACATGGTAATGGAACCCTGTATATGACACTCGTGGAGGTGAGGTCAAATACATGATTAAATAATATTCTTTATGTACAAATTAAAGTGGAGAGAGGAGGGCTAGAGGGGGCAAGTGTTAGAACTGGGTCCTGAAGGGGGAGGGTTAGTAATTGCTGATGATGGGGGGTAGGCTTGGAGGAAGAGCCAGGTTTTGAGTTTCTTTTTGAAGTTAGGTGTGGAGGTTTCGGTGCGTAGGTCAAGGGGCATAGAGTTCCAAAGGGTGGGGCCTGCGAGAGAAAGGGCTCTGTTGGTGGTGGAAATGAGTCTAGTGGATTTTATGGAGGGAGAAATAAGAGTTCCACGGAGTGAGGAACGGGTAGGTCTTGTGGAGGTGCGGGGGAGAAAGGGTGGGTTAAGCCAGTTGTAGTGTTCATTGGTGATGCTTTTATGAATGAGGGTGAGGGTTTTGTATATAATTCGTGAGTGGATGGGAAGCCAATGGAGGTCAATGAGGGTGGGAGTGATATGATCTTTCTTGTTTACATTAGTGAGGATGCGTGCAGTGGCGTTCTGAAGGAGTTGTAAAGGTTTGATGTGGGTAGCGGGGAGGCCAAGGAGGAGGGCATTGCAGTAATCAATCTTTGAAAACATTATAGATTGGAGTACAGTACGGAAATCAGAGAAATGGAGAAGGGGTTTGAGTTTTTTGAGGGTTTGTAATTTGAAATAACAGCTACTGAGAATCGATTGATGTATGGTTTGAAGGTGAGTTGGTTATCGAGTATAACACCCAGGTTTCGTGTGTTGGAGGTAAACGTGGCAGACGAGTGGGTAGGGGGTATGGGTGTTGGTGAATGTTTAGGAGAGATGAGGAGAAGTTCAGTTTTTTGGGGATTGAGGGATAAGTGCATATCAGTGAGGAGCTGGTTGATGGAGGTAAGAATGGTATCCCAGTTTTGGAGTGCGGTAAGAAAAGAATTTGTGAAAGGGATGAGGAGTTGCATATCATCTGCATAGATGAAGTGTGTAACCCCAAGGTTGGAGAGGAGATTGGTGAGGGGGAGCATATAGATGTTGAATAGGGTTGAAGAGAGGGAGGATCCTTGTGGGACACCACAGTCAAGATTAACAGGTGAAGATACGAAGTTGTCAGTGAGGACAGTATAGCAACGGTGTTGGAGGTAAGATTTAATCCATAAGAGAGCAGTACCAGAGATTCCTATGCTGATGAGGGTGTTGATAAGGATGTTATGATTGACGGTGTCAAAAGCGGCAGAAATATCAAGCATAGCAATGAGGTAGGAGTTACCAGCATCCATTCCTTTGATGATGGTGTCTGTTAGGGACAGTTTCCAACAATACCAAAGTTGATCGATGAACAAATAGCCTCTACAAAAGCTTTTGTTTCACCCTGCTTTGTGCTTCCTCAGGAGGAACCAGAACTGTTGCAGTGATCTTCACAAGAAAATAATTATAGCAAAATGTCACCCGAGCCAGTGCTTTGATGGCATATTTCTTAAAAGAATAGTCTTGTCAAAGATTCAGGTGAATTTTTGACAAGACTATTGGGTTTTGTTTCTATAGCATCTCACCACGAGTCTTTTTCAAGTGGCTAATATATTAGAGTGAGCTGTGCCATTATAAATTAATAAAATAAATATGTATTTCAGCATAAGATCACTAAATGCTTGACTTACAGTGAAGGTTACCCAAATATTTTCCTCTCTTATTTACAATACATATTTGACATCACAACAGAACAAGTGCTTGACCAAACTTCATCAAACACTTACTGACTGATGGATTTACAATGTTAACTCCACTTAACTGCTACATGCTGACATTACAGTAGTAGAGATATTTAAATATTCTTGCATGGCTTTAACTAGCCTACTCTTTTTACAGTTAATATAAAAGCAATTCTCATTCCGCTTTAAAAGTATTTTATACCCCGGATTCTACCTCGTCCGATGAATGACTGGTCAAGACAGTTAGAGACCTGCTCCTCGGCTTGAAAACGCCTCTGGAAATGCTGACAGATAATACCTCCATTTATAGTCAGCAGGCATTGAATGATGCAACTTTATTGTCACTTTAATAAAAGGATTCCCATTCAATAGCCTGATTTAATCATGTGGGGATAAAAGTGTGCCATCTGAAAATATATGCTTGCTTCTTATATTGCAAGCATAATGTGGTGTCCCCACCCCTGATCATAGGCAAATGATGAATTATAAAACACTGAAGCTGATCAATAATATGTCCATGCCAAATGCAATGTGAAACCAAAGGTGCATCCATTTTTTATGTTCCTATACAACTCTTATGTTGTATAATGTGTGACTTAATAGATCTCTTAATATGTCCTTTGACTCAGGGCTTCCCAAACTGTGGGTTGGGACCCCAAATGGGGTGACAAAACCTCCAGCTGGGGTCACAAGTGCCTCAAAAGGCAGTGCTCTTTAGATGCTGCCAGCAGCACTACTAGTAGAAGTCAGCATGGGGCCTGTAAGCCAGCATGCACTCAAAGGTCCAGCAGTGGTCTCGCCCTCGCATGAGTTTACACAGTCTCAGGAAGCCTGCATGAAAATGGATTAGGGCTGCTGCACTGGCTCATAGATTCTATACTGACTTTCATTACTAATTCTGCTGCCACTTGCAGATCAGGCTTTGGACCAGCCATGAAAGGAAGGGTAGGCTGAGTGTGCAAAGGCCAGTGAAGATGTCACTGCTTCTCACCCACTCATCACTGAACCTACCCAAGAGAAAAATGTTGCCCTACTTCTCATTCACTTTTGGCCCAGGGCCAAAAGGAAAATGTTGCTGCTGCCCCTGGCCAAAGGGATGATTGGAGAAGGAACTGTTGGAAAGGAGGGATCAGATGCAAGAAAGGTATAAGGGTTGGATCAGTGGGAGAGGGATTGGCTGTGAAGGTGAGGGGAGGAATGACAGAAGGAACTGGGAGCTGCAAGAGAGGACCTGTGGGTGAGAGGGTATCAATTGGGAGGGATGAGAGCAAAGAGTTGGAGTGGCAAAGGAATTGGGTGAGAGGGAGGGGATGACAGAGGAACAATTGGTGGTTATACAAATGATTTGGAGGTGAGAGGTTCAGCTAGGAGGATGTGAAAAGGACTGGAGAGGGTGAGAGAGTCAGAAGATGGGCTGGGAAGGTGAGAAGAGCTAGAAGATGTAAGAGGGAATCAGCTGGAGTGGCAGAAGTTTGAGAGGATGTCCTCTGGAGGGGCATGGAGGTTAAGAGAAAGCATCGACTGGAGAGGGTGGAGAATCAGTTGGAATGAGGGGATGGTGATTATTGTTGTAGATGAACCACACTCCTGCTCCTCTGGTTTGGTCATCCTCTGGGGTCATGTGAATTTTCAAGTGGTAAAATAGGGTTGCATTGGCTAAATGTTTGGGAAACCCTGTCCTATGAATAGATTTAAGTATGGTCATTGCACTGCATAGACAACTTGTGAGATATTACATGTGTAATGACCCTAAATAATGTGTTTAATAGGAAGACTAGGATGCTGGAAATACCATATCTGCATTACATTAGGGCACACCACACATTTGCCACATTTATTTTGTCCCCTTATCTCAGTATGCAATGTTGTTTCATAGCTGGAAGAATTCACCAAGTAATCCCTGAGATTATGACCATGAGTCTGCAAATATGAGTGGCTCACAAAATGAATCATGCATTTGCAGCACATTCCAGTGTATCAAAATGATGAGTTGTATCTCTTCTGTTCTGATAGAATATGGCATGGTGCATATCAAACGATAAATAGGGGCCTTTTTGACCGACGTCAACAAGTCTCTGTTAGCAAACAAGGCTCTCTTAAAAGCTCTCTTTAGAGCTCTCTGAGAATATCCTCTCTGTAGAAACCATGTCTGCATGTGGAGGGCCTGATACTTAAAATCTTCTAAACTGAAACATAAGCGACGCAGTTGCAGAAATTGTCCTAACGGGATGTTTTCATGAAACCTATGGGGATGGGGGCTAGAAAAAGATAACAATGAGTTCCTGTCTTAGACTACTAGATCTAAGAAGGACACTTTCCTCATGTCCTTGTGAATTGCAAATTGGTGTCCCTAGAATTTAACCATGCTGTAAATTCATCAAGCATAGCCTGGAAACCCGACCAGATGAAAACAATGTCATCAATAAAGCATACCCAATTTTTTTTAACTCCATAAAGGGGTGTGAATAAATATCTAAAAGAAAATAAAAACAAACACTTGTGCTAAATTAAACCCTACATATATATCAAAATCAGTAGAATACATGGACTCAAAATGTAATATGAAAAAGTTCTGTTTTGCACAAAATATTATTTTACATTTTTTACAGAAATATCCCTCATATATTAATATATTAGGTAACAAAATACAAATGAGAAAGAGAAAATAATCCTTACACAAACTCTAACACCATAAAGATCTACATAAAAAAATGATCCAACGATCTTAATGAAAGTTTCAAATGTCCTGCTTGTTCTCAAGGTAACATGTTTTCCATATGAATTCACCAATAGGGACTGCTCTTCAAACATTAGGCTGCTCAAACTGCAAGGTAAAGCTTTTCAAGAAAAGGCTTTCTTCAGTGCCACAAAGGGCTAAACTAGCAAAAATTGTTTACGTTCTCTAATACTAGTTGTCTCCACTCTTTGACTCCACTGTTGACAAAAGGTCCTATGTTTCACTTAAAAAAAGGGCTTCATCAGGAGAAGGAGATGGGCAGGAGCATCTGGATCACATTAATACTAAAATAAAATAGTTTTATATATAAAATTATATCTTAAAATAACTGCCTTCAGGCTAATACAAATTAAAAATGAAATTGAAATAAAAAGCTTTAACCTACCATTTTTGTTATGCACCCCGCCTGCAGCCATCCCATGTGCGGGTCTGCTCACTTTCATGGTTCTACAAGCGGTCCCTGGGAAGACCTCCCTCGCGGTAGTGGCAAGTCCGTGCCAGGCCCCGGCGTCTCGCGGCGGTGGCAGTTGCAGTGCCTTCCACTGCGCGCCAGGCCCTCACGCCGAGGCTCGGCGTCCTCGGCATGTTAGCACCACCCATATGCGTGCGCGCTTGGACTGCCCGAACTCATGTAGGGCCAAGGGCGGGTCCTAGCTCCACGGCACGCTCTGATTGATCCCTGGGATATAAGGAAATTCCTGCCTTTGCTTCCTTGCCTTGGCAATCGGGTTGGTTTGTTCTAAGATTGCCTCTGCGCATGTACCTGTTCCTGCTTGTTCCTAGTCTCATTCCAGGATCTTTCTGTTCCAGTTCTGTTCCTGACTTGTTCCTGCATCCTAGTTCCGTGTCCTGCTTTTTCCTGTGTTTGGTCTGTCTGTCTACCCGGTTGTACCCTCGGACTGTCTTACTGGTACTGACCTCAGCTTGTTCCTGACCTGCCTGCCTGCCGCCTTCCTCAAGACCTCAGCCTGCCTTTGGCCTCATCTGACCTCCGGTATCTGACCTCTGCTTTGCTGACCATTCCTCGGACTGACCTCTGGATCTTGACCTTTGCCTCCCTGACCTCTTCTCCAGATTCTGGCTCTGTTCCTTGCCTTGTCATCACCAACTCTGTTCTGGTTCTCCTTGCTCCAACCAGCAGCCACCTTTGAACCAGATCATGCTCCCCCTGTCTGCATGGGCACGCCGGACTTTCATTCTCTCAGGAGACCCTGCGATGCCGACCTAAGTCCAAGCGGCCCGGGTCTCTACGGCTCCTCCCAGGGGGACCTCGGGCTTCCGGTGTGAAGCTCTTCCCAGCCTCTGTCTCCTCCAGTGCTCCGCCCCCCTGGGGGCAGTTACCTCCTGTTCCCTTTCAGGAGGCATTCCATCCCTGCCCCAGGACAAGGGTCCACCCCCGAGCACAACAATTTGAAGTTGTAACTTAACCAGCATAAATAGCACTAATGGAAAACATATTTATAAATGTTTGAGCCTAGAGATAGACCTAAAAAGCAAAGTCAAGAATCAATTTAAATAAAGATTAAAGTATACATACAAATTACCATAAAGCAAATCCATAAAAAACTTGATTTGAAAAATAAACCCAACTGCACTACCTGAGTCGAGCCTTCCTTCCCTGAGCGATTTCTGTAGGAAAATTACAGCCAGGGTTTATATGCTTATAAATACAAAGACAGACCCACATCCAGCTCGATACCTAGGGATCAGTTCACATGTGGCAAATGTGTCATGTGCAGTCACATAATGCAGATCCAACAATTTGCTTTACCCATAGCTCCAGAACCCATATACCCACATTAGAGAGCTATAAAAAACAAAATGGCATATATATAGTAACAAAGTAACGACGGCAGAAAAAGACCAAATGGTCCATCAAGTTTGCCCAGCAAGCTTCCCATGGCAGTAAATGCTGCTCTGTGCAGGTTTCTCCATGTTTATGTTTAAAGGTAGTAACTGCTGCTCCATGCAGGTCACCCCCATGATTCTATTAAGGGTAGCAACTGTTGCTCCGTGCAGGTTACCTCCAGGCCCACTACCCCCATGCTTTTTTTTACTCTTTCCCATCCTCTAGCCTTTAATGATCCATAGTGTTTAGCCCGTGCCCCCTTTGAAATCCTCTAGCCTTTAGTGATACACAGTGTTTATCCCATGCCCCTTTGAAATCCTTCATGGTTTTAGTCTTCACCACTTCCTCAGGAAAGGCATTCCAGGCATCCACCACCCTCTCTGTGAACAAATATTTTCTGTCATTGGTTCTAAGTCTTCCTCCCTGGAGTTTCAAATCGTGACCCATAGTTCTATTAAATTGTTTCCTATGGAAAAGGTCTGTATGACCATGGATCATTAAAACCTTTCAAGTATCTAAAGGTCACGCGCGTAACCACCGTTTTTTGCACGGGGTGGGGTTAAAATTGATCCGTTTGTGAAATGAAATAAGTCACATGGCAGATACCTTCATTAAAATGGGAATACAGTTGAATCTCAGTCCACAAGAAAGGATACTTTGTAATTGTTTCACAGGACTGTTGTTCCAATGATGTTTATGTAGTCTCTGTTCTACTTCTGCCAGATCCTGTATTCTCTCTGTTCCTACAAAGGCCTCTGTTTCACCATCCAGGCTTCCTCAGGGGAAAATATTGTTCATAACTATTCTTGTGTTGATACCATGGACTGTATTTAGCGAAGAGGACTCAATCTCTTGTTGTTGATTCTACTAGAGAGATTAAATGTTGTATACAATATTGGTATTGTTGCCCATTTCCAGTAATTGTTGTATAAAAGATTTTTCAAACCAATCTTTTTAAGCAACTATTTGTCAAAACGTTTATGTCACTTTGTCAATTCAGTGTCTCAAGATTTCAACTGTAACAAAAAGGTATATTTATTTGTTAGTTCTGAAACCCCTGCTTGATTGAATTCTGACTAATGAGAACCATTAAATGTTTAAAGTACAAGACCTTAAACTATGCCTTTACCTTCTTATTAGTAGCCACAGTGTTGCATTAACTCCTTAGTACATTAAATAGACTGTTCTTCAGCTGTTTACCAAACCTATGCCTAGCTTGGATGCATGGCTACAGGTTAAACAAGGATTTATAAAGCTGTGTTACCTTCTTAGCGTGTTGGAAACCTTTTCAAGTCTCTTTGTTGGAACTGTATCTGGAGCTGACTTCAATGCCTCTTTGCAGTAGATATGCTGTGATGTTATGTCAAATAGGGCTCTTAGCTGTTTGTATCTGGTAGTCATTTGTATAGAACTTTACTGATCCCTGTGGAGAGCTTCAGACACAGAGCTCCTCAAGATCAATTTGTATAAAGTTTTCTTGACCCTTGTAGAGAGTTACAACCCTAGAAATTCTTGAGAGTACTGCCTTCCATTGTACATTTGTAATTATGTTGATTTGGTTTTCCTAAGTTCTAAGCATCTTTTCTTGTCTGTAGGCAAGAAGATTTTTCCAGAAATCTATACTGTTTCAATGTGGTGATGACGACCCAGCAAATGAGCTAGCATTTTAAGTATAATGGTAATGAATGTGGACTTTGTTGTAACTAAGAGTTACTGTAAGGAGCAGACATTTAAAAAAATGCCTCCCATTCAATGGCTTTATTCAAAACTTTAGGGTAAACTGTGTCTCATTGGTAGATGTATCTTTGTTCTCTTCTTTGTAATTGAGGGGAAATATTGCCCCCTCTTATCAAACTGAGTTGTGTATGACAAAAAATTTTAAATCTTGGAAAGAATGATTGTTCTCAATCCAATGTTTAACTATCAGGACTTCCATTTTCCTGATACAGATGCAACTTGCCTGTTGGATCATTTTGTTTTTTTATAGCTCTCTTGGTGTGGCCAATGTAAATTTTTTTTTGCTGGGGCACACTATTGCATAGATTACCTGTTCAGAGTTGTATATATAATGTCCACAAAGGTAATGGGTTCTGGTACTATTGGGTAAAGCAAATTGTTGAATCTGCATTGTGTTGCACCAGAGGTGCACCCTTGGGCCGAGGTGGGGTTGATGCTACCCATAGGAAGGATCCTACCGGTCCGCACTATCAGCAGGTGGAGTGGGCTGATGGATGGAGGCCGGCTGGTGCTTCATCAATACCAGCCCTCGTTCCCCGCGGGTTGAGCCTTTGGCTACCGGGACCGGCTGGGCTTGGGTGGGCCTCTGTATGTCATCATCAATGGAAAGGTAGAGAGGTCAGCCCAGAGGCAGCAACAGCAAAGCTGGGAAGTCTACTGGATGAGGCAGAGTCCCGGAGACCCGGGCACCAATAGAACCAAAGTCAGACAGGGGGTGCCCGAGCAAGAACAGGCCAAAGCCTGAATAGGCCAAGTCCAGGATGTAGGCTGAAGAGGTGTCGTAGAGCAAACTGGAGTCAGGGCAGGCAGCAATCAAGGAGCAGTGGCAAGGCAAAGCTGAGGTCTGAGTGAGGAGAAGATCAATGATGTAGTCAGACAAAGCAGAGGTCTGGGCTTGGAGAAGATCAGTAGTGTGGTCAGGCAAAGCAGAGGTCTGGGCTTGGAGAAGATCTGTAGTGTGGTCAGGGAAAGCAGGGGTCTGGGCTTGGAGAAGATCAGTAGTGTGGTCAGGCAAAGCAAAGGTCTGGGCTTGGAGAACATCAGTAGCGTAGTCGGGCAAAGCAGAGGTCCGGGCTTGGAGAGGATCAGTAGCATAGTCAGGCAAAGCAGAGGTCTGGGCTTGCAAACATCAGTAGCGAAGTCGGGCAAAACAGAGGTCCAGGCTTGGAGAGGATCCCAGTAGTGTAGTCAGGCATTGCAGAGGTTGTGTCCAAGAAGTCAATCCGAAGAAGGGCTAGGAATCAGGAACACAGGAACGAAGGAGAACAGGAACTGGAACTTGCAGGGACCAGGAACCAGGAACACAGGAGAATCACCAGGCGGCAACAAAGTACACGACCAGCGTGGAGACCTGTTGCAAAGGCGACTATCAGGAGCCGAGCCCGGCCCTAAGTACTGGAGCTTCGGTGATGTCATCATCCGGGGCTGGAGCCAAGTTCCCGCCATGGGCCCTTCATAAGCGACAGTGATGCGCTCGCCTAGGGAGGGGTGCAGCGCTGAACGGCGGCGTCTCTCCGTGGGCCATTTAGAGAGGCCCGTCGCGGAGCACAGAGGCCTGTAGCAGTTGCTGGAGCACTGGGGGTGGCCCAAGTACGGAGCCGGTGGCCCACCGCCGCCAGAGACGTGGAACTAGATGCTGGAGAGAGGTGAGGGGGCTGAGCTGCGGGTCTGCCATGGCCGGCACACGCAACATTTTGCGTGACTGAATATGACACATTTGCCACATTTGAACTGACCCCTAGGTGTTGAGCTGGGTGTGGGTCTGTCTCTGTATATATTTATAAGCATATCCCGTAGATTATGATTATATATATATATATATATATATATATATATATATAAACCTTTATAGATTAGATATTAGAAAACAGTCAATAAGCACCTATGCTCAAGAAAAGAAGAGCAGCACAGCAGACATAAAGACTCTCCTGACAACCCCCAGCACATGAAACACTAGCTGGCATGTGAAAACATTTTGATCAACAGATTATCATTCTATGGGGAAACTCCTGCTCCTCAACATTGAATAATTTCTGTGCAGTCAAGCAAATATTTTCAAAACTTGCGAGCTGGCACTTCCTGACTATGCTAATTTGGCACTGAAGAAAAATAGCATAACAGATGCAGCTCAGCAAGAAATGTGGAAGCTGATAGAGAACAGACGCTCCAGAGGTAGAAAAAAAGATGACGCTTAAAAAGAGAAGTATATATAGAGGAGTGAAAAAAATTGAAATTGAAGTGAAAACATGCATGGAGGTAATTAAATTCAACTTATTTATTTTCTTTTTGCAATGTAATTATAACTAAATAGTTTTGCAAAATAAAAAATGAAAGAAAAACAGAAAAATCAAACTCAGAATTGTGGATATAGCATTCAAATTCAAAATTCACTTTTTGTTTAAGAAGTTTATCAATACTGCTTCCTTTTCTCAAGGATTGCACAAAATTTTGCACCTATATTTTAAAATCTTCAAAAAAAAAATCATGTTCAATGAAAAGCACAGTATTCAGTAGGCTATTTAGTGGATAAGTATCCATCTAAATAGCTTTTGAATATTGACCTTCAAATGTTCAATTAGAAGGGCAGTAAGAGACAACTCTCATGTTTGATTATAGATTTGATTGTTTAAGTGGTCTTACCAATGCAAAATAGGTAACAAAGATAAACATGAACATATTACAAACCCCTTCACCAAAACTAACAAGATTAGTTAGTTATAACACCCGAACAGGCTTTTTACATCTCAGGTCCTATCCTCTGGAACTCAATACCTCCTAATCTAAGAACCCTTTCAAATCTGAAAGAATTCAAAAGAGCTCTAAAGTATTATCTATTCAATCAAGCATTTCCAGAACTTTGCAACACAAATTAATCACTATCCTTCTTGTTGTAAATGTTTATGATACTTCTATGATTTATTTATGATATCTTATTTTTATGTTCTTGTATTTTATTTTTAACCAATTATGTGTAAATATTATGGATATTCCATTGTAACCCACCTCGAACCTTGATGGGTGCAGGATATAAATTCTTTTAAATAAATAAATATTCAGTATTCTTGATATTCCATTTGGTGAATTTTTTAAAATTTAAATTTAATATTATGGGACACCTATAAAAATGTAGACTTAGTATACATCAAACTACAACATATCAACCTGCTACAACTATATGGGGCAGTTTTCAGAAGGTTTTTTATGTGGAAACACTCCTTTCAAAAACTGTCCCTCCTCCAACGTGGAGACTTCTATCTGCATTGTGGGTACTTTTCCATAGGGGAAAGAGAAGAAGCCAGAGCCAGGGTACAGTTAGAGCCATCCTGGCCAGGTACTTGCAGGAAATTTATTTTTAATGTCTTGCAAGTACTTACTGGTGAGGAATTTGCACCTGCAAATTCTATAGGTACTTATGTATCTGTAATCCCTGTCTTGCCAGAAATTTTCAAAAGGAAACTCTACAGAAAGTTTCCCTTTGAAAATTAGTTTGTGGCACACAGCTAAGGTATCAATTTATTCCTCTGGAGAAAGAAAGAAGTTCCACTCAGAGCTAAAGAAGCCTTTTTTTCTGGAATCCACATCTGGGCTCCGAATCATGTCTTGTCAAGACTCCTGTCAGAGTCTTCTTGATTCTCCTGACAAATCCTAAATATTTGGTGTGGATAGGACATAAACATTCAAAATTACACTGGTAAACAAAGTTTTTGTTTCCTTCAGGCTTTTTGGTGTTCCAAATAGATTTTTTTATGCTGATAACAGATATTACTTTGAAATTTGTACATCACGTAAGGAGAAACGACCAATTTTGTGCTACAATAATTGTGAATTTTTAAAACATAATCTTGCTTACATATATTTTCTTGCTAGACAGTAGTTTTTATGATTTTTAAAATTCATGTCGTATTTTTGACAGCCATAAGCAAGGTAACATGTAACAGAGACTAACCTTTTTAAAAAATACACCAAGAAAATCTGCTTGATCATGCCAGTACTTGCTCGGGCAAGCCCTAGCTTGGCTGCAAGATTCCAACTTGTTTCCATGAAGACGCAGCCTTATATAAGCAGCAGCAATGAGTAGTCATCCTATGCATCGTCTTTGTGAATGAGCGAATTGTATCTCTAAAACTGTTGAGTTTAAAGCTTGTGGATTTAATCCATAATATATCGGACTTAGTAGTGTGTCCATCAGTGCTCGCGCATGTTCCCCAGCCCACTGATAGATGGCACATGAGGCTCCCTGGCCGCCTTGGAGGCTCAAACACACCGTACAGCAGCCATGTCACAACACCAGCTACAAGAGGTACTCCTGGGGGAATTCTGCACTACTGCAGAATGCAGAATTTGCGCAGAATTCCTCCTTCCCCACGGATTTCCTCCCACACCTCACCGATTTCCTCCCTTGCTGGTAGACTATTCAAAACCGGAAGGACAGTGGCCATCGCGGGACAGGCAGAAAATAGCAGAGGAGACCCTGGCATGCCGTGAACGGAGCGCATCCTGCGGCACACGCTCCATTCGCAGCGAAGATGAAGGCCCGGTGCACTGTTCATGGTGAAAAGGGAAGGCCCCCGTGTGCTGCGATTGGCGTGCCCCGGGCCTTCATCTTCGCCGCGAACAGAGCGTGTGCCGCGGGACGTGCTCTGTTCACGGCATGCTGGGGTCTCCACTGCTATTTTCTGCTCAAGGTGAAAATGGAAGGCCCCCCGAGTGCTGCGAATGGTGCGCCGGCCCTTCATCTTTGCCACGAACGGCATGCCAGGCCTTCATCTTCGCCGCGAATGGCGCGGGTCCTGCGGCATACCGATGAGAGAGAATGAGTGTCGAGGAGGGGAGGTGAGAGAGAGCAGTAGGGTGTGAAATACAGCATGGGGTGGGGGGATGCCGGTGAGAGAGAATGTCTGTGTGAGAGAGAAGGGGGGGGTGACAGAGATCATGGTTGGTAAGAGGGGGATGGGGAGGGTGTGAGAGAGCATGGGAGGTATGAGAGGGTGGGTGGGGGGATGCTTGAGTGTGGGTTTCAGAGAGAGGGAGCCTATATGAGGGGAGGGTGATGCCAATGAGAGAGAATGTGTGTGTGAGAGAAGAGAGGGGGTGTGGGGGATTGCGAGAGACAGCTTGGTAAATAAACTTTGCCAGCCCTGGCTTTAGCAAGTGTGCCTCCACGTCCCTTGCCCTGGGTGAAAAAAATTTTGTTTTTGCTTTTCAGCTAAGGCTTCCATACAAGAGCATATGTGCCAATAAAAAGGCTCGCCGCCCGGGTGTAGAACGGGTACAGTTGCTAATTTCATATACTTTATGAAATGTCGCTCCAATGTCGTAGTAGCTGTGACAAGTTTTGTTACATCTGTGGTGAGTTTACTCTGAAAGCACAGAAAAGGAGTATGACTGAACTTATTAAGAAGGCATACGAGTTATACTTCGGGTGCAAAATTGGTGACCAGGAAAGAGCATGGTCTCCTCATATATGTTGCGCATCTTGCGCCAGTAGTCTGCGAGCTTGGCTGAAATGTGTGCGACCATCCATGCCGTTTGCCATCCCAATGATATGGAGAGAACAGAAAGATCATATAACTGACTGTTACTTCTGCATGACAAATGTGTCAGGATACTCATCAAAGAACAGGAAGTTTATTGAGTACCCTAACCTTGCATCGGCAATGAGACTAGAGCCGCATGACGACAGTCTTCCTGTTCCAAAATTGTCAGAGGTGTGGACACTTGATGATGAGAATGAGGAGGTAGGTGATGATGGCAACTCAGGCGGAGCTGATTGGGTCAAGGCTGCAAGGATGGAATCTTTTGTCATCTGATATGAAAATTTTGATATTTCGCAGCCGTTATGAAGATTTGACAAAATATTTGAACCAAGTAGACAGTCTGACTTTTTGCTGTGACATCAATGGATTGTTTTGTGCTCTCAGATGTGACCACGACCCAACAGAATGGTGACTGTTTATTGATTCATCAATCTTAAGTTTGAAGGCTGTTTTGCTGCATAATGGCAATATCTACCCATCAATACCTGTCGGACATGCCGTTCATATGAAAGAAATGTATGAGAACATGCAGCTACTGCTGAACCACATTGAGTACTCAAGGTACAACAGGAATTTGTGCGGTGATTTGAAGATAGTTGCAATTCTACTGGGTCTGCAGCTTGGTTACACCAAGTATTGTTGCTTCCTTTGTGAGTGGGACAATCGAGCAAGAGATTCGCATTATGTCAGAAAAGTCTGGCCTCTCCTCAAGAAGTTGGTTCCAGGACAGAAGAATGTTTCACATGACCCATTGGTGGATCCAAGTAAGATATTTCTTCCACCTTTGCATATCAAACTTGGGCGGATGAAAAACTTTGTTAAGGCAATGAACAAGCAAAGTAAAGCCTTTGATTATTTGTGGCAAATGTTTCCACGCATAAATGGCACCAAGATAAAAGAAGGTGTTTTCATTGGCCCACAGATCCGAGCTGTGTTGAAGGACAGCCACTTTGATGGTCTTCTGCAAGATACAGAATGTATTGCGTGGATAGCCTTCAAGAATGTCGTTTGTAACTTTCTAGGCAACTGTAAGGCAGCAGACTATGTCCAACAGGTTGAAAATCTGCTTCAGGCATACAAATTGATGAAGTGCAACATGTCATTGAAAATACATTTTCTTCATTCCCACTTGGATTTCTTCCCAGACAACCTTGGCGCTTTAAGTGATGAACATGGTGAAAGGTTTCATCAAATCATTGTCAAAATGGAGAAATGGTATCAAGGCAAGTAGAACCCCTCCATGCTGGGTGACTATTATTGGACTCTCATATGCGAAGTGTCAGACAGTGATTACAAATGAAAATCTGTGGCAAAACATTTTTAGTTTTGTTTTCTGGTGCGAACATTGCCATTATAGCTTATGCTGCTACAGACACGTAACAATGCTTAATGTATATCGCACTTTTCTGGCAAACGGTACGTGATGCAGACATAATAAATGCATATTTGTGTTCAGCTTGTTAAAATCTACTTGTTTCACCGAAGGTTGTGGAGGAAACAGAATGTTCCCAGAAATTTGTTTACCAGTGTTATTTGATAGACAGACACACAGACATACAGACATAGCAATTTCATAAACCTTAATTTAGCTTTGCAAGTAAGATAAAAAGAGGAGCATCCTCTTGAAATGCTGGCAAAAATGAATATTTGACTATATCTGGAAGCGGAAGCCACCTAGGATTCGTAGTGATATAATGTACCAACCCACCAGTAGGGGGGGATTGGGCATCCCTAATCTACAATGGTATTGGGCGGTTGCACAGTTAAGGGCTGTTGTTATCTGGCATAAGAAACATGATCAGCCACTTTGGGTAAATATTGAACAGAATCTGGCAGGGAATATACCACTGTGGGTCATGATTTGGCAGCCTAGGGATACCTGGCCAGGAGTTGATGAACTGGCCCCTCCCACTAAGACAACTTTAGCTACTTGGGAGAAATGGTGAGTACACTTTGTTGGCACTCGTCGGTACTTTTATAGCACCACCCTCAATTATAATACAAATTTCTCTGCGGGAAGGGTACTACCGCACTATCACCCACTGATTATTAAGGGAGTTGTTCAATTGGAACATTTATGGGGCTCACAGAGGTTTCTCACCTTTCCGGAGCTTCGGGAGAAGTGGCACTTAAGCGAGCAGGACATCTTCCTGTACTTGCAATTACGTCATTTTATCATGACAGAGAATATAGGGGCTGAGCTTCAAAAGGGAAAGACAATTCTGGAACATTGGTGTAATAAAGCAGATGGCTTGTCTGGCATTATTTCTAATCTTTATGGATTAATGGGTAATGCATTGAGGCACCGGGCCCCTTATGAGAAGGCGTGGGAATGAGACTTGGGTAAATTAATTCCTCCGGAGACCTGGGATCAGATATTTCAGAACACAAAACGTGGCTCAATTTTTGCCACATTGACGGAAAATGGGTACAAGGTCCTAATGCGATGGTACTTAATGCCTGTTAGGATATAGAAGATTATATCGTCTGTTAATGCTGATTGCTGGAAAAAATGTGGGGGGCTTGGTACATATTTTCACATGTGGTGGAGTTGTCTTAAGGTGAAACAGTTCTGGGAAGAAATCCGTCAAATGGTTACTGATATTGTAGGCCTGGAGGTTCCTTTAGATCCCGACCATTTTTTGCTTAATTTGTCCCCACAAGTTCCTCACTCTCAATGTTACTTATACACCAAATTATTCTTACAGCCAGATGTGAGCTGGCTTTGTTTTGGAAACAGCCAGATCTCCCTACTAAGGCTACAGTGACAACCTGCCTCAAATGCAATTGTTCCTTTTACAAGTTAACTGCACTTAAAAATCATACTCTGGCTAAGTTTTATAGGATATGGGATCCTTATCTAACATGGAAGAATCAGTTATCTTAGGAAAGACGTGAATTGTATAGGATACCTAGTGAACGGGTTTAGCTCGTTTTGAACTGTGGACTTTGAATAATATTGTATTGCATGTACTCCGGATTTCTACAGTTGATTGTAGCATTCTCAGTCAGGGTGGGGGGGGGGGGGGGGGGGTTTATAGTGGAATGATAAACTGTTGGTTGTCAGTGGTTCAACTGTTTTGTATACTTTTCATGTGAAGACAAATAAAAACTATCAATCAAAAAAAAAAAAAAGGGCCTTGCTCCCATCATCCATACTTCGGCAATAGGTTGACTACCCTGCTTAGAGCTAGTTGCCACTTCCAGTTCCTGATCTTTGTTCCTGTGTACCTAATCTTCATTCCTGCATTCCTGGTCTTTGTCTTGGCAGTCCCTGGTTGTCTTCTCTGAGTTTCATGTCTTTGTTCCGTGGTCTGTCTTCAGTTCTTCATCTTCGACCAGTGATCAGTCTTCAGTCCTTCAGTGTCTCCTCATTCCCTCCTGTGCTGCTCCTTGCCTCCCAGCCTACTATCACATTGTCCCTCTGACAGATCTCTGGTTCTGACCTCAGCTGGCTGACACTCGACTACAACTGGACTCAATCTGCCACTGACTACCGCCTGATTCTCAACTACATCTGAACTCTGCCAGCCTCCAACCACTGACTGACTCTCGACCACTTCTGAATGCCACTAGCTCGCACCGCTGTCTGCCTCTGACTACTCCTGTGCTTAATCTGCCCCAGACCCTGGCCTGTGACTTGTCCATCTCCACAGATCTCCACCTTGTCCACAGAGGCTCGTGCCTAAGTCCTGCTGGCCCTGGAACCCAAGGGCTTAACCTAAGGGGAACGAGGGCAGGTATAGGTGAAGCTCCAGTTGGGCCTCTACCATCACCAACTCTGCCACCTGACAGTGGGGACCTGCAAGGTTCCTCCTTGCAGATTGTGCAAGCTCCATTTTGGCCCAAGGGTCCATGCCCGCAACAGGTACCTACCCACTTGAAACCTGTAGTCCATCCAAAAACAACTCCTAACCACCTCCGCTCTCAAGTCCCTCCACAAAAAAAATCAAGATCCAGAACCTCTAAAGGTGCAGCATCCAAGCCCTCTCACTTCAACCCTCCAAACAACAAATGACTACATGGTCTTAAACCACTAACTCAAAACATGGCCCTCTGGTCAACTAATACAGGATTCCAACAGGTAAATCCTTAACAACTGTAAATAAGCTAAACAAGCAATAGACTACTTAACCTAGAGTGACCTGTAACATTAATGAAAGTCTTCATTATTATTGGAATTATTCTTCATTCTTCATTATTCTTCATTATTCTTCATTATTCTTCATTCTTCATTATTCTTCATTCTTATAATTCTTCATTCTTATAATTTGTTTCATTCATACATCTCTATCCTACTATCAATCCTATGATCTTACCTTAATTCTAGTACTTCTACTTCAACCCTATGACTTAACTATTTTGCAGTTGTATGACCCCATGTTTGTTATCCCTAATTGTAAACTAATTCTACAAAAGTCCATTTTGAAGTGACTGGCTATGAAACTTAGAATATAAATAAAAATTGAAATTACATTGATATTGCTTCCTATGAGCATTTAAAGTTCTTTTATATAGATATCTGATTAGGATATTCCCTTGCAGAGAAGCAAGATGACATAATAGGAATATTTTTAATAAAATCTGAACTGCTGTGCAGACATATCTGATCCTCAAAAACTAGCCAAGCCATATTCTCAGCTCTTTTTCTAAATAGAGGCTTGTTTACCAGTATAAAATCTGCTTATATGAGGGGAGTTAATAAATAAGGTAAATTTAAGCTGTTTTGATGCTATGCTTAAATTCAGCTTATTGACTCTCTCTCTCTCATTTATAACCCTTGAGCTCTTAGCCCCCAGAACAGGGATACTAATGGTTTGGTCCATGTACCATGCATCCCTTTTAAAGATGCATTGATGGAATGAGCCACAGAGCTACAGAAAGTAGAAAGGCATAGAGATTGAGAGAGCAGTAAGGGATGAAAGGATCTAAATCTCCAGGAGGTAGAACAGGTTCCTAATATTTGTCTCCAGAAATAGGTACAGATACTAATGCAGTAGTTTGTTCTGAGTTAGAGGAGAAAATAACTACTGTGACTACCCACGTTAGAAACTTAAGAGCCAACATAGTACAAGTGAAGTGAAGAGTCTTACTTGCAATCTGTAAGTTAAAAGAAGAGAAAGTGGAAATCTGCAGCCATTGGGATCTTTGGAGGAGCATTTCAGGGAACATTTAGAAGTGTGATGATAACAGCATGGGAAGTAAATGAAGTTGAAATTCTATAGGGAGACTTCTAGATTCATACAAAAAAAAATAGCATATTACTTATTTGCACATGTTATATGGTGATAACAGTCTCCCAGTTTATTTGTTCCAAATTATATACTCCTTGTTCTATGTAATAGCATTCTTACATGCATGTTAATGTTAATATGTATAACAGTCTCCCAGTTTATTTGTATAACAGTCTCCCAGTTTATTTGTTCCAAGTTATATACTACTTGTTCTATGTAATTGCATTCTTATATGCATGTTAATGTTAAAATGTAAACCGAATTGATTTGTAACTCTGCTACATGAACTTCGGTATATAAAAATGCTAAATAAATAAATAAATAAATAAATAAATAACCAGCTGATCCAGTTCAATAGCAGGAGCTGAGAAGTGAAGAGCCATAGTGGCACTGACCTTCTCTGTTTGAACTGTGGAACAGCACTGTATATTAGAAAAAACTGTATCTAAAGATTAATGTGAATTGTGTAAAGCTTGGATACTACATACGTGAGGTGCATTTTTTGTCAGATTATCCCTATTGAATTTATGTCTGAGTAAAAGGAATTCCTTGTGTGATTCTAAAACTGACCACCTGCAAATTTTTGCTTGCATCAGTAAGGCCAAAAAGTATGTCTTTCCCCACATGGAGATGAACACTGGTACCCAAATAATACCCTTGAGAGCCAGGGGGTTACATATATTGTGCCCAGAAACTTAAAAGGTTTAAGCTGTAACATTTCTTATCTAATTGTTTATACTGACTTATAGAAAAATGAGAGCTATTTTCACTGATTGCAATTTTGAACAATTTATTTATCTCAGTGCCTATGGAGTCTCCATCTGTATCTGGTAAATAACATCTGTTTTTGCCAGATATAAAAATGAAATAGGGTTTTAGTTTCATAAGATAACAAGAGAAAATGAGGCAAAACATTACTTCACATTGTTTTTAGCAACAGTGTATTTATTGCAGTTTGTTTAACTTATTAATCTCTTCATTAGTTTCTCTGTTATTTGTATTATATACTTCATTTTCATTGTTATTTTTCTCCATTTTTTCCCTCTTTATCATTCCCCCTGGATGGCATGCCATAACTGACCTTGATGAATATAGGACATTTTTTGTGAGATGAAACAGCATTCAAGTAGTCTGTAGGGGGAGGGAACAGGGCAGTGGGAATCCCATGCTATGCTGCAGTTAGCTAACCTTCAGTGCTGTTGTATGGTCATCAGGCATATCTGAAGTAGTAACAACTATCTTTCATCCATCCCCTGAGTTGGGAGGGTAAACCTGTTGCAATCCTGCACTCTTCCAGCTCAATTGACAGGTGATTAATGGGGCTGGCTCACTCTACTTTTTCAGCCAGGTTTCCTATGAGGAAACTGCCCTTATTAAATCATCATGCCTCCCTGTCTACCCTTCCTCCCAATGCATCCCACTTCTGAATTTACTCATATCCAGCTAAGTACCTGATTCACTAAAGGGAAATTTTAAGACCCACACGTGGGCATCCATGTGCGCATAGTTCCAGGCACATGCACACAGATGCACCAATTTTATAACATGTGTGCGCCCACATGCGCATGTTATGAAATCTGCTACCCTCGCACACATTAGTGCCTGATTTTATATCAGTGCGTTCATGTGCGAATGCCGACTCGTGCACGTTAGAGAGGGGGCAATTTTATATCATGCGCACGGCGATGGACTGGATCTTCTCCCAGTTCTCTCCCTGACCGCTCCAATAAAGGAGCAGATTTGGAGGGAACTTCCTAAACCCCCTACCTAACCTGCCTCCCTTTTCCCCTATCTGCCCTGACCCCCTAAAACTCTGCTAACCTTTTTAAAAATTGTTTTAAAATTTACTTGCTCTCCGGAGCAGTAGCAGGTCGACTGCCGCCCATGCCATGCCCCTTTTTGCTCAGAAGCAGGTCTAAAGTTATCCATCCTCATAAGGCCATATAATTTTAGATTTGACCAGATATATTAAAAAAAAAAGAATATATCCAGTGAAGTTAGTTTCATAAATAAATAAATAAATATTGTGGCCTGTCCCCCACCTCCCTCCCATCCCAGTTGCAAAGGCCCTACGGGTCCGAACTAGCCACCCCCCCAAAAAAAAACAGCCCATTTAATGTAAATAAAAAATGTATTTACACTGGGAGTCCCCCTCCCCTCTCCCACCCCCTGTTCCAACTTCCCCTTATTTGGGGAAATGGTAAAATTCATGACCTGAAGATTCCCACTTTGCCATCCCAACCTTTTTCCTTCTCCCCTTCCCCCCAGACCCTATACTTTTATTTCCAATTGGGTCTCCGGATCGCAGCAGCCTGCTACTGCGTTCTGGGACCGGTGCTTCTAAGGACATTTCTGCAAGGAAACTAACAACTGGATATATTGCTTTTTAAATATATCTGGTCCAGTCTAAAGTTATATGGCTAACCATAACCAAATAACTTTAGACATAACCGGCAATATTCAGAAGAATGTCCGGCTATGTTTAAAGTTCTCCGGCTATAGTTAGTCAGATAACTTTAATCAGGGATAGTCAGTGAAATCTTTATCCCACTGCATATGGACTCCAATATTATCAGACTGTTGTCAGAAGACTCACTCTTATCCAAGAAATCCTTTGATCTATCTTCTCCAAAATGTCTATGTTGACGAAATAAAATTCAGTATAGTCAGTGAACCGGTATCTTTTTCCTGCAATGTTTATCCACAATTTTGCAAACAATAATGTAACCCGCTGTTGGGGAACATAAAATAAGAAAGATCTTCTGTTTATTTGTGAGCTGAGCACCAGTCTCTATATGGGATCAAAAATACCCAAAAATAGTCGAGCAGATGGTGCAGTGGACCTGGCTCAGAGGCAAGGGCTGTATTTACTATGCTGAACAGGGAAAGCTCTTCCCAGTCTGTGACTTCCCTCTGACTGCTCCCACAACTAATAACAGCCTCAGTTGAACTCATGCCTTGGGAAAAAGGAGAATCTCACTCCAAAAGATATCTTCAAACAAAACTTTTTATTTTACAATTCGGAGGTTACTAGCAGACAGAGTAAAACTAGTAAAAAAAAAAAAAATACAGCTTTCTCAGGGTACAAAGGTTTCTCACAGCATTAGTAGCAGCAAAAACAACAAAACATACTTCCTCCAAAAGCATAGAATCAGCTCCTTTCTTTTCTTCTCCTTCAGCAAATGGATTAGCCCTTAATCCATCCTTTTTATATCAAAACTATAGCATTTAGTACTCACAAAATCCTTTTTCATCTTCTTCCCTGGTCACAGGAATGGAGTTCCTTACTCATAAAATCCACAAATCCTCCCAAATGGCTCAAAAGCACTGCCCAGGAGGCCAATATGAGTTTCCTTGAGCCATGGTCTTGCCAAGCACTGGCAGTGACTGCAAGGAAGGAGAGAGAAGCTTGACTTCACTTCAGCTTGATTGAGCTCCATGGAAAAAAAGAAGGTAGATTCCTACTCTAAGCTTCCTCTTATATATTACACATACATAATCCCTCTACACAGCACCACTTAAAAATATATTCAAATCCCTTGATAAACCTTTGCCATAATGATACATTATTCAATCCCAAAAGTTGAGGCTAAGGGGTAGATTTTCAAAGGGGTACGTGTGTAAGATACGCGTGTACCCCCGAAAACCTACCCCAAACCCCCCCTGCACGTGCCGAGCCTATTTTGCATAGGCTCGGCGGCACGCGCAAGCCCCGGGATGCGCGTGCCGGGAGTGACGCGGCGTTTCAGGGGCGTGTCGGGAGTGACGCAGTGTTTCGGGGGCGTGGTTCTGGCCCGGGGGTGTTCCGGGGGCGTGACAGTGGCCCCTGGAACAGCCCCCGGACTGGAACATGGAGCGCGGCAGCCGGCCCGGTGCGCGCAAAGTTACACCTGCTTTGAGCAGGCGTTACTTTCGTGATAGAGGTAGGGGGGAGGTTTAGATAGGGCCGGGGGGGTGGGTTAGGTAGGGGAAGGGAGGGGAAGGTGGGGGGAGTGCGAAGGAAAGTTCCCTCCGATGCCGCTCCGATTTTGGAGCGGCCTCAGAGGGAACGGAGGTAGGCTGTGTGGCTCGGCACGCGCAGGCTGCCGATTTTGGGCAGCCTTGCGCGCGCCGTCCCCGGATTTTAATGGATACGCGTGGCTACGCGCGTATCTATTGAAATCCCGCGTACTCTTGTTCGCGCCTGGTACGTGAACAAAAGTACGCGTGTGCGCAGATTTATAAAATCTGCCCCTAAGTGTATTCCCCCTTCAGAACTTCTTCAAGGGCCCATTTCTGTTGACCAGGCTCATCAGAATAACATTACAGTCTCAGGTTTGAGTAAAGAGAAATCTTGTTTGTTATAATTTTCCAAAATCTTATTTATGTTACTGATGGTACATCTGAGAATAAGTAAACACTAGAATCCTGATATAACAACCTTTTTCCTTCACTAAAGACATTATTAAATTTTTAAAAGAGTGTGTGTGGGGAGGAACCAAGATGGCCACATGTTGTCATGACTCTGAAGAGTGGCTTCTTATTTTCAATTCTCTTCAATTTTTTTGATTATTCTCTCATGGGGAAACACAAAGTTTGGGCTCGTACCTTTCCTCAGTTATTGTCAAATTTACATCCACCTGGCCTCATAGATGAATTTGTCCTCAAAACGAGAGTTATTCATCCTCCATCATGCTTTGGTAGGCAAAAGTACAGATATGAAACTTTGGTGGTTGGTTTACAAATGTATTTCTGCTTGTGCCAATCACTGCACAATAATTAACCTTCCTATGCAGCCCAAACTGATAGATTTCACCATCACCAAACTTTTAAGAGACTACCTCGAAGAAACCAAAAGTCTAGATCAAGCCCAATCTGGTACCATACAGGACACAGTACAGAACAATTCTCATCTCTTTCACTGACAGCATGAAACAAATAATGGATCAAAGAGGATCAGGACTGGAGGCACTATACAGCCATCATCTCTGCAGCAGACCATGCGGATTTGCCGTCAATGGAAGCCTTGTCAGTTGGTAACAGCATCTACTTTTACTTATCTTCTCTATTTCATAATATTTCATTCCCAGCTGACTAACAGGTATATTTTTAAATCCCTGTGCACGTAAATCCCGGGGTTTATGCACGTGGCTGGGTCTTAAGCATGCCGGGTGAATTTTCAAATGGGCCCGGCCATACGCATAAACCCCAGTACGCGAATAAGTATCGGGGCATGAAAATGGGGCGGGGAGGGGACAGGAAGGGGCGGGGCTGGAAGTAGCCGGTACAGCAGCCATTTGCCGCTGAGCTGGGGAAGTGCGTGCCGGCAGTTGGCCAGTGTGCACAAGTTGCTTCTGCTCCAACAGGTAGGGTGGTAGGGAAGTTTCCTCTCAGTCCGCTCCTTAATTGGAGCGGACTGGGAGGGAGCTCAGGGAGGCTCAATTGCATCACCGTGTGTAATTATAAAATTGGCCCCTCTGCGCGTGCCGCACACACATTCGTACATGGCATGGGATTTGATAAGTTTGGCTGTATGCTTATTATCTTTATCATTATTGCATCTGTTTTATTGTGTATTGTTCCTGGTGTCAGCCAATAAAAAGTTTCAATTTAAAAAAAGAGTATGAGGTCTGCTGATTCTCCTTGACCAATCAACTGCATTCAACACAATCTAACCACTAAATCTTGCTGACCAGACTGGCCAACCTAGGCATCTGTTGTGCTAAGTTGGTTTAAATTCTTCCTAACTGAAAGATCCCAGAATATAATCTGGAATACAACATCCGCCAAATCCTGGTCCCTATGATGAGGTATACCCCGAGGGATCTACATTCTTACCCATTAACAGCCCAATTTTAAAACCCACATGGCATAAAATCCAGGGGTTTCGTGCATAGCTAGGCCTTGCGCTTGAAGCACACATTTTATAATGGGCACGGCCACGCATGTAACCCTCAGAATGTGCAGAAGTACTGAACAGTTCAAAAGGGGCAGGCTGGGGAGTGTGGTCTGGGGAGGGGCAGGATGGGGGCCAACCTGGAGAGCAGCCATTAGGCCCTGTCCGGGGAAGCATGCACAGGCAGCCAGCCAGCATGTGGAAGATACTTCTGCTCTGGAGGAGCAGTAAGTATTGAAACAAAAATATTTGGATAGATAGACAGGGTTTAAGGGTTGGGTTAGAGAGGGGAAAGGGGAAGAAGGTTAGATGGGGGTTAGGGAACTGGGAAAATGGCAGATCATGTCACCATGGGTAATTTATAAAATAACCCCCTGCACACGGAAGAGTCCACTCTCCCACACATGCATGTGCGGATTATAAAATCCAGCACGTATGTACGTGCAGATATCATATTTTATAACATACATGTGCTGACATGCACATGTTATAAAATAGCCGTATACATGTGCGCTAGCAGGGAACCATGCGCGCATGGACGCCTGCGCTGAGTTTTTAAAATCTAGCCCTATATTCCCTCTCATTAGAACATAAAATCTTTTGAAGTAAAAATATATAGCAATGTGCTTGATATCCTACTCCTCCTCCCTCAGTCATAGGCCTGGAATGGAATAGCAACATACCTCGATCAACGCTTCACGACAGTAACAACATGGATGATTACTAAATGACTTCAGTTAAAAATAAAAATATAAAGGTAACACCCCCATGGCCTGACGAAGCCCCCTTCCCAATCTGGAAGACCACAACCTGTGACTGCAACAAGAAGTGTTGCAAGCTTAAGAATCACTCTCATCTTGGTCATGACCATGGAAAGTCAAGTAGCAGCAGTAACTAAAATATTTCTGTCATCTCCATATGTGAAACAACTAAGCACCTTTCTACAAACAACCAAACTCAAAACTGTTATGCAAGTGGTGATTCTTACACCTATGGATTAGTGCAAACTACACCTATGGATTAGCCAAACTACACTTATGGATTAGCCAAACTACAGACACTCCAGAATGCCTCCACCAGAAGAAACAAGGCCCAGCGGGCCTGACGGGGATTTAGAAGCTGATCCTCTTTGAGGTGCTCTAAGTTCATGTGATCTGTGAATATAGTGTATTTGTACTGCTCCCCCTCCAACCAGGGGTGGCATTCCTGAAGAGCTAACTTCACTGCTAGTAGTTCAAGATCGCCAACTGTGTAGCGTTGTTCTGTGGGGGTGAACTTGTGTGAATAGAAGAAGCAAGGAATTAACTTGCCCGTGGGCGAGTGTTGACTTAGGACAGACCCGGCTCTGATTGCTGAGGCATCTACCTCTACTACAAACAGGTGTTTGGGATCCAGATGATGGCGACACGGACCGGAGCTGAAGGCATCCTTGAGCCTCTGGAAGGCCGTGATGGCTCTAATTGTCCAAACTCAGGTATTGGCCCCCTTCTTAGTCATCGCTGTAAGTGGGGCAACCATGGAGGAGTATTTGGCAGTGAAGCTTCAATAATAGTTAGTGAAGCCTAGGAACCGTTGCAAGGCTCAAAGCCCGACTGGCTGGGGCCAGTCACGTATTCCTTAGACTTTCTCCGGGTCCATGGAAAAGCCATGTTTAGATATTATATATCCTAGGAAAGGTAGAAGAGTGCACTCAAACAAACATTTCTCTAAGTTAGTGTACAGGTGATTCTCTCTTAATCGTTGAAGGACAGTATGAACATGTGGCTTTTGATGTCCTTGGAGAATATCAGAATGTCATCAAGGTAGATGATGACAAACTTGTACAGGAGGTCCCTGAAGATCTCATTCATGAGATGCTGAAAGACGGCTGGGGTATTACATAACCCGAAGGGCATGACTACGTATTCATAATGGCCAACCCTAGTATTAAATGCTGTATTCCAGATGTCATCAGGTTGGATACGTACTAAATTGTACGCACCTCTCAAATCCAACTTGGAAAATACTCTGGCACCTTCAAGGTGGTCAAATAATTCACTGATAAGGGGTAGTGGGTAATGGTCCTTGCGTGTTATAGCACTGAGTGCCCGATAGTCAATGCAAGGACGAAGTCAACCATCTTTTTTCTTTACAAAGAAGAACCCCGCTCCTGTGGGTGAATCGGATGGTCTGATAAACCCCTTCTCCAAGTTTTCCTTTATGTACTCCGACATAGCCTGAGTCTCAGGCTGTGACAAGGGATAGGTTCTGCCTTTGGGAGGTGTCGTGCCCAGCAGAAGTTCAATGGGACAGTTGAACTTACGTAACGGAGGCAAAGTGTCTGCTTTCTGTTTCGAGAATATATCACTGAATTCTGCTTACTGTGGAGGCAGACCAGCAAGTGTTGTAGACTTCAAAACCGGTATCACGGGAGACACCAACCGGAAACAAGTAGCTTGGCATTTCGGACCCCACTGTATCAGCTGCAGGGATTGCCAATCGAACTGGGGTTCGTGAATCTGGAGCCAAGGCAACCCCAGAATTACCGGATACGTTGAGCATTTCAACACGTAGAAGGATGTTTCTTCTTTACGGAGGGTACCCACTGAAAGGTGAATAGCCACGGTCTGAGGGGTAATTAGACCGGGAAGATGTTCTCCTTGAATGGAGGCAATACAAAGATTCACCTCCAACGGTTGAAGGGATATTCCCAGGAGTTTGACGATATCGTCCATAATGAAACTGCCACTCGCTCTGCTATCGATGACAGCAGTGGTGGCGAACATGTGGGCCTTGATGCCCAGGGATACTGGGAGCAAAATTTGAAGGCCAGAAACAGTTGCAGCCAAGCTCGGGACCCCCGCCAGGCTCAGGCGTTGCAGTTTCCTGGACGGACCGGGCAGAACTGCAGACGATGTCCAGAGGTGCCACAGTAAAGACAAAGCCCTTCTTTTCTACGGCGGAGATGTTCTGTGGGAGACAAACTTCCCCAGTTCACCTCCATAGGTTCCACCATGGAGGAAGGTGGTGGTGCTATGTTCCTTGCAGGAGTGCAGGATGCACTTGCAGGGCATACTGGAGAAGAGCGTGGAATATTTACTTCTAGGCGTCTTTGCAGAGGCGATGATCCATCCTTCCGGCAAGGGAGATCAGGTCCTCTAGAGACATGGGAGTCTCACGGATGGAGAGATCATCCTTTAGAGCAGACGAGAGTCCATCTAGGAAGATGGCTTGCAGGCAATCCTCTTGCCACCCAAGTTCTGTGGCTAAGGTTTGGAACTCCACTGTGTATTCAGAGAGGGTCCTTGACCCTTGATGAAGATGGAATAGATTATGACTGGCTATAGCCATCTGACCAGGATCTCCAAAGGTCTGCTTGACGAGAGCAATGAAGTCAGACATCTTGGAGAGGATGAGATCAGAACATTCCCATAAGGGAGAGGCCATTGTCAGAGCCTTCCCTTCCAACCAGGACAGGATGATGGTGACCTTAGTGATCTCCTTCAAATACAAGGAGGGTTGGAGAGCAAATTGCATAAAGCACAGATTAAGGAAGCCACGGCAGGAGCGTGGATCCCCATTGTATCTAGGAGGTTCAGGAAGTGCCAGAGTTGCTCTAGGAAGCATAGTGGCTGGGAGTCCCACAGGATTGGCCATAGCAGTCTCTTGTAGCTGGGAGCGTAGCTCCTCTACTGAAGAAGCCAGCATCTCCAGCGCTTGGTGATGTTGCTTTACTGTAGCAGCCAGTCCTGGTAGGGCCCTGGAGGCGGGAGACTCTGCCAAGTCCATGGCCTTGGCAATTTGTTGCGCTCAGGGGTGGACCCTTATCCTGTGGTAGTACAGGGACTATCCACAGGGGGCAGAGAACGGAAGGAGACAGAGGCAGAGTAGAACTTCACCACTGGAAGCCCGAGGTCCGCCTGAGAGGAGCCCGTAGGGACCCAGGCAACTTGGACTTAGGTGGGCCTCGCAGGGTCTCCTGGGAGAGTATAAGTCCAGCGTGCCCACATATGCTAGAGGAGCGCTATCAGGTTCGAGGCTGGAAATAGGTTGGAAGAGAACGAACCAGAATAGAGATGGCAATGACAAGGCTAGGGATAGCGCCAGAATCAAGCAATCAAGCAATCAGGCAAGCAAGTTCAGAAGTCAGTCCGAGGAATGGTCAATGAAGCAAGGGTCAAGATCCAGAGGTCAGGAAAGGTCAAAGAGCAAGCTGAGGTCTTGGGCAGGCGGTAGGCAAGCAGGGAGGTCAGGAACAAGCTGAGGTCTTGGGCAGGCGGCAGGCAGGCAGGTCAGGAAAAAGCTGAGATCTTGGGCAGGCAGCAGGCAGGCAGGAGGGTCAGGAACAAGCTGAGGTCTTGGGCAGGTGGCAGGCAGGCAGGCAGGTCAGGAACAAGCTAAGGTCTTTACCAGAAGGACAGTCTGAGGTAAGACCGGGGAGATAAACAACGAACACTGGAACAAGCAGGGCTAGGAAGCAAAAACAAGCAGGAACGGAACTGGAACAGAAGGATCCTGGAATGAGACTAGGAACAAGCAAGCAGGAACACAAGCAAGGGCAATCTCAGGAACAAACCGACCCGATTGCCAAGGCAAGGAAGTGAGGCCAGGAACTTCCTTTAACATGAGTTCAATCAGGGTGCACCACGGAACTAGGCCCCGCCCTGGAACCTACATCAGGGCGGCTGGTCCAAGCGTGCAAGGGCGTGGCTAGCTGCTGCGACGCCGAGGCCCGGCGTGAGGCCTGGCGTGCAGCCGAAGGCCCGGTGACCGCCGCCGCCGCGGGACGCCGGGGCCTAGCTGGACTTGCAAGGGCCATGAGGGAGACAGGACCAGGACCCACTGTGGAACCCCGAAGGTGAGCGGTCCTGTGCGTGGGACGACGGCGGGTGGGGCTCATAACACCACCTTTCTATTCTTATTACAGTAGCTTCCATTCTTCTCTTGTATTAAATTTAAAATGCTATCTCTTATAGTCAAGGCACTGAAAGGTATTGGTCCTACAGATTTGATGGAGAAAGTAACCTACTTGAAACATGCAATCCATCCAAAAACAACTCTTGACCATCCCCTCTCTCAATTCCCCACCCAAAAAGTTAGTTTGGCTGGAATCCATAAACAGCTTTTAACAAAGTAAGGAATAGCCACTACTTATTACTGCACAGTAGCAGCATGGGTTCTTTTTACTGTCTGGGATCATGCCGGTGCTTATGATTTGGATTGGCCTGTGTTGAAAACAGAATACTGGGCTTGATGAACCCTTGATCTGACCCAGTATACTATTTCTAATTTTCTTATATTCTCAAATTGTTCCATCTATGCTCACAGTAAATTTGTTATTAGACGTGGATAGTAGCTATCTTTTGAAGCTCTTTTTCCATAATATAAAATTGTCCTTTATCAGTAAGAGAATACGCATGTTTCCTCATGTAGTGAACATAGCTCAATTTAAGAGAAAACATTTTTTTGAAGATGAGATCAGGTGTCCTACAGCTATGGGCACTATTTTGGTTGAATTTTCCATATAATTCTGTGGTGAAGTTCAGAGGAGTAAAGTATATTTTCATTGATCTATCTCAGGGCAGGATTCATCATTCCTCATGGAATGATGAATCCCGAGAAAAGGGGGAGGGGGCAAAGGGGGGAGTTGGCCTGCAAAAGGCCGCAGCCATTCGCACCGCAGCCTTTCACACAAATAGCGCCACCGTAAAAGGTGGTGCTATTCGCTTGCTACCGCCGGCGAGAATGTTCCTCACCTTATCGTTGGCAGCGATGCCGTGGCCGACTCCTCCCCCTCCCCGCCCCGACTCCTCCCCTCTAGACGATTTACATCCTATTGCATGTGAAAAGACCCTTTTCGCGTTCGATAGGGGTTTATCGCATACGTTAGGGCCTTATCGCTTGCAATAAGGTCCTAACGCACGTGATAAACCTTTAGAATATAACCCCCATCAGTTTGCTATGTTTATTAAAGAGAGGGCCAGATTGGCTTTCTGATTCACCCTGTCCAAGAGCTACCTCATCCTGGAGATTGATTCACGCAGATTTAGAATAAGATGACTGACTACTGTTTGCTTAATTTTGTTTTGGCCTATATGATTATATTTGTCCTCTTTCATAGCGCATGTGATGATAGCTATTAGATTCACTCCATGTTGGATGCGCATTGAATATGCGCTATTTCCCTTATTGCATCAGGGGATTGATTAGCACCTATTCTACCCGCATCCGACAGCATGTTAACAGTGCGTTCGGCTCAGCGCACTATATTGCATCAGTCCCTTAGAAAGGTGTGCAATGTATGAGAACTGGGCAATTAGGGTCCAAAACTTGACATATGATCTTTTGGATCAACACCAGGGTTCTCTCCCCTATATAATTAGAATACAAAAGGCCCTCTAGGTGTCTTAGGGTCTCCATTACTAGGCCAGATCTGTAAAGTGTAATGCTGTGGAACAGAATAAACCCTATTCATGATTGGCTCCATGAGGTGATGATGTTATGAGAATGTGTTGCAAGGAATGTGTTGCAAGGAAATGTGTTGCAAAGAATAATGTATTGATTAGCTATGTATGTGTAATGAAAAATTAAAAGTTTATAACAAGCTGCCTGTGTAGGAAGGGGCAGAGTACCTGAATGTTTAGATTTTACTGCTAGAGCTGTACTTTTTGCAATAAAACCACATAAAAGAGGAAGTTTTGTTTCATATCAGATTCTGCTACTTTAACAGTTGCTCCTGGAGACAGTAATCTGTCATCTGATTGTCAGCTCTTATGCTGGTCAGATTCTATTTGAAAGGAAATAAGGTCCCTGGTTCAATCCCAGATTTTGGCACATCTGCTATTTTTACACACGCAGCTTTTAAAAATTGATCTGATACTGGGGCTACTGTAAAAAGCTGCTATAGACCTGCCGTGGGTATGTGTGTATGGTATTATATGCATTTTCCTGTGCTAATTTTATGTGCATATCTGGGGCTAATGTAAAAAGCTGCTACAGACTTGCCGTGGGTATGTGTGTATGGTATTATGTGCATTTTCCTGTGCTAATTTTATGTGCATATGTAATAATGTGATTAGGGTGGGAAAAACATGCACAGAAACCCACTAAAAATCTGTGGCTGTTTTAGCGTGAGTCCATGCTAATGCCATGCAAAGGAAGCAATTAAGCATTCATGGGCAATGCAGAGAGCCACGCTGGCATTAGTGCAGGTTTTTTAAAGTGGATTTTTAGCACCTGGGTCAGGGCAGGAGTTAAGTGTAAGCACCTGTCTGGAGGTCGAAAGATTAAGCGGCAGAAGCCAGAAGAGAAGTTGGAGAGGGAACAGGCACATGTCAGAAATACTGAATGCTTTTGTAGCCTCTTCCCCCGGTCACCGGCATCCACCATTATGGTGACAGATCATGAAGGGCTTAGACGTTGCTCTACCCACCTTCAGCCCCACTCCCAGACCACTTACTCATTACTGTTTTAAAGACTTTCAATCGAGAATCAATTACGGGTCACCACATTAATGTGGGTTTGTGTGCGCTTTATTGCATAGGGCTTTCACTGCACAATTTAGCATGCATATCTATACAGATGTTTGTTTTGCATGGAGTTTTTCCACATATCTCATTTGTATGCTATCCCCTTATTACATCCTGTGGAGCCACCTGCTTTTGCCGTGTTCACTAAAAAAACTACAAGCAGACAACTAGCGTCGATTTCACGCTTGCCTGAAGAGCCAGGTTTTTAACCTTTTTTTGAACTCTGGTAGATTGGGTTCGAGTTGTAGGTCTGGTGGGAGCGCATTCCATTGGTGTGGTCCCGCAGTGGAGAGTGCTCTTTTTCTTAGTGTTGATTTGGCAGGAGCTGCAGCTAATGTGCCTTTGTAGGTGCTTCTGATGGGTCTGGAAGATAAGTGTGGACGAAGTTGGGTTTGTAGAGATATAGGTGCGACGTTATGAATTGCTTTATGAATGATGGTTAATGTTTTATATAGGATTCTCTGTTTGATGGGTAGCCAGTGGAGGTTGCTCAAGATGGGGGTAATATGGTCTCTTCTCTTAGTGTTAGTTAGGATTCTGGCTGCGGCATTTTGTACTATCTGTAGGGGTTTGATGCTGTTGGAGGGGAGGCCAAGTAAGATTGAGTTGCAGTAATCAAGTTTCGAAAAAATAATGGATTGAAGAATGAAGCGAAAGTCATTGAAGTGAAGGAGTGGCTTTAGTTTCTTTAGGACCTGTAGTTTAAAGAAGCAATCCCTGGTGGTTGTGTTTATGAATTTTTTTAGGTTAAGTTGGTTGTCAAGCCATGCTCCTAGATTCCTGACGTCAGCAAAGAGCTCCATGTTTAAAGATGTGGTTTGTGTCAGGCTAGGTGTGTGGGTGTTCGGGTTGTGTGAAATCAGTAGCAACTCTGTTTTGCTGGAGTTTAGAATCAGGTTCAGGCTGGAGAGTAGTTGTTTAATTGGTTGAAGACAATTCTCCCAGTAGGCGAAGGTTTTTTGAATAGATTCTGTGATGGGGATGAGGATCTGGATGTCGTCTGCATAGAGGTAATGAGTAAGTTTGAGTTGTGATAGCAGATGGCAGAGGGGGAGGAGGTAGACGTTGAACAGGGTGGGAGAGAGGGAAGAACCTTGAGGTACGCCTTGGTCTGATAGGATGGGGTCAGATTCCTTGTTATTAATTCTGACCTTGTAAAACCTGTTTGATAGGAATGATTTGAACCAACTGAGAGCTGTGCCTTTTATTCCTATGTTTGATAGTTGTTCTAGGAGTTGTGAGTGATTTACCGTGTCGAACGCTGAGGATAGGTCTAGTAGGACCAGTAAGAATGACTGTTTTTTCTCCAGGTTCAAAAGTAAATTATCAGTGAGAGAAAGCAAAAGTGACTCTGTGCTTAGTGATTTTCGAAAACCATATTGTGCAGGGGAAAGAATGTTGTGCTCCTCAAGATATTCGGAAAGTTGTTTATTTACGGCTTTTTCCATCAGTTTGGAGATCAGGGGCAGGTTTGCAATGGGTCTGAAGTTAGCTGGGTCCGTTAGTGATGCAGTTGGTTTTTTCAGTAGGGGTTTGATGATTGCAAGTTTTAGTTGATTAGGAACTGTGCCCATGGCTTATTAATGACAAAACATGCATATGTGAAATTTTTTGAGAAAAAAAACATGACAAAATTAAACATAAACTGACAGATATAAATGGAAGTAAATTAGGGAAAAAGGAAACTTTAATATATTAAATGACAATAGATTTCTAAAAAATATAAAATGACAATAGATTTCTAAAAAATACAATACATTTATAAAATCAGGAACATGCACTGGCATAGATATAAACGTAAGGGAAAAAGAAAAAAAAAAGGGTACCTTGTGACTTAGAATGATCACAAATAGGTACTGCATATAAATCATAAAATAAAGGTTTTTCCTGTTGGTTGGTAAAAACTGTTTATAGTTTGTTCGCAATGTTTCACTGCTATTGTTCTTGAAACTGAAGTAACTTTGACACCTCATTCCACTGTAATATATACATAGACTTAATGTGCCTAAAGAATAAATATCTTTTAACTCTTATTTTTAAGTGCGTTCTTAAATGAAAAAAGTGGTATAACTGATAGCGTATAAAATAAAGATTGCAGTCTCCGTATAAAAGATTAAGTAAATATTTTTGATATTGCTTGAATATTCATTATCTTGTAAACATTTTCCTTCGAACTTAGTCATATAGAAGTTTGCTGCAGCAGAGCCATAGCAGTATCCATGGCCACACCTTTTGATTGTAAAAAGTAATCTTTCTCAAATTAAAAAACAAAATTGTCAAAGCTATTTTAGCTAATTCCATAATTAGATATGTTGGTACATGATTGTGCAATGTTCTTAAGTGGAAAATTTCTTCAGCAATCATAAGTGCTTCAATCTGCGGTATGTTACTGTATAACAATTCTATATCTAAGCTAACCAACAGAATATCTTCATCTGTGATATATAGAACTTCTAATGTAGTGATTATATCAGTGAAGTCCCTTATGTAAGAGGGGATCTTGGGCACAAATGGTCTGAGGAAATGATCAATGAAGATGGAAAGAAGTTCAAGGAGGGAACTGGTTGCTGAAATAATGTGCCTGCCTGGTAGGGATGTTAATGATTTATATTTTTTTAGCAATATGCCAAAGAATATGCCCAGAATATGCCCAGAAGCAGGCAGAGCTCTGGAGTCTCAATATGCGGAAGAGATGATGGTGCAAGGAAGAGGGATTCAGTTTTGTAAGGACTGGGGAACCTTTTGGGGAAGGGGGAGTCTCTTCTGAAGGGATGGGCTCCACCTTAACCAGGATGGAACCAGACTGCTGGAGCTAACCTTTAAAAAGGAGATAAAGCAGCTTTTAAACTAGAACAAAGGGGAAAGCCGACAGTCGCTCAGCAGCGCATGGTTCGGAGGGAGGTATCTTCAAAGGATACTAATGATGGATTAGAATTAGGCCATCCCGGCAGTGAGGTTCCAATAATAAGAAAAGTAGTCGGAGTGCCTGTAACTAAAAACTCACCTGAGCTAAACTCTAACTTATCCCTATCAATTAAAAAGCAGAATGAAAATACAAACAAAAAACAAACTTTGAAATGTTTGTATGCTAATACCAGAAGTTTAAGAAGTAAGATGGGAGAATTAGAATGTATAGCAGTGAATGATGACATAGACTTAATTGGCATCTCAGAGACAAGGTGAAAGGAGGATAACCAATGGGACAGTGCTATATCGGGGTACAAATTATATCGCAATGACAGAAAGGAGCACCCGGGGGGCGGTGTAGAGCATTATGTCCGGGATGGCATAGAGTCCAACAGGATAAACATCCTGCATAAGACTAAATGCACAATCGAATCTTTATGGGTAGAAAAGGTGGACTGACCAGGAGGAGAGAGGTTTTCTGTGCTTTGTAGTAAAGATGACCTAAGAAGTAGATCTTTGAGATTGGCAAATTTTGCTAATTTTTGGAAGGGAAAACCCCATTATCTGGAAGGGCTGGACTGAGTTTTTCTTTTTGCCTTTGCTCATAAACAACAGTAAAGGTAACATATAGTAATATAGTAATGACAGCAATAAAAGACCAAATGGTCCATCCAGTTTGCCCAGAGAGATTCTTATGGTAGTATCTGTCGCATTGTGCAGGGTATCCCCATGTTTCTCTTAAGGGTAGCAACTGTCTCTCTGTGAGTTATCCCTAAGCCTTATCATAACCCATAAAAATATACTTCTAGCAATATTTTTACTGAGTGATGAGCATTCTTGAAAATTCAGACAGTGCTACTTGACATGCTTTGCTTATGGAATTGGCCTTAGAAGAAGTCCTGTGCTTTTTCCCTTATGTCTGCGTAACAGTACCCTAGACCAGTGGTTCTCAACCTTTTTCCCATCATGACACACCTGACAGACCATGCTCACATATGTGACACACTGCTCATTACAATTCGAAATGCAAAATAAAGGCCCAGTAAAATAAAGGCGAAAATGCAAAATAAAGGCCCAGTATTATTTTAATTGTTAAGAATGACACAAGGGAAAGAATCATATACTATCTGAACAGAAATTGCATAAATAGTAAACATCTCACAGTAAAACAGCACCAATTTCCAGTACTCAAACAGGAAATACCTTACTTAAGAAAAGGCAACACTGAAAATATTACACCAGGCCTTAAGACATTAATACACCTCCTATTAGGAAAACGGAACAAGCCAGGCTACTATAGAGCCCTACACAGAAACTACATGCCAGAAGAAAACCTCACCTGAATTACATGTGCTGACCCTCACCTAACAAAGAATAAAGAGACCAAAATGCATAACTAGAAGCATGCAGACAAAAACTGAATTGGAAACTGCAACAAGCCAGGGTCTCTGAATGCAGTGTAACAAAAGAAAAAGGGAAACATCACCAGTCCTTCTAAAACAAATCAAGAAATATAAAATCAATATCAGCAAAACCATACTAACAAAATTCCAGTGCATATCCTTCTCGTATCACTTCCAGGACCCACTGGTCTGATGTGATCTTGACCCACCTCTGAGAAAAAGAGAGAGAGGCATCCCTTTATCTCTTGTTCCCAAAGGTAGGTTGGCAAACCTTCATTGGGAAGCTCGGGAAGGTCTATCACCCAAGCTCACTCCGAGACAGCCCACCTAGGATGAAAGGACTGAGATCTACTGAAAGACCAAGTCCTCTGAAAGGTCATCCCTCTGTAAGGACGAAACCACTTGGAACTCTGGAGACGACACTCATGCCAAAGGGGTACTGCAATTGCTTCTTATCCTCTGGCAAGAGGATAAGAAGCCTCTTGCCAGAGGTTGCTGTCCCCGCTTGCTGTCCAGTTTCTCTAACTCGCTCCCAAACAAGAGTGAGCCTTTAAAGTGCATCTTTGTGAGATTAGCTTCGCAGGCTGCATCAGTTGACCAATTTCACAACTGGGAGGCTGGGGTCACTGCAGGACTATATATACTGTGACATCAACTTGTTCCGTCTCCATCTGCTAGCAGGGGAGTATAACCTACTGGTCCTGAGTCTATCTGTCTACACGCTGGGAAACTAGATTTGTCGTCTGTATAATAGCTCCTTTTAATTTGGACCACTGTTGTTCCATCTCACCCATTTTCTCATAAGAACATAAGAAGAACATAAGAACATGCCATACTGGGTCAGACCAAGGGTCCATCAAGCCCAGCATCCTATTTCTAACAGTGGCCAATCCAGGCATCTCTTAGTCTTCTACTACATCAAACTCTGTATTTTTGAAATTCAAAATTCGGATCTTTGTGTGCTTTCTCTGTATCTTATTTGCGATATCAAACCATACCATCTAATGATCCCTGGTTCTCAGGTGGACACTTGTCTGGACAATAGAGATATTATCCCAATTAGTGAGCACTAGGTCGATTATCAAACACTCCCTCGTGGGTTCCATTAACATTTGTTTGAGCAGAGGCCCTTGAAGGGCATCCACTATTTCTCTACTTCTTACAGATTCCACAAAAAGATACTCCAATCCACATCTGGCAGATTAAAAGCTCCAGCAATCAACACTTCTCCCTTCTTTCCCATATTTTGGATGTCTATCACCAGATCTAGATTCAAGTCTTCAGTTTGGTTTGAGGGCCAAGACCACGCCAGTATAAATGGAAGAACCAGAGTCTAGTTTTAGGATAGCCCATAATGATTCTTCCCTACCCCACATCCCTTGAATTCTGGTTGCATTGATATGGGTTTTTTTTACATTAAGTGCTATTCCTTCCCATTTTCTGGCCTCTCTGTCCTTCTTTAATAAGTTATAACCTGGTATGGGCATATCTCAGTCATAAGACTCCTTGAACAATTTCTCCACAGTGGCAACAATATCCAAGTTTGCCTCCACCATTAGAACCTGCAGATCTGGGATTTTGTTGCCCAGGCTGTGAACATTTGTGGTCATAGCTTTCCTCCCTTGGGGGTCATTTATCAAATCATGTTGAGAGAGAGAGAGAGTGAGAAAAAAGCTTCTGTTTCCAATACAGAAAAGACATTATATAAGGGTATCAATGTGGACAGAGGATGTCTCTTCACCCCAGAAGAGAGTTAAGAATTTGAGATTTTTGGACATTCCAGCAAGAGTTGTTGGATCTATTAGATTCTGAAGTCTAGTTTATGGAAGAATGGTATTTGTCATCTTTTTAGAGCTTTCATGTATGTTGGAACAACAACAGGAGTATCCTACACTCCAAGAGGAAGGAATATTGGAGATGGATGCTGGTACAGTGGAGAGAAGAACGCCAAGGAAACCATAATTTTTTTCACATTGATTTTCCTAATGTGTTTCTTATTTTTTCAATTCTTGCCTGTATTTTGATTTTTAAACTTAAGTACATTTTCTTGCACACTATCTTCTGGGTTCTATGACTCATTCTTTAAACTGAGTAGTGGGACAGAATGGAGAGGATGTTTGTGTTTTTTGTTCATTTTCATTGGTCTTTTATCTTGACTTCTACTGAAGAACCTCCTGCAAAGCATCTGACACCAGGGATTTGGAAACAAAGGCAAGCTAGCATGAATATGACCACACCAAGGGCACAGGACATTAAACCTCTCTCCCCCCCTGCAGATGGACCACAGCATTGTAGCTCCCCAGGTGCAGCCAGCAAGCCAATTGGGGTTCCGCTACATAGGCCTACTGTTCCAGCATCTAACTTTCTTCCCCTGATCTGATCCTACCCCTATCCATTTTTTAGGCACCTAAATCGATCCTTTTGAATATTGACTGTGTTTGAGCACCTAAATTTAGGTGTCTAAAAAGTGAACAGGGCAAGGGAAGGAAGTTAAACACTGTAGTAGCCGACCTAGATATGGTCAGCAAGTTGTCAAGGCAAAAGGTACTCTAGGAGACCTTGAACCAGTGTCTGCCTGATCAGAGACTGGTACCTTGCAATTAGAATCACAAGTGGGTTAAGCAAAAACAAGTTTAGACAGCTATTAGACTGGTACATGGTTTTGTGCCCTTCCCACCTTTTCTTCCAGGATCCAGATTTATTCACAGGAAGTGCTGGGAATGTTGAAACTGATATGAGTTAAACTATTGGACCCAGAGAGTTCCCAAGAGTGCTCATACCATTGTATCTGTTCCTATATGTAGAAGAGTATTGTGGAAGTCTTGTTAAAGCATTGTGAAATTCATCTAACTGTATTAGGTATATAGACGATTGATATAAATGGATTAACTGACTCAGGCTGGATCTTGGACTGTGTTTGTATTGTCCCTCTGCTGTATAAACTTACCCTGAAGAAATGTAAGTCATGTTGATATTATAATTCTGCTTAAATGCCTTTGAATAAACCCCTGTATAAACTGGAGATGATTCATATATTGCTGAGAATTTCTCAATCTAAGTGCTCCTCGATCCTCTTGCTCCTACACTTGAATATAAAGACAGATGCTGGCTGACAGCTCATAGCAATCCCCCTTCCACCTGCTCAAATTTAATGATGGAGGCTAACTGGTGGAAGAGGTGGGTGGGGGGTTGAGACTGGCTGGGATGGGGTTGGGGAGAATATGTTTGGGAGAAGGTCTGGAGGAAAGTGCAAGAGATAATCAGGCGGAGATGAGGTAGAGAGGGGGTTCAGAATTTAGGGAGAGGCAGTCTGAAAGTCAGAGAAAGGATGAGGGGAGCAGACTTCATTTTAGCCACACAGGTTATTCTGAGTGCACCAGGGCTGGATGCATTATCAGAGGGGGAACCTCTGCCTCCTTCCTTATCCAGGGCACTAGCCTCTTTGCCTGGTAACAGTCCTGGCTGTTACACTGAAGTTTACTTTCCACAGTGGCCTCCACTTAAAAAATAGCCAAGATCACTGGCCAACACCCTTCTGGTGACTCCACTCACTGGGCAAGTCACTCTTAACTATGCCCTTTCTCCTCCACCTCCACCTCCCAATTCCGTGCCTTCCACTTTGCCACACTGCCTGGAACAGACTTCCTGACTTGGTGCATCATGCTCTCTTTTCTGGCCTTTTTCAAATTCAGTCTAAAAATCCAACTTTTTGAGGCTGCTTTTAGATCATCACCCCTGATTATTCCTGAGGGTGGGGTTGGGGAGGAGCTTGCACTTAGGTTAATTATTTTTTAATTTTCAAAATTATGTATGTATTTTTTTTCTTGGAAAAACTTCCTGCACAACTTAGCAGGTATAAATGTGACTATGTAATTTCCCTAGGATGCTTTTTAATAGAGATGTGAATCGGAACCAGAATCGGTTCTGATTCTGGTTCCGATTCACATCGTGGGTTTTTTTTCGTCCGGCTCGATCGTGGTTTTGTTTATCGGCTGCGCCCGAGCCGATAAACAAAAACCCACCCTGACCCTTTAAAACTAATCCCTTAGCTTCCCCCACCCTCCCGACCCCCCAAAAAACTTTTTACAGGTACCTGGTGGTCCAGTGGGGGTCCCGAGCAGCTCTCGGGCCGTCGGCTGCCACTAATAAAAATGGCGCCGATGACCTTTGCTCTTACCATGTGACAGGGTATCCGTGCCATTGGCTGGCCCCTGTCACATGGAGGGAGCACTGGATGGCTGGCGCCATCTTTAAAAAGGTACCTGTAAAAAGTTTTTGGGGGGGTCGGGAGGATGGGGGAAGCTAAGGGATTAGTTTTAAAGGGTCGGGGTAGGTTTAGGGGTTATTTTTGTATGCCGTTTTTCCCGCCCTTCCCCAAAACGATGAGAACCCCCACGAACAATTTCGTAGGGTTTTCCTATCGTTTTGGGGGAGCCCCCGATTTCTGACGATTTTGAAAATATCGTACGATATTTTCAATCGTCCGAAGCCCGATTCACATCCCTACTTTTTAAAGTGAAAGTATATGAATACTTTCACTTTGAAAACTGGTGCAAAATCCATGAATAAAAAATGTCCCTGAAGACTTTGTAACAATGTGGGCAGTTAGAAAATTGCCCACACAAAGTTGTTGTTATGCAGGCAAACACAAACCTAGGATTCTCCCAGATCTCAATTCTGATTCCACTTATATAGTTATTGTTAATCCCCTCACCACAGTTATTCATATCCCCAGCTCATTGTATTGCCCCTTGCTATTCATACAGTTCATGGATCTCTTTGTTTTCTCATACAGTTCATGGATCTCTTTGTTTTCTCAGTTCTCATTTCAGTTGTTAATTGTAAAGATTTATTACCCCCTCAACACTGTTAATTGTATCCCCTGTTCATTGTATCGCCCCCGAGCGAATTTCGCAGTTGCATTGTAAACCGATGTGATATGTATTTTATACAGGAACGTCGGTATAGAAAAGTTAAAAATAAATAAATAAAATAAATTTGGTGTAGATGCCTGACTAGCACCTTTAGAAATGAGCCTTAGAAGTATTTATAAACTTATTCTTAGAATTCCAAGTTATTTAAAGAAAAACATTTGCATTCTTCTTAGTTGCAACTTTTTAGGAGTCTTTGAAGGATTACATATATCTCTAATTGGAGAATCTGGTTCCTAGGATAAAGAAAATGCTTCCAAATTCTTGCAAAATGTAAGGAAATTATTCTCATGTTGAAGTTCTTTACTTAGCAAATTCCATATTAAAAAAAGCAGCACATGAGAAGGCACAGGCTCTCATAAGGGCCTATACAGTACAGTGCACCTCTTTTTACCACGGGCCTCAATTTGCATAGGCCACCCTCCTGAATCGCGTGCCCAGGAGAGTGGCCTGTGCGCGCGCCGGAAGAGCGGGCGCATGCTGGCTCTCCTGGGCGTTTTTCTGTATCGGCCTGATAGAAAGTTAATTCTATTCACTAGGGGAGGGAATAGTAACCGAAAATGATACTTTGACCTCAGGGTATGAGTTGAGACATTAACATTTCAATTTAACTGCTAAATAACTATAACCCATATTGTGAAAAGCCTTAAATACAAAGCATAATACCTGAAACTGAGCTCCAAACTGCACAGGAAGCCAGTGGCGACTGGCAAGTATAGGAGTACCATGATTATGAATGGAGGCCCCAGTTATCAGAAAGGCTGCCCAAATTTTGAATCAGTTGTAAACTATGTGTAACCCCTGCTTAGTATGGCTACTAAATAACACAGGGGCCATAAAAGAATGTGTATGTTCTTATGGGGCTGAATCCACAAGCTACTTCTCATACAAGTCTCTTTTCCCTAGGGACTGAGTTCTTTGTTGGTAAGAGAGAAGGAATTCCTCTGTCATGGCCCAGAGTGACAGGGGTGCCTTTAGAATTCTTTTCCCTGGGAGAGGTATAACTCTTTTACAGAAGCAAACGCTGTCAGTGCCAAAAACACACAGGGGACTCTGAGTGTCCAAAAGAAAAACTTTACTGAATGTGAATTAGCTGAAGTAGTAGTTACTACTACTACTTATTTCTATAGCGCTACATAACAAGCAGCGCCGAACAAACACAAAAAAGACAGTCCCTGCTCAATGGAGTTTATAATCTAATAAGGCAAACATATAGGACAAGAGACTAGAAGCATACCATTACAGACACTTCTCTATCTGTGCAAGGGTCTCTTACTACCAGGATGTGGGAAAATACTCACCCTCCAGGGCATGGATAAATAAGGTTCCCCAGTGGACAGGGTATCTTTGTGTAGGCAGAAAAACTCTCTAATGCTGGTAAAAAAAATTTGTAACATAATCTATGCACAGACATGCTGATTCTGTAGGAAGCGCGGGAGAATGGGTGCTCCGTGTTGAGAGCCCGCTCTCCCAACGCGCGACCAGCCACTTCTCCTGGGCAAGTGATCCCATATTTAAATGAGGGGTTGTGCTAAAAGGAAGTGCTAGGGACGATTACATGCCATTAGCGCCTTCTTGGCCCAGGAGAGGTGGCTCTGTCAGCGGGTTCAGGAAACCGACGCTCAATTTTATGAGCGTTGGTTTTCTGAACCTGCTGACTGCCATTGGTTAGGAAAGTGGACACCATTAAAATTGAGCATCCATTCTCCTAACCAGACCAGCTGGCACATTTGTTTTTTTAATTTTTTTTTTTTTTTTTTTTACATTTTTGGTTCCTCCGACTTAATATCGCTGCTTTTATGTACACTTTTTTCGGATGCTCATAAATTTACGAGCGTAAAATGTGCGGATTGGCTGCACATTTTACTTTCAGTATCCTGAGTGACTAATAACCTCATCAACATGCACTTGCGTGTGATGAGCGCTATTAGTTTCCAGGGTATTTGGCTGCGTGTTTTCAACGCGCTAAACCCCTTACAGTATAAGGGGTAATAGACGCGCATAAAAAACACTCCCCAAGAAGATAATGGAACCTACATGACATCCCGACGGCCAAGGCCCTCACCTTCTGCACATTATCAGTTCTAAATTGCACAGCTAATTGTAGTATGGTGCATCTGTGTCGGGGTGCATCCAATCACAAAGAGGAATGCTAGCTTGGAAGGAGCTGTGCGATTTGTGGAAATGGTACCAGGAACACAGTCAACACGGATTTACCCAAGGGAAGTCTTGCCTAACAAATCTGCTTCACTTTTTTGAAGGGGTTAATAAACATGTGGATAAAGGTGAACTGGTAGATGTAGTATATTTAGATTTTCAGAAGGCGTTTGACAAAGTCCCTCATGAGAGGCTTCTACAAAAACTAAAAAGTCATGGGATAGGAGGCAATGTCCTTTCGTGGATTACAAACTGGTTAAAAGACAGGAAACAGAGAGTAGGACTAAATGGTCAATTTTCTCAGTGGAAAAGGGTAAACAGTGGAGTGCCTCAGGGATCTGTACTTGGACCGGTGCTTTTCAATATATATATAAATGATCTGGAAAGGAATACGACGAGTGACGTTATCAGATTTGCAGATGACACAAAATTATTCAGAGTAGTTAAATCACAAGCAGACTATGATACATTACAGGAGGACCTTGCAAGACTGGAAGATTGGGCATCCAAATGGCAGATGAAATTTAATGTGGACAAGTGCAAGGTGTTGCATATAGGGAAAAATAACCCTTGCTGTAGTTACACGATGTTAGGTTCCATATTAGGAGCTAGCACCCAGGAAAAGGATCTAGGCATCATAGTGGATAATACTTTAAAATCGTCGACTCAGTGTGCTGCAGCAGTCAAAAAAGCAAACAGAATGTTAGGAATTATTAGGAAGGGAATGGTTAATAAAATGGAAAATGTCATAATGCCTCTATATCGCTCCATGGTGAGACCACACCTTGAATACTGTGTACAATTCTGGTCGCCGCATCTCAAAAAAGATATAGTTGCGATGGAAAAGGTACAGAGAAGGGCAACGAAAATGATAAAGGGGATGGAACAGCTCCCCTATGAGGAAAGGCTGAAGAGATTAGGGCTGTTCAGCTTGGAGAAGAGACGGCTGAGGGGGGATATGATAGAGGTCTTTAAGATCATGAGAGGTCTTGAATGAGTAGATGTGACTCGGTTATTTACACTTTCGAATAATAGAAGGACTAGGGAGCATTCCATGAAGTTAGCAAGTAGCACATTTAAGACTAATTGGAGAAATTTCTTTTTCACTCAATGCACAATAAAGCTCTGGAATTTGTTGCCAGAGGATGTGGTTAGTGCAGTTAGTGTAGCTGGGTTCAAAAAAGGTTTGGATAAGTTCTTGGAGGAGAAGTCCATTAACGGCTATTAATCAAGTTTACTTACGGAATAGCCACTGCTATTAATTGCATCAGTAACATGGGATCTTCTTAGTGTTTGGATAATTGCCAGGTTCTTGTGCCCTGGTTTGGCCTCTGTTGGATACAGGATGCTGGGCTTGATGGACCCTTGGTCTGACCCAGTATGGCAATTTCTTATGTTCTTATGTTCAGGTAGCACAGGTACTTTACCCAAGACTGTAAGGGAAGGTGTGCAACTAGAGCACTCTGATGTCTGCAGTACTGTTGCCAACTGGCTCCAATTTTTAGGACAAGTTGATCATGTCCTGGTTTGGAACCCATTACATGCTGGGATTTCATTTGATTTCCCTAAAGGTTTAGTGAGCAAAACCAAGACTATCAATATCTGCATGAATGGCAGTAAGAACAGGACTGGATCAAATGTCCTGTAAATCTGGATCCAGTTGGAAAACCTAGGCAGCAGTGGCTCTGAAACTGGTGAGACAGTGGTGTCAACTGTGTCTTGGCACGCCCATGTGACAGTAAGCAAACCCAGTACAGGTGTATCACTTGACATGCACACGTTTGTGAGCTACGCAATGAGACAGTAACATGGGAAATCTGTCAGTGAAACCTTAAAATGTCTACCTGTACTT